>NW_004444108.1:1859577-1879069 GCF_000243295.1 Trichechus manatus latirostris | reverse complement strand
TCATCTGGTGTTTTATTTTGGATGCCTACTGGAACCATCCTGTCCTGTTTTTGTAAATGTTTTGATATTGTCTGCTGTCTTCAGGGCATTCAGTAGTTATTTTTCTCGTTTATTGATTGTAGATTTGTTTGTTTTGTCCTTTTTTTTTTTTTAATTTGGCTATGTCTGAGCAGGAGGGCTGTGTGTTCTTTGCTGTTTGCTCATTTGAGGACACGATACTTTTTGCCTCCTTCTCCAACTGTGAACTGCCAACGTTTTAAAGACCCCACAATTACATTTTAACACTCATACCTCTGCGATTCTGGTAGAGGTACTTCCCCCAGATTCATTTTCACTGTTCCAGAATATGACACTGCTTTCATTCTCTTCTTTCTGATGTAAACCAAAACCCATTGCCATCAAGTCTATTCCAACACAAAGTAACAAAATGTAACAGAGTAGAACTGCCCCATAGGGCTTCCAAGGATGTAAATCTTTACAGAAGCAGACTGCCATGTCTTTCTCCTGCAGACTAACTGTTGGGTTAGAACTGTCAATCTTTTGGTTAGCAGCCAAGCACTTAACCACTGTGCCACCAGGGCTCCCCTCTATCTGACATAGCAGGCAATAAACTACTTGATATTTACAGCAATGCCCTTTCTTTCTTTCTACATACAAACTGCCTTTAACTGTGAATTTTGACCCTTGTTCTACGGAACATTGGGTTCTCAGTAGCATTTCAATGTCACCTTTCAGACTGCTTTTCAGCCTGAAAGATTTCTGCCACCTGTCCTGCCTGCTGCCAAATCTATAATATTAGGTGTTGCTTTCTATCCAACCCTTTTCCTTGTCTGACTAGTGAAATTTTTCATGGGCTGACCTACAGCATTCAGCCAAGAAGCCATGACAGTAACCTCCTCAGGTGAGGTTTGAGTCAAGCATTACAAGTAACAAATGTAACTAAAAAGCCATTGAGTAATCTTAAATGCTTGTCAAATTAAATGCCTATTCATTTGTCTTTGACGAACAGCTTTGACCTTGGGTATAATCACTGCACAAACTACCTACAGGAACAATGTCAACTATACCCTTACACACACACACACACACACACACACATGCTGATTTCACTTCACTTTTTGAAAGTTGAAATCTCAAAGACCATTTCTACATTATTTGTCTCAGAGCCCTTTTTTTAACTTGGAACACAATTTGTGGTGGTGTATTGTTATTATGGAAATCCTGGTGATGTAGTTGTTAAGAGCTACAGCTATTAACCAAAAGATCAGCAGTTAAAATCCACCAGGTGTGCCTTGAAAACTCTATGGGGCAGTTCTGCTCTGTCCTAAAGGGTCACTATGAGTCGGAAACGACTCGACAGCAACGGGTTTTGTTTTGTTTTGTTTTGTTTTTGTATTGTTATTATGGATTGAATTGTGTCCCCCAGAAAGATATGTTGAAGTCCTAATCTCTAGGACCTGTGAAGATGACCTTGTTTGAAAATAGGGTCTTTGAAGTGTTATCAGTTAGGTTAACATGAGATCATTCCGGAATCTGGTGAGTCCTAATCCTGTATGACTGGAGTCCTTATGAAAGAAAAGTTACACACAGATAGGGAGACAGAGGAAAGATACCATGTGATGCTACAGCTGCTAGCCAAGGAACAGCTGGCTGGAGCTACCAGAAGCTAGAAGAGAGGCATGGAACAGATTTTCCCTCAATGCCTGAGAATGAATCATCATGTCCAACACCCTAATCTTGGACTCTTTCTCTAAAACTATGAGCCAATAAATTTCTGTTCTTTCAAGCCATTTGGAGCCCCGATGGCACAGTGGTGAAGAACTCAGCTGCTAACCAAAAGGTTGGTAGTTTGAATCCACCAGCCACTCCTTGGAAACCCTATGGGGCAGTTCTATTCTGTACTATAGGGTCACTGTAAGTCAGAATCTACTCAACGGCAGTGGGTTTGTTTTTTGTTTTCGTTTTTTTTTTTGGTTTGGTTTTACATGCAGCTATTGTTTGTTGTCATTCCTCCTCCCCACATGAGCAGCACAATGAATCCAAGGTCCAATGAGCCTACCTTAGATGCCAGTGAACAGATTGACAGCTGCAGGATCTCATTATCTGATACTTTGTCCAGTCATCTGATGCTAAGCATAGCAGGCAAAAGCGCTGACAAAACTCATTTGAAGGTTAATATGTTTTATACCCATATGGTAGATTGAGCAAAACCACAGTCTTGTGGCTCCAAAATGGAAAAGTCTCAGAAAGTAATATATTTTAGGAAACTTTCCTCCAATACAAACATATTTTTGCCTCAAATGCTTAACCTTTTCTACAGGACCAGTGGTAACTATTCCTTCTGAACCAGGTGCTGAAAGGGAATGGATTTTGAAGACAAACGTTATGTGAGGCAATCACTACATAAAAATGTGCTAGAAAAATGGATTTCTTCAAGCCATTTTAAATGTTCAGAATCGGACAAAACAGACACACCTTTACAAAAACAAATGTGAAGAGCACCAATGCTACTTGTCTGATTTCCTAGAAATTGTAAATATTTACAATCAAAACAATATTTAGAGCAACTAGAAAGTTCGAAGTGATTAGCACTCAGCTAGTTTTTGCAGTACCAGCAAAAGAAAGCTTTATCTGCACATGTGGAAGATGTAAAAGTTATCAGCAAAGAACCATATGTACCTTTTCATGTTCCTCTGTTGAATTCAGGGTAAGTTGAATGAGAGAAAAATAAGTAAAAAAGAAAAAAGTGCTATTTGTTTTTATACCTAGAGAGCTAGGACTTATTTCAGAGGGAGATAAAATAAAACCGTCTTAAAAACATCAACAACTAAGAAAGCTTCCATCTGGCAATCAAATAGGAATGGGGGAAAGGGAGAAGACTGAAGAGGAAGGTATTCATGTGTTGTCTGGTGCCTTGAGAGAGAATATTCTGAAAGCGATCTCTGTGGAAAAAGTAAGTCATCCCAAATTTGGATCAAAATGAATCTAACCTTGTTAGAGCTGGGACAGAGTGAGATAATGATTTAAAATAATTATCTTCTAAGGAAGAGACTTAAAATACTAAGTATCTGATATCTAGTAGCTGCTCAATAAGTTATTTGTTGAATGGAGGAAGGAAGCAAAGGGGTACTATAAAGCAAGTATCTTTTCCAAGGATACACTATTTTTATTTTTGCAACTTTCTGTAAGTTTGAAATTATTTTCCTATAAAGTAAAAGCAAAACAATATTGCTGCTTATTTATTTTTCTCATACTCTCTTGTTTCTTGCTGCTATTTCATTCATTTTTTAAGTTTCTTTATATATTTTAACATAAATTTGTTTTCATGTACCAATCTTTCCAGTTGCCCTGTCAAAAATAAAATTTTCACAATATTAAATTGGTATATGAACTTAACAGCTTTATTTTTCAGTTCAACTTTATTTTTCAGGGATACTTAAAAGCAAATGGTGTGTGTGGGTCACCCCAACTCCATGGACCCAGAAATCTAGATTCCAGAAGAATTAGAATGGTTTCTCAGGCCCAAGATGAAAAATTCCAAAAATAATTATCTTGAAGTTTATTGTTCCTGCTCACTGTCACTCAGGTTGGCTTGTTTTTTCATGTGCTTTGCAGTTCTTTCTAGTAGTGAGTTTATAAGTGTCTGATGTAAATCTGTGGGGATTTTTTGAGCCCTGACTTGAGGCTACTGTCTTCCAAAGGGGATTTATATTTGCTCCGTTTTTAAGTCTCAGGGCTTTACCAAACCTGGACAACCTTAAATTCATGTTTCAGCTTGAGCTGTGCTATAGTGGGTGTGAGGTATAAATGTGAACCCTAACCCACATTAAGCCAGAATTTGGTTTTAACTTGCCAGGGTAGATTTTTTGTTATTGTAATTTTCATTTCACCTTCAGCTGAAGATATAAGAGTTAAGTTGCCATTATTAGTGGGATGAATTTTTTTTGGCCCTTTTTTTAAATAAAGGTAAACTTCTTCAAGATTCTCAGGTTTATGGTTTGTGTCTGTGGAGAAGACAAGATCTCACCTCTTAGCCTTCATGCAGTTTATAAAAACCCAATCCTCTAGGTTGCTAATATTAGCAACATTCTCAGTTTGCCACAATTTTAAGGCTTATTTACCAATTTTTTAATAAAGAAAATGCCTAAGTAGCTCAAAACAAAAATTAATTGCAGTGCATATTTATGGAAAATGTATATTCAAATGTGAAAATTTGGGTCTGATTTTCGAACTCTAAGTTTTCTATGCCGAGAGTAAGTGCACTGCTTGGACTTAGGAGATAAAAGTCAGCATCTCCATCTACATGGCTGTAGCTACTAGCATAATTAAAGGAGTTTTAGGATAAAAGAAAACAATAATGCTCTTCAGGATGTGTCCTGCCAATTCAGCTACTTTATTTATGGCTTTAAATTCTCTGAATTCTAAAATGAGATTTTCCACATTTTAATTTTTCTGAAATCAGGATGAGATTTGTCATAGTATATTCCCCAAAAAGAGTTTTTTTAAATTATAACTGAAAATATTGTTGTTGATATTGTTAGCTGTCATCGAGTTAGTCCCTAACTCATGGCAACCCCATGCACTATGGAACAAAACACTGCCTGGTACTGTGCCATCTCTGCGATTGGCTGTGGATCAGACCACTGTGATCCACAAGGTTTTCATTGGCTGATATTTCAAAAGTAGAATATCAGGCCTTTCTTCCTAGTCCTTCTTAGTCTACAAGCTCTGCTGAAACCTGTTCAGTATGATAATAAAACTCAAGCCTCCACTGGCAGATGGGTGGTGGCTGCTTATGAGGTGCATTGGGTAGGAATCAAACCTGGGTCTTTCTCCTGGAAAATGACAATTCTACCACTAGGATCTAAATTTTTAGAAACGTTGGACTTATATTATACAGTATTGTCTTTACTCACTTTGAAATATAAATAAAAATTATCGTCTTTATTTATAGGTAATTATTTTTATCATACTTAAATACGACTCAAAAGAAATTCTAAAGTCCCTAAAATATAAGTGGTTTCGGAATGGTTAAAATAAAATATTTATTTTAAAAGCATTATATATTCCTACCACGACTCTTCTGTCAGTTGATCATACTGTGGTGGCTTGCATGTTGCTGAGATGCTGGAAGCTATGCCACTGGTATTTCAGATACCAGCAGGGTCATCCATGGTGAACAGGTTTCAGCGGAGCTTCCAGACTAACACAGACTAGGAAGAAGGACCTGGTGCTCTACTTCTAAAACAATTGGCCAGTGAAAACCTTATGAATAGCAGCAGAATATTGTCTGATATACTGCCAGAAGATGAGCCCCTCTGGTTGGAAGGCACTCACAATATGACTGAGGAAGAGCTGCCTTCTCAAAGTAGAGTCAACCTTAATAATATGGATGGAGTAAAGCTTTTGGGACCTTCATTTCCTGATATGGCATGACTCAAAATGAGAAGAACCAGTTGCAAACGACCATTAGTAATTGGAACATGGAATGTAATGAAGTATGCTACTAGGAAAATTGGAAGTGTCAAAAATGAAATGGAATATTTGAAGATATATATACTAGGCATTAGTGAGCTGAAATAGACTCATTTGGCCATTTTGAATTGGACAATCATATGGTCTACTATGCAGGGGATTACAAATTGAAGAGGAACAGCGATGCACTCATTGTCAAAAACAACATTTCAAGATGTATCCTGAAGTACAACACTGTCAGTGATAGGATAATATCCATTTACCTACAAGGAAGACCCCGTCACGTGTCTGTCAGTTTGTTATACCGTGAGGTCTTATATGTTGCTGAGATGCTGGAAGCTATGCCACCAGTATTCAAATACCGGCAGGGTCACACTTGGTGGACAGATTTCAGCTGAGCTTCCAGACTAATACTAGGAAAAAGGACCTGGTGGCCTACTTCTGAAAAAAAATTAGCCAGTGAAAACTTTATGAATAGCAGCAGAACATTGACTGATATAGTGCCGGAAGATGAGCCCTGCAGATTGGAAAGCACTCAAAATACGACTGGGGAAGAGCTGCCTCCCCAAAATAGAGTCAATCTTAATGATGTGAATGGAGCCAAGCTTTCAGAACCTTCATTTGCTAATGTGCCACAACTCAAAATGAGGAGAAATAGCTACAAACATCCATTAATAACTGGAAAGTGGAATGTATGAAGTATAAATCTAGGAAAATTAGAAATCATCAAAAATGAAATGGAATGCATAAACATTGATATCCTAGGCATTAGTGAACTGAAATGGACTGGTATTGGTCATGTTGAATCAGACAACCAAATGGTCTACAATGCCAGATATAACAACTTGAAGAGGAATGGCATTGCATTCATCATCAAAAAGAACATTTCAAGATCTCTCCTAAAGTACAATGCTGTCAGTGATAGGATAATATCCATACACCTCCAAGGAAGACCAGTTAATATGACTATTATTCGAATTTACCCACCAACCTCTAAGGCCAAAGATAAAGAAATTGAAGATTTTTACCAACTTCTGCAGTCTGAAATTGATCTCACATGCAATCAGGATGCACTGATAATTACTGGTGATTGGAATGAGAAAGTTGGAAACTAAGGAAAAGGACTGGTAGTTGGAAAATATGGCCTTGGTGACAGAAATAATGCCAGAGATCACCTGATAGAATTTTGGAAGACCAACTACTTCTTCATTGCAAATACCTTTTTCAACAATGTAAACGACAACTATACACATTTATCTCTCCAGATGAAATACATAGGAATCAAATTGACTATATCTGTGGAAAGAGATGATGGAAAAGCTCAGTATCACCAGTCACAACAAGGCCAGGGATCAACCATGGAACAGATGATCATTGACTCATATGCAAGTTTAAGCTGAAGGTGAAGAAAATTAAAATAGGTCCACGAGAGCCAAAGTATAACCTTGAGTATATCCCACCTGAATTTGGAGACCATCTCAAGAATAGATTTGATGCATTGAACACTAATGACCGAAGACCAGACAAATTGTGGAATAACATCAAAGACATACATGAAGAAAGCAAGAGGTCATTAAAAAGACAAGAAAGAAAGAAAAGACCAAAATGGAAGTTAGAAGAGACTCTGAAACTTGCTCTTAAACACTGAGTAGCTAAAGCAAAGAGAAAAAATGATGAAGTAAAAGAACTGAACAGAAGATTTCCAAGCACAGCTCGAGAAGACAAGGTAAAGTATTATAATGACATGTGCAAAGACCTGGAGTTGGAAAACCAAAAGGGAAGAACACATGGCATTTCCCAAGCTGAAAGAACTGAAGAAAAAATTCAAGGCTCGAGTTGCAATAGTGAAGGATTCTATGGGCAAAATACTGAAAACGCAGGAAGCATCAAAAGAAGATCTAAAGAATACACAGGGTCACTATACCAGAAAAAAATCGGTCAGCATTCAACCTTTTCAGGAGGTAGCATATGATCAAGAACCAGTGGTACTGAGGGAAGAAGTTCAAGCTGCACTGAAGGCACTGGCAAAAAACAAGGCTCCTGGAATTGAAGGAATACCAATTGAGATGTTTTAATAAACAGAAGCAGCCTTGGAGGTGCTCACTCCTCTATGTCAAGAAATTTGGAAGACAGCTACCAGGCCCACTGACTGGAAGAGATCCATATTTGTGCCCATTCCAAAGAAAGAAGATCCAACAGAATGTGGAAATTATCAAAAAAATATCATTCATATCACACACAAGTAAAATTTTGTTGAAGATAATTCAAAAATGGCTGCAGCAAATAATATCTGCTGCAGATAATTCAAAAACACTGACAGGGAACTGTCCGAAATTCAAGCTGGATTCAGAAGAGGACATGGAACAAAGGATATCATTGCTAATGCCAGATGGATCTTGGCTGAAAGCAGAAAATATCAGAAAGATGTTTACCCGTGTTTTATTGACTATGCAAAGGAATTGGACTGTATGGATCATAATAAATTATGGATAACATTGCAAAGAATGGGAATTCCAGAACACTTAATAGTGCTCATGCAGAATCTGTATATAGACCAAGAGGCAGTCGTTGGAACAGAGCAAGGGGATACTGCATGGTTTAAAATAGGGAAATGTGTGTGTCAGGGTTGTATCCTTTCACCATACATATTCTATCTGTGTGCTGAGCAAATAATCAGAGAAGCTGAACTCTGTGAAGAAGAATACGGCATCAGGATTGGAGGAAGACTCATTAACAACCTACAATATGCAGATGACACAACCTTGCTTGCTGAAAGAGAAGTTGAAGCACTTACTGATGAAAATTAAAGACTATAACCTTCAGTATCGATTACACTTCTGCGTAAAGAAAACAAAAATCCTCACAACTGGACCAATAAACAACATCATGATAAACTGAGAAAATATTGAAGTTGTCAAGGATTTCATTTTACTTGGATTCATAATCAATGCCCATGAAAGCAGCAGTCAGGAAATCAAAAGACCTCTTTAAAGTGTTAAAAAGCAAATATGTTACTTTGAGAATTAAGGTTGGCCTGACCTAAGCCATGGTATTTTCTGTTTTTTTTTTTTTTTCCTAATTACTTAAAATGGAATATTAGGTGACTTAATGTGATATCTTTGGTTTTTTTTTTATTTTTTACTGTGTTTTAGATGAAGGTTTACAAAGCAAATTAGTTTATAATTAAACAATTAATACACATATTGTTTTGTGACATTCTTGCCAACCCAGGACATGTCAACACTCTCCCCTTCTCAACCTCGGGTTTCCCATTACCAGCTTCCCTTTCCCCTGCTGTCTTGTCATTGTTATCCCTAGGCTGGTGTGCCCATTTAATCTCGCGTTGTTTTAGGGGCCTGTCTATCTTTTGTTGAAGGGTGACTTTGGTACTGAGTTAAAAGGATGTCTGGGGGTTATACTCTTGTTATACTCCAGTCTCTGTCAGATCAGTTAGTCTGGTCTATTTATGTGAGTTAAAATTTTTTTCTACAGTTTTCTCCAGCTCTGTCCGGGACCCTCTATTGTGATCCCTATCAGAGCAGTCGGTGGTGGTAGCTGGGTACCATCTAATAGTGCTGGGCTCAGTCTTGTAGAGGCTGTGGTAGTTGTGGTCCATTAGTCTTTTGGACTAATCTTCCCCTTGTGTCTTTGGTTTTCTTCATTCTACCCTTGCTCCAGACGGGGTGGGACTAGTGGAGTATCTTAGATGGTGGCTTACAAGCTTTTAAGACCCCAGACGCTACTCAACTAAGTAAGATGTAGAATATTTTCTTTCTAGACTATGCTATGGCAATTGAGCTGGATGTCCCTTGTCACTGAAGCCATGGTATTTTCAATAGCCCCGTATGTATGTGAAAGCTGGACAATGAACATGGAAGATCAAAGAAAACTTGATGCTTTTGAATTACTGTGTTGGCAAAGAATATTTAATATACCATGAACTGCTCGAAGAGCAAACAAGTCTGTCTTGGAAGAAGCATAGCCAGCATGCTTCTTAGAAATGAGGATGAAGAAGCTTGCCTCGCGTACTTTGGACATGTTATCAGGAGGGACCAGTCTCTAAGAAGGACATCATTCTTGGTAAAGTAGAGGGTCAGTGAAAAAGAGGAAGACCCTCAACAAGATGGATTGACACAGTGGCTGCAACAATGGGTTCAAACATAGCAACAACTGTGAGGATGTTGCATGACCAACAGTGTTTCGTTCTGTTGTACATAGGATCGCTATGAGCCGGAACTGACTTGATGGTACCTAACAACAACACCAGTATATTCCTAAAATCCTCTTAATGCCCACCTGTATTTTTATAACATTTTAGAATTTAAAACCCCTTTCTCTAGGTTCTCAGTATAAGAAGGTTGTCTCAATATAAGAAGGTAGTTGAAAATCAAGTTAAAATTAAATGCTGTTCATCCTAATTTCATATTTTAAATTTAAAACCTAATTCTGAAATTCTTTTACTGGTTTGTTAGCACATTGTGCCTGACAGACTACGAATTTGCATTCTGACCTTGTTTGGGTCCCTCCTTTATCACGTGTTGCTTCATTAGGAAATGTCTGCTTCCTAGTTCAGTATGACTGATAGCATTATGCTGTTGTCATCAAACGATGATGGGTAGTGTTTTAGTCATCTAGTGCTGCTGTAATAGGAACACCACAAGTTGATGGCTTTAACAAAGAGAAATCTATTCTCTTACAGTTTAGGAGGCTACAAGTCCAAATTCAGGGTGCCAGCTCCAGGGGAAGGCTTTCTCTCTCTGTCAGCTCTGGGAGAAGGTCGTTGTGATCAATTTTCCCCAGTTGAGGAGCTTCTCAGGGCCGGAACCCCAGGGCCAAATGACGTGCTATTCTCCTGGCTCTTGCTGCTTGGTGATATGAGATCCCTGTGTGTCTCTTCTTGCCTCTCTCTTTTATATCTTAAAAGAGATTGACTAAGACACAACCTAATCTTGTAGATTGAGTCCTGCCTCATTAACATAACTGCCTCTAATCCTGCCTCACTAACATCATAGATCTAGGATTTATAACACATAAGAAAATCACATCAGATGACAAAATGGTGGACAATCACACAATACTTGGAATCACGGCCTAGCCAAGTTGACGCACATTTTTGGGGGACATAATTCAATCCATAACAGGTAATTAGAGAACAAGACAAAAAAAGTACCTGTTTTTATTCTAGATTCTTTATTTAAATAATTTATGTATGGATTGATTTGGCTTTTCTTTCATTTGTTTTTAACAGATTTTATTTTCTAATGATAGAAGCTTATTTATAGGAAATATATAAAAGTGATATAAAAATATAAAATCTCTTTCTTTTGACTGCGCCTTACTCTCTTTCATTTTTCTATACCTTATTCCTCATAATTGCCTCCGAAACACCTTTGGAGGAACCAATGGAACTTTAAAAGTCAGAGTTGTAAAACCACTTGGTAGAGGTATTTATTTTGTTGTCATTGTTTCCTCTATAGCTTCAATCTTCTTTTAGGCTCAGTCTCCAGTTTTCTTGGGATATTAATGCACATAGAACCCACAGTCTGGTAACAAAGGTGGACATTAAATAATAATAAAATACAGTAAATTGAACACTATGCCAGTCTAGACACAGTGCACTGTGGTACTATAGGAGGACTTTGTTAAATCTAGGCCATGAAATGCACGAAAGACCTATAGAGAATGGCCGAAGGTTCCAGCTGAGCTCCAAATAATGAGTTCTTGTTAGCTAGAATGAGAGTGAGTAAGAATGTTACAGCGAGAGCATTCTCAAAGTCTCACTGGCAGAAGCTATTATGGTAGATCTGTGACTGGTACATAGAACCGAGAGGGAGAGAAATGGCAAAGAGATGGGACTTGGGAGGCAAGCAAGGAAGATATAAAAGTGATATATTTGATATGTTTTATATTGTCATATTGTCACTTAAAGTAAAAATCCGGACATGTTGATGACAAGTTTATTTCTACCCTTCCAAAGCAATCTAGGAAAATTATGGTTGCTCATTGAGCCTCATAAAAGAAAAGAAAGGAGGGAGAGAGGGAAGGAGAGATAGAGAGAGGAGAAGGAAGGAAGTAAAATGAATAGAGGAAGGGAAAAAGGAAGGAAGGAATAGAGAAAGGAAAGGAGAACAGAAATAGAGATAGAAGAAAAGTTCTTCTAGCATGTATCAGATTGTCCTAGTATTTTAGTCCCCAGTGAGATTAACTAAAGAGGAATGAGATTAAGAAATGAAGACCAGGAGACCAGTTAGATTGTGATCGAATTTCTCTCAAGAATTTGTGTTGTGTTTCAGATATCACAGATCCCTCGAGAATAACCTATAAGGCTTAGGACAATGTCCCAGGGATACCCCAGGATATGTGAGGAAACCTAGAGGACTTCTGAGTTGTATCAAGCCAAAATCCAGTTCAAGTCATCTTCCTGCCTGCCCCAGCTAATAATGGCCCTGGCTACCTAGTCCCTTAACCTAACCCAAGCCTATGGAAAATAAAGCTTAGGTTTATTTTGAAGATGTATTTTTTTTAAATATTTAGACACATTTCTAGCTGGAAAACATTATAAACGGTCAAAATTGTTTCTTTCAATAATGAAAAATGCCCTAGTGACTAATTGAGAGTTAATTGCTTATAACGTTAAGTATCCAAAAATTACACAATAAATTCTTTATACCACTTTCTCTCTAATATAAAATTTTTCTTATTATTAACTTAAAAATTTGATTAAGTAACCTAACCTCTCCAGACTTTGAAGTCTCATCTCTGAAATTCTTTTCTTATTGTAAAAAATATACAGTGTAATATTAAACATAAGTTGAAGAGGACTATTTCTTGCTAGTCATTCCAAAACTGAATAAAATGATTATGTACAGCCATAGTCCTACATTATAGACAAAACTAGTTTAAAAGATTTTGTCTACTCTATTAAACTTACAAAGTTCACTTGAACTGAAACGGGTTGCTACCCTACTTCTTTTGGGAAGTATGAATAAATATGGATACTGCCCTCCATATTCCCTATGGTATAGGCATATAAACCTATGAAATCAAACAATGATCTAATGTATTTTTTATACCCAAATTATCATGATGACATCCTAATGGCAAAAATTAGTCATCATGAAAATGTCCTTGAGCTGATTTTTGGGGTTTCCCAAGGATTTTTCTTGTATGAGCTCAGAAATAAGCCTTTTAGTGTTTTGACCCCTTTTCCACATCTTGCTATTATGCTAATAACTTCGCTTCTGCTGGCACAAGCTGTCTTCTTACTCTCACTGCTAATTGAATAGTACCCAGGGGATCCATAGGCTCTCTTACTTGAACAAACTCCTGCCTGGCACCCTGGCCTCCCTGCATAGCCAGGAGAAATTTCCCTCACCCCCACCCCACGACAGATTTCTCCACTTCCGACATCTGGACAACACTAGGCCCATCCAAAGACACAAAGATTTTTCACTACTTCTCACCTTGACTCCCACAGTCTAAATTCTGACTACTCAATCCTGTCTCACAATTAATCTTTTCCTAGTAGGAGTGAAAATTAAAACATCAGTTCTCCTTGAGTAACTGTATCCTCCTCCCACATCCACATGGATGTAGTAGGGTCCTTTGGTCCTGAACAGTGAATCACAAAATAGCATGATATTGTACATGTTCTAGTCTTTTCTATGGGCATTACCTTATGTTTCTTTGGATTTTTTTTTTTTTAATGCGTATAAAGGAAATAATTACTCTTTTTCACTTTCTCTCTTCAAATTATTGTTGTTGTTGTTAGCTGCCATCCAGTTGATTCTGACTCATAGCGACCCCGTGTACAACAGAACGAAACATTGACCTGTCCTGTGCCATCCTCATGATAGTAGTTACACTTGAGCCCATTGTTGAAGTAACTGTGTCAATCCATCTCATTGAGGGTCTCTTCAAATACTGGTTATATAATTCACAAGCCAAGATGAAATCCACTGAAAACCCACACAGTAGTTGTTCTGAAAGCACTTCTTTTAAAGAAGTCAACTGAAGCAACAACTACCAGATTTGAGCTTGAAGCCAAGTCATATCTAAAGACCTACAAAGAGAAACCATTTACATTGACTGCTGCTAACCAAAAGGTCGACAGTTCAAATCCACCAGCTGCTCCTTGGAAACTCTATGGGGCAGTTCTACTATGTCCTATAGAGTCACTATGAGTCAGAATCCAATCGATGGCAATGGGTTTAGTTAGTTACTCTGGAAGTAAGAATGTTGTCATTTGGTTTCAGTTACTCTTTGGAAATTTCTGATCGTTTTTCCTTTAAGATCTATGCTTTCTCCTGCAAAATGCATAGGGCCACTGAAGATAACTCAGAAAATGTCAAAAACAAAAACTTAAAAAAATTCCTTTGTACTATACAGATTATCTTCTTGACTTTCCAGAAGATTCATGACTATCAAAATATTTTGTATAGACCATTTAATAGCAAATTGTAAATGATAAGATATAAATTATGTAATATAAAACTGTAATCATTTATCGTATAATCTCTACATAGGTCTCGGACCAATATCTTATGAACCACCAGTAGTTGTGACATTGATGAAATTATCAGAATCGACTTGACAGCACACGACAACAGATGTAGAGGAGCTGAGGTCCAGTCCTGAAACTGCCCTTTGCAATGAGCACCTCACATTGCTGTTGGGTAGATTAACTGAGATAATAATGAAAATAATTTGTAAACAATAGCACACGCCACAAAATATTATTATCATACAAATATTTTCTATGAGCTATAAGCCACACAAGAAATGTGTTCTTATCATTTTTCATCACTCCATATAATCAGATAGGCCTGATTCATGAGATACAATTTCAGCTGTGAATTTCTGTTCTTGTTGAACAGGTGATTCTCAATTATTACTGTTGGTATGCAAATTTGTATTATAGTAGTTACCTGTCAATAACAAGTGCTTAAAATCAGAGGCAGAGTTGTAGACTTTTATCAGCTCTCAACTTCCCCGCTGCCTACAGGAGGATCACATCTATATGGATTTAGTGAAGGACATAGAGGAAATCATACTGTGACTAGCCCACCCAGGAACAAGTAAGCCACACTTGGATCCATCAGTTAAAATCAAGTTTTCTTTTATACTTAATATATAAGATGGTTGCAATCTAATTTCAGCTCATGTTTAGTCTCAATATGTTGTTCAATAATTACAACTTAAAAAAATAGAATCATGAATCTAATGTGAGAATAATAAGATCTTTACTCACATAATATTTATTGAGATCTTCATATGTGTCAAGCTCTAAGTGCTTTACATATGTTAACTGGCTTAATCCTTAAGACCACCCTAAACAAGAATATAATTTTCATCCCCATTTTAAAGATAAACAATAGAAATGGTAAAAGAGTAAATATCTTGTTTAAGTTCAGACAACTAGTAGATGACAACTGGGCTTCAAACTCAAAATCATACAAACTTGCTCCAGAATCTACACTCTTAGCCACTAAACCATGTCTTTTTTTTTTTTTTTTTTTTCTTTTTTCTTTAAAGGACATTGACTTTTTAATTTGGGAGCATGGACAATGACACAGCTTGTGAAAGCTGACAGTTATCCAAACCACTGATATCATGGTCACTTCTAAAAGCAAAAGAGTGTCACAGAACACCACAGATTGTGGTGTAATTTAATATTTTAAGTAAAAAATTATTAGGATGAATTACTTTATCAAGTGCCAGAGTTCCTGGAAATAAACACTAAATAGGATGTAATTGAAAAATGACTCCCTAAAGTCCAGAAAGCCACCAAGTGAGAGAAATTATTAATGCACTTAAACTCCAGAACTAAGAATAGACTTAGCACCGAATCACATCAGCTTGGAGTGGAGGAAGGTACAAGGAAGAAGGAAAGCATTGATCTAGAAAGCGTCCTGAGGAGCTGTGACATTTGCCATCACCTTCCTTGTTTGGGTTTGCAAGAGATTTCACAGTCTTTCAGAGGGTTTTATTCTGCATAGTTTCCAAAGTGGGGGTGAAAATGAGGATTATGTGGAGTGGTGTGGGCAGAGAAAGATGTGAAGAGCAGTAGAAAGATTTAGGGGGCCAGCTGCATTGAGCTGCTGTGCTTGTTCCCTGGGAGACACAAATCTTTCTTTAGGTCATTGATCCTTAACTCTTGCTGCACACCAGAAACATTTCAGGAGATTCTTTAAATGTCAGTGCCTAGAACGCACCCAAGACCAATCAAATCAAAATCTCGAAAGTGAGAACCAAGCATCAGTAACTTTTTAAGGCTGTCAAGGCTGAAAACACTACTTTGCCTGTGTAAGTTTCTCAAATCTTAGTGTCCGTCAGTATCACCTGGAGGGCTTTTTAAAAAGTATTGCTGGGTCCTCAGCTTCAGAGTTTCTGATTCTACTCTGGGCTGGGGCCTAGTAATTTGCATTTCTAACACATTCCTAGAAGATGCTGGAACATCGGGGTACCACAATTTTGTAACAACTGTACTATAACATTACTAACAAACTTAACCTGCAAGATTGGATCTCTGATAATGGGGAACCAGGGCAACTATAAGAGATAGTAACATTGATTCTGAGATGGGCTTTCTCCTGGGCTGGCTAAAATTTTTACCTAAATCCTTTGGGATCCCTGCAGAGCTTGTGACTATGCACATAGTATGCTTGACTATGGCTAAGCCCTAAACTCTTTCAGGATCCCACCTTGACCTGTGACTGGCTATCATCCTGTGAGATTGACCTTCCAAAGTCATTTTCAACTAAGTATCATCTACACTTTATTGCCAGTCCTATTAGAAATCACAGCCAGTTCAGGTCAATCACGTCTTGCCTTTCCATGATCTTTTAGATTTTAGAGTATTGGTGAGGCTGTTGAGAGCTTCAGAGAAGTTTGACATAAAAAGCCCTGGTTGCCTTTTTTCTACTACCGGCTTCAGCTTCCCCAGCAAAAGAGCTATAGCTCCCTTTTAAAAACTTATCAAAAGAAAGGACAGCTCATATACTCTTTCAGATCCTTGGCTCTCTGGATCTTCTTCTTCTTCTTTTTTTTTAAATCACTTTGTTGTTTGTTTTCTATGTTAAAAATGACAAGATGTTGAAAACTTATGTTCACACGAAAACCTGTACAGGAACGTTTATAGACGATTTATTCATTTATAATTACAAAAAATTAGAAGCAACCAATATGTCCTTCAACTGGTGAAGGAATAAGCAAACTGTGATACATCCATACAATCAAGTATTATTAAGTGATAAAAAGAAACAAGCTATCAAGCCTGGAAAAGATATAGAGAAACCTTAAATACCTTTTGCTAAGTGAAGGAAGCCAGTCTGAAATGTTATGCAATGTATGATTCCAATTATATGCCTTTCTGGACCTTCTGGTTGCCAGGAACTTGGGGACAATAGAAGGGAGATGAGTAGTTGGTGCATGGGACATTTTAATGGCAGTAAAACTATTCATCCTGATACTAAATGGTGATATATGACAGGCATTTGTCAAAATCCATAGACCTTACAGCACAAAATGAGCCTTACTATGGACTTTAGTTAACAATACTGTGTCAATATTGGTTCATCGATTGTAACAATATACCACAAGAATGCAAGATGCTAATAATAGGGACAACTGTAGGGGGACGGACAGAGAGAATATGCGGATATCTGTACTTTTTGCACAATTTATCTGTAAACGTAAAACTGCTCTAAAAATGTACTCTATCAAAAAAAAAAAGAAAAAGACAGGGAAGAAGAATTCTGCTATAGCTTGATGAAGTCTGTCTCTATGGAAATTTGATTAATTATTTTCACAAACAGAATGGTTTTTTTTTTCATTTTTCTCACTTCTCCCACAAACTATTTCTGATATTTTGGAATGTACACTAGCCTTTCTAGAGTAAACACTTTTTTCTCTGCTGTTTTTTTAAATCTCTGTGTCTTCCACTATTTATTTTAATGAGGTCTATATTATGACTTCAGTTTCACAGAGAATGAATGATAAAACTAAATTTGAAACTAAATAAAATGAATTAAAAAAAGATACAAACTAGATTTTCCACAGGGTTATGACATGAAGAAATGATTCAAGTAAAATCTTGATTAATTGTTCTCATGGGATGCCCAGATCTCCTGGGAGATATTCTTCCTTTGAACCGGGTATAAGTTAAAATTGAAGACAATATTAAAGAGAAGAACAAACAGCAGCAGTTTTAATCATTCTGCCTACCCGGCACCCGTTTCTGAGGTGTTTCTTCTTCTGTCCTTTCTAAGGTGGAGAGAAATGGGAAAATTAAATAATTTATTATTTTCAGGTTTTTTTTTTTTTTTTTTTGTTTTTTTTTTTTTTTTTTTTTTTGTAGAAACAAAATGCCTTAAGAAAGAAGCTAAAATGCAATTTTAGCAACTAAGTGAAACTTTCTCTCTGTAGAATTTCATCTAAACACTGTTTTGACTAGAGTGAAATCTGAAGTAATTGGCTAAGGAATGTTTTTTTTCCCATCATTAATACAACAGAATGGATCTAAACTTTTACTAATATTTAACCTAATTAGGCATATATAAAATCCAAGATCAGATTTTTAGTAAAGATTCTATTTATGAGGACAGTACAACTTCAGTTGGGGGCACCATGATGAACCAACCATGTGATGAACTCTAAAGTTGAGGTAGTATGTTTTTCTTATGAGTTACAAAAAAAAAAAAAGTTGCCTTCTAAGTTTTTTTTATAAAGGGTTCTTATTCAGAATACATTTGCCTCCTTGACCAACAGGATGTATCCTTTTTTTTCCCCTCAGTTTTATATTGAATTCTTTTTTATGTTTCAAAGAGTTCTGAATGTGAACACATAACAGTTGAAGATCAAGACACCAGAATTATAAATGTTACTTTCATTTTTTAGGCAGATTCCAAAAGAACAAGGAACTGGAGAGACACACGAAATATGGGATACTTCAAATGGAGGACTTTATAATTCCTATTGTAATTATTTTCCCACATCCCCAAATCTAACTTATCACTGTCTTGTTAAGCCTATCCCCAAAAATGGCTCAGTCTACTACTTATTTCTAGTACCATTTCCTCTATGCAATCTTTTTTTAATCATATTTCTATAAACTTTTAATCTTTTTTTTTTTTGTTTTGTTTTCTTTAGAACATTTCTGTAGCCTTCTGACTGGTTTATTTCACTGTACACTTCCAATTCGTTCTCCACACAGATAACAGAGTTGCGCTTCTGAAAAAGTATGTTCCTTTCCTTTAAACCCTTATATGGCTTCCCATTGCACTTAGCATGAAATCCTACAGGACCAAGAAAGATCTTCTTTCTTCCTGTCTCTATAATTTTATTTCAAACCCCCTGTGCTCTCACTCACTAAGCTCTAGCCACCTTGTCTTTTTCTAGTTTCTCATCTCTTTTCTGACTCAAGATTTTTGCTAGGTACTGTCTCCTTTACTCTTTTCTTGGAAGACTTCCTCTTATCATTCAAGTCTCAAATAAATTATTACCTCTGGCTTTTGTTGACCATTCTGTCTAATGCATTTTCCTTCATACTTTATAGACTACTACAGTCTTTTCTTTATCTTCTTTCTTTCATACAGTGTTTTTCTAGTAGCATATATATTTTTATTATTTGACATAGAAATCACACTCCCAATATATTTTTTTTTTCAATTTAAAAAACATATTTTATTATGTTTTCAGTGAAGGTTTACACAGCAGTTTAGGTTCCCATTCAACAATTTCTACACAAATTGTTCAGTGACATTGGTTACATTCTTCGCAATGTGTGAACATTCTCAATATTTCCATTCTGGTTGTTCTGTTTCTGTTAGTCTAGTTTCCCTGCCCTCTTACATTTTCATCTTTGTTTTAAAATTGTTGACCATTTGGTCTGATATAGATGATTTTTTAAAGGAGCATAGTACTTACAGGTGATATTCTTTATTTTTTTAGCCAATCTATTATTTACTTAAAAGTTGACCTCAGGGGCTAGTTTCAGTTCAAGGTTTAAGGAGTATCT
>NW_004444108.1:1856010-1858829 GCF_000243295.1 Trichechus manatus latirostris | reverse complement strand
ACTTTATGTCCCACAGTCCAGTCCAATCCCTGTCTGAAGAGTTGGCCTCGGAAATTGTTTTAGTTCTGGGCTGATAGAGAATCCAGGGGCCATGCTTTACGGGATTCCTCTAGTCTAAGTCAGACCATTAAGTCTGGTCTTTTTACTAGAATTTGAGTTCTGCACCCCACATTTCTCCTGCTCCATCCAAGACTCTCTGTTGTGTTCCCTGTCAGGGCGGTCATTGGTGGTAGCCAGGCTCCATCTAGTTCTTCTGATCTCAGGCTGGTGAAGTCTCTGGTTTATGTGGCCCTTTCTGTCTCTTGGGCCAGTACATTTAAGAGTGATAATGCTTATCTATACCATGGAAGAACTTATCACAAATTTTAATTATGTTTTTGTTTGTTTACTTGTTGATTATAAGCTCTGTGAGGAAGAGACCATGCATATTTGGTTTATCTTTGTATCTCCAATACTTAATGCAGTGCAGGGTCCAGTAGAGACACCTAAAAATATGTTGAATGAAGGAATAAACTTGAACTCAAGTTAATAATATATTATACCACATAGTCCCATGCCTGCTACAAATATCATATAAATTCTCAGTTTGCAACCATCTCTTAAGAGTTAATTATAATCTCTAAGGAAAGGGTTAAGAATAAAACCATAGCACAGCTAATTCTTATCAGCCAAAAATCATATTAACCAAAGCTTCATTATTCAGATTGGTATTCAGATGTCCTAAATAATCAATTGTTGTAACATAATGTGCAGTTTAATCATCTGGGTTATGGAAAAAAATCTATGTGCCATTAGATAAAGTTTGTATTCTTTTGAAAATTATGCCTACAAAACTATGCATTTCTGTCTTGATATAAAAGAGTACATTAATAGATTTCACTTGTAAATTTGAAAAACAAAAATTCTTCATTTGAAATTATTTAATGTAATTTCTTGGGTCCTGAGGAAATCCATTAAGGTATAAAATGAAAGACAGTAAATAGGTCTTTGGAGAAGTTATTGCTCTTTATGATATGCAAAATTTTTTAGAGACGCGTTCTTAGATTAACGAGCCCTGGTGGTGCAGTAAGGAGCCCTGGTGGTGTAGTTGTTAAAGCCATTGACTGCTAACCGAAAGGTCAGCAGTTTGAAACCACCAGTGGCTCCATGGGAGAAGGACACAGCACTCTGCTTCCATAGAGATTTACAGCCTTGGAAATCCTATAGGGTCACTATGAGTTGGAATCAACTTGACAGCAGTGGGTTTGGTGGTGCAATGGTTAAACATTTGGCTGCTAACCAAAAGGTCAGCAGTCTGAACCCACTAGCCGTTCCACAGGAGAAAGACATAGCAATCTGCTTACACAAAGATTACAGCCTTGGAAACTCTATGGGAGCAATTCTACTCTGCCCTATAGGGTCGCTATGAGTTGGAATTGGCTCAATGGCAATGGGTTTGGTTTGGTTTGAGTTCTTAGATTATATTATTGATGGGGCTGCTGTTCTACACATACATCTGTCTATAAAAACATATCATGACAAACATTTTGAGAGATTTATGAGAAGGACAGAAGAGGACTTCTGAAGGTACTTTGGGAGATGACTTCCATGAAGATTTTGTGCTTTAGCTTTGTAGACTTGGAAACTGGTTTTAAACATTTATACAGCAAAGATCTGATCAGCAGAACCAGTGTGCCTGTTTCTGTGCTAAGCACTAGGAAAAAACAAAACAAAACATAAAAGATGAATTGTCTCAGTTTCTCAGCTCTTCTCACTTAAAAACGTTTTCCAACCAGGCTTTTACCCTCCACCATTGCATCAAAATTGCTTTTAATGATGTCACCAATGATCTGTACTTTGCTAAATACAATGGATAATTCTCAATCCCCAACCTATTAGACCTATCAGTGGCGCTTGAAACAATTAATTACTCCTCTGTATAAGGTACAATTTTTTAATTTGATTTCCAATACATCACAGTCTCTTAATTTTCTAAATTTCTGTCTCTTTTTGCTGAGACTCTTTCTGCTCTTATCCTTCACCTCTAAATGTGGAATTTCCCAGGACATTTCTTTATCTGCAGTCATCCTCTTGGTGATCTCACCAAATTTAACAGCCTTAAATAGCATCTTTATGAGAAAGAAGCCCAGATTTTATCTCCAGTCTAGACCTCAGGTCTACAGTACACTATCCACTTGAATGTAAAAGAAGCCATCTCAAAATTGGTACAAAGACACTCCTGTGCCACACGTCTTCCCAAATTAGGAAGTGGCAACTTAATTCTTGTAAATAATTTGCTCTGGTCAAAAACTTTGGAATCATCCCCATTGTCTTTTTCTCTTATCTCCATATTCAATCCATTAGCAAATATGTTGGCTATATTTACTAAATATATCCAGAATCTGTTTTTTTTTTTTTTTCATTATCTTCACTGTTATCATGTTGGTCCAACATCCTAATCTCTTGTCTTAATTATCTCAATAGCTTCCTAACTGGTCAGTTTGCACCCACCCTTGTCCTATATTCTCAAAACAACAATTAGTGGGAGACCTTTTTATTTATTTATTTATCTTATTGTTGTAGTTTAAATGAAGTTTACATTTCAAGTTAGTCTCCCATACAAAACTTTATACATACATTGTTATGTGACGCTAATTGCTCTCCCCATACTGTGACAGGACACTCCTCCTTTCGACCCCTGATACCCCATGTCCAGTCAACCAGCTCCTAATTCCCTCTGCATTCCATCTCACCTCCAGACAGAAGCTGCCCATTTAGTCTCTTGTATCTACTTGAGCTAAGAGGCACACTCCTCACAAGTATCGCTTTATGTCCCACAG
>NW_004444108.1:1850350-1851947 GCF_000243295.1 Trichechus manatus latirostris | reverse complement strand
TAAATATTTATTATAGTTATGTCCTCCTGGTGTATTGACCCTTTAATCATTATATAGTGCCCTTCCTTATCCTTTGTGGTGGATTTTACTTTAAAATCTCTTTTGCCAGAGATTAATATTGCCACTCCTGCTCTTTTTTGAGTTTTGTTTTCTTGATATATTTTTTTCCATCCTTTGAGTTTCATTTGTTTGTGTCTTTAAGTCTAAGGTGTATCTCTTGTAGGCAGCATGTAGACGGATTGTGTTTTTTTATCCAATTTGCCACTCTCTGTCTCTTTATTGGTGCATTTAGTCCATTTACATTCAGCATTAATTATTAATAGGTATGAGTTTAGTGTTGTCATTTTGATGTCTTTTGTGTGTGTGTTGTTCACCGTTTCTTTGTTCCATTTAATTTTCTGTGCTAAGTCGTTTTTCCTTATGTATTTTCTTTTCATCTTTTTCGTTGTTGTTGATTTTGTATTTTCTGAGCCTTTATATTTTTCTTGTTTTTTGTTTTGATGTGTAGGATTTTTAGTTTCCTTTGTGGTTACCTTAATATTTACCCCTATTTTTCTAAGTTTATCCAGTCTTTTTTTTCTTTATATTGCCTTGACTTCCTCTCCATATGAAAAATCTGTCTACATTTTTTAAGTCCCTGTTTTTTGTTTTAATGTTGCCATCTTCTACGTATTGACATCTGTTTCTAGAAATTTGTCCATTTCCTATAGGTTTTCAAATTTGTTAGAGTACAATTTTTCATAGTATTCTGTTATGATTCTTCTAATATCAGTTGGGTCTGTTGTGATATCACCCATCTCATTTCTTAAATGGGTTATTTGCTTCCTCTCCTGTTTTTCTTTTGTCAGTTTGGCCAGTGGTTTATCAGTTTTGTTGATCTTTTCAAAGAACCAGCTTTTGGTCTTCTTAACTCTTTCAATTGTTCTTCTATTCTGTATTTCATTTAATTCTGCTCTAATTCTTATTATCTTATTATTTTCAGTGCATTAACTTTGATTTACTTTTGTGACTTTCCTATCTGGGTTGATATCTGGTTGCTCTGTCCTGTGTCCTTGTCTTGGGTTGTTATCTGATGTTACTAATTTTCTAACTGGAGGACTCCCTTTAGTATTTCTTGTGATGTTGGTTTGGTTTTTGCAAATTCCCTGAACTTCTGTTTATCTGGAAATGCCCTAATTTCACCATCATATTTGAGAGACAGTTTTGCTGGATATATTATTCTTGGCTGTCAGTTTTTTTCCCTCAAGTCTTTATGTATGTCATCCCATTGCCTTCTAGCCTGCATGGTTTCTGCTGAGTAGTCCGAGCTTATTCCTATTAACTCTCCTTTGTAGATGACTTTTCGTTTATCCCTAGCTGCTCTTGAAATTCTTTTTATTTGGTTTTGGCAAGTTTGATTATAATATTTCTTGGTGACTTTCTTTTGGGATCTACCTTATGTGGGGTTCGATGAGCATCTTGGATAGATTGTCATCTTTCACAATATCAGGGAATTTTTCTGCTAACAAATCTTCAATAATTCTATCTGTATTTTCTGTTATCCCTCTCTGTTCTGGTACACCAGTCACTCATAGGTTATTCCTCTTGATAGAGTCCC
>NW_004444108.1:1826547-1849936 GCF_000243295.1 Trichechus manatus latirostris | reverse complement strand
ATTTGATATTGACTGTGATCTCTGAGCCATCAATAAGTTATTATATTTAATTATTTTATATTTGCTTGCTGTGTCCTAGCTTCTTGTTTTGTTTTGATATGCCCAAATAGGCTGCTCATATGAGCTAGTTTGATTATTGGCACCTTTGAAGCTCTAATGTCCTTTCACCAGGTGGTTAGATCTGTTACTAGGTCTGTGAGCTCAGGAGTTTGCCCACTCCCCCTGTACAGATTCAACTCAGGTGCCCAGGTAGATAGCCACCAAGTGTATGATGTAGGCTCTCACTTACAGTCCTAGCTAGGTATGGGTGATTTTAGGGTTATTGGTGTAGACACTGGCATCTGGCTGCAGCAGAGGAACACACTCTGAGCAAGGTAGGAGGCTGACAGTCGCCCCCAAGTGTCCAGGAGGAAGGCGTGTCCCTGTTCCCTAGAGCAAGTAGGTGGGTGAGTTTTGCAGCCAGACTATGAGCACCTAATGCTGTTGCCTGTAAGGACTGGGGGGCACCTCTTATTCATGGGCCCCTCTTGCAGGTGGCTAGGTAGCATGGGTGGAACCACCAGTCTTCAGGCCCTTCAGGTAGGTGAAGACCCTGCTTAATGGGCAGAGCAGTGTCAAGTGTCAAGAACCTGCCACTTCACAGCTGAAACAGTTGAAGTTAGACCTCTGGTATGTATGCTATTGTACTGCAGTAATGAGGGCCTACACTGTTGAAATGGGCCCACACAAGTCTATGCAGGGGGAAAGGCAGTCAAAGTCCGTGGATCCCTTATGCCTGTGCCTAGGCAAAAGAGCTGTGTCTACCCTAGGTTCCTGGCTTAGGGGAGCTGGCAGTTTATTTTTTCCCACGTTTGTTAATTTGTTCACTCTCCAAGGCAGGGAGAATGGCTCTGGGCATTTGAGGGTTCCTACTTCCAGACCAGGGGACTTGGCAATTGCTGAAGCCTGTCTGGGACCCAGTACAGAGCACAGAGTGGGGAGGTAAATGGGAGACAGGTTTTTCCCTAAAGGGGGTGTTTTTGATCCGTGCAGTAGGCCGTACGCAAGTACTTATCTTTCACTGATCGAAGGCTGCTTCTCACTGGTTCTGGGAGAACATGTAGACTCTCTGGCACTGGGTGTCTCCTGGTGCAGAAAACATGCCTCCCGAGTACCGCTGCTTGCTTCCCTCCCCACTCACCCCCTAGATTATCAGGTTATCATTGGGTCAGGTCTGGCAACTCCTCGCTGCTTCCAAACTGTCTCTCCCTCCCTCTGCCACTCAGTCTGGTTCCTCAACCCTGACTTTGTTGTTCAGGGCTCCCAGACTGTCAGATATAATCAATTCACTTGTTTTTCAGGGCCTTTTTTGTAAGAGGGTCCACTGGAAGCATCTGACTACTCCACCGTCTTGGCCCCACCTCAGTGTGAGACCTTTTTAAATGAAGTCAGGTCATGTCACTTTGTCTTCTCAAAACCTTCCAGTGTCTCATGTATTCGTAAGAGTAACAATAAAATTCTTAGTCAGTAAGTCCCTATGTGGTGTGGTCCTCTTCTCCTTCTGTGACATTATTTTCCACTACATTCCTGCTCACTCACTCTTTACACAAGAAGTCTCCACACAAAAGGCGTAAGTGAAAGCTATTGATCAAATCAAGCTGGGTTAATAAACTTGCTGAATGTGGAAGAGCACTGCCTTGGCAGTGTCTCAGTTGGGTCTCAAAATGGGAAAGTCCAGGAAAGAAACTTACAAAGATTTGGGGTTGGGGTTAGGGCATACGTTAGTAAGCAGTCTGGACAGAAGTTGGCCAAAATTTGTAAACTAGGTGAGTTGTTCAACCAGTCAGTGGGCCCATGAGTCCTGTTAAACCAGTATGTTTATGATTTTATCTTGGAATATATGATTCTGAACAAGTCGGTGTTCAAACAATTTAAACCTAGTTTGTGTTATATGTCAGGGTTGCACACCGTTCTTCTGTTTTCTGAGTCAGTATAGGTTTGCAAGCTGTGGTTTCTCATTCATTCCTGAGTCTTTGCATCGACGTTTTCTTCTTCCTGGAGCAATCTTCTCCCAGATTTTTTTTTTTTAATTGTAATTTAAGTGAAAGTTTGCAATTCAAGTTAGTCTCTCATATAGAAATTTACACACATATTGTTATGTGACCCTAATTGTTCTCCCTATACTGTGACAAGACACTCCTCCTTTCCACCGCGATCTCCCATGTCCATTTAACCAGCTCCTAACCCTCTCTGCCTTCTCATCTCACCTCTGGACAGAAACTGCCCATTTAGTCTCATGTATCTACTTGAGCTAAGAAGCACACTTTTCACGAGTATCATTTTATGTCTCACAGTCCAGTCCAATCTTTGTCTGAAGAGTTGGCCTCGGGAATTGTTTTAGTTCTGGGTTCACAGAGAGTCTGGAGGCCATGCTTTCTGAGGTTCCTCCAGTCTCAGTCAGACCATTAAGTCTGGTCTTTTTACTAGAATTTGTGTTTTGTACCCCACCTTTCTCCTGCTCCATCAGGGACTCTCTGTTTTGTTCCATGAGGGCGGTTGTTGGTGGTAGCCAGGTACCATCTAGTTCTTCTGGTCTCATGCTGATGCAGTCTCTGGTTTATGTGGCCCTTTCTGTCTCTTGGGCTAATACTTTCCTTGTGTCTTTGGTGTTCTTCATTCTCCTTTACTCCAGTCTTCTCCGAGATATTATTTTGGCTCTCTCCCTCATTCCTCTCGGGATTTATTCACATCTCACCTTCTTAGTAATGACTATCTTGACGATCTATTGAAAAGCCAATTCCTCTGCCCCAACTCACGATCCCCTTTACTCTGTTGCATTTTTCCATAGAAATTACCACTTCTTATTGTTAGGTGCTGTCCAGTCAATTTCGACTCATAGCAACCTCATACGACAGGATAGAACTGCCCCGTTGGATTTTCTAGACTTTAATCTTTATGGGAGCAGATCACCGGCTCTTTCTCCCATGGGGCCACTGAGTGGGTTCAAACTACCAACCTTTTGGTTAGTAGCCTGGTACTTAACTGTTGCACCACCAGGACCCCTTTACCACTGGGGTAGTGGTTAAGAGTTCGGCTGCTAACCAAAAGGTTGGCAGTTCGAATCCACCAGGCACTCCCTGGAAACCCTATGTGGCAATTCTACTCTGTCTTATAGGGTCACTATGAGTTGGAATCAACTTGACTGCAATGAATTTGATATTTGGTTTTTGGTAACACGTACCAGTTTTATGTTTATTGTCTGTTTACCCCCACTATAGTGCAAGTTCAATGAAGGATCAGTAACTTTGTTCTCTTCTGTTCACTCTTATCTCCAACAGTGAAATGCTGCCTGACACATAAAAGGTGCTCAACAAATATATTTTGGATGAATTAATGAATAAAATCTAATCAGTGCCCTTTAAAAGATATAATAAATTCCTTTAAAGGTGATCAGGTAAGAGGAACTAATTCAAACCTTACAAATTCCTATGAAACTTCTTGGTAGATTACTATGCCACACATTATTGGCATACCTAGTGTATAATCAGTACTAAATTATTAACTTCATATGTGACAACATATAAAACTCTAGAAAAGACAAAAATAATATTTAGTGACAGAAAGAAGCTCAGTGATTACTTGCGGTTGGGGCTGGTGGTGAGTATTGACTAGAAAGTGTCAAAGGGAACATTTTGGGATGATGGAAGTGTTCTATATCTTGACTTGATTGTAGTAGTAATTACAAGGGTGTATGCATTTGTCAACACATTAAATTCTATACATAAAATGAGTGCATTTTGTTGTATAAAAATTATGCTTTCATAAAATTGAGTTGAGCAAAGAAGAAAAAAAAAACTCTCAGATGTTTAAGCCTAAGCTCATTGCTACTATTTTGCTCTGCTCCCTTAAGACATGCAGACCACCTATCTTATGTTAACTTCTCAAGCTACTCTCTCTCACAGAGTCTTAGAAATAAAGCAAATAGTTGAAAATGGCTTCCCTTTTTTCCTACACTCTTCGCAGAACATCCCAGACATTATTTCTTCAAGAAGGTAGGGTACTACATTAATTCATGTACAGCTTTCTTAAGTTTCCTTTTTGTATTGATCTTATGATTAGCGTAACTTGATTAGACTTAAAATGTCTACATCAACACATTTAACTAACCATCTCCATCTAATACATAGTGATTTTTACTGTAGAAAATGTTTCATTCTCTGTAAGTGATACTTTCCTGACCTTGACCCCAGTTTCCAAAACAAATTAGTGCTTCCACATACTTACTAATTCTTATAACCAAAAATATTGATACTGTTGAGAATGTATGAAGTCATTGTTTTTAGCCCCAAGCAGTCATTTTTTGTTCCAAAGCTGTCAAATGATGTAGATGAACAAGGATCTGATTGTGGTATTCTCTGGTCTGGACTATGGTCTTATTTTCTTTCCAGCATCTAACAACTCTACCCCTGTTAAAGCTAACTTTGTATAGAATTGTCTTCGGTTGGACCTGTTTGTGGTTGCTTCATTATCTTGGCCTCTCCTGGGGTTGCCTGTTTCTTGCTTTCACCCCTCCTACGCACACCAGGTTGTGAGTATCTCTGTGGCAGCATTCACTGCCTCAGTGGCAACAAGATGACTGTCTCCCAAGCTTTCCTTATTAGTAATTTTGCAATACCACTGTGTCTACAGTAGGACTTCTAAATGATGCAAAAGGGCCAGATGAGGTATAGCCTAGAGTCATAGTATCATAATCAGTTGAGATCTTCTACTTCTACATAGATTAAAATGGAGCTGGTTGTTGTAATGGAAACTTCCTACGGCCAACACACTCCTGTTCTTGACTTAACTTTTTGAATCTCAGTTGGCACATCCCGAGAGGCAGCATGGGCTTAGTAGTTAGACAGACCAAATTCAAATTCTGAGTCTCCTCCTTAAAATTTTAGTCATTTGGTACAAACTGATTAACACTTCAACTTCTTTAGCTATCACCTTGCAGGGGTTTGTAAGTAAGTGTTGCAATGAATGGAGGCTATTAAAAAGCACAGACCTGAGGTGAAATTGCAGTGCTACCATTCATTAGCTATGTAACCAGGGGCAAGATGCTTCTCCCTTCTGAACTTCCTTTTTCATAAACAAAATGAGGATAAAATACCTACTTGCTGTACTTAGTGATAAGAGTAAACATAATATGTTTGAAGTAACTACAGTGTTGTTTGCTGTATATCAGATACTCGGTAAATTGTAGCTATTGTTATTATTATACTCTTACCTTATATATTCAAATTATACGTAGTAAAAATGAACTTGTTTAGCTCAGACATACTGGAAAACCATGGTTGGAATAAAAGGAATATGATCTCAGTGTTCTCCGGGAAGTCTAGTTTCAGGTAAACATTTGATGTAGGCAAAACTTATTTTTGTCCTCTGCCATCTCTCATCTTCTTTGATGACTCTCTACCCACTTGTTTTTGCCGCCCACTTTAACCAGTGCACTTACCCACCTTGGTCACTGTTGTAACATTAAAAACCCTTACTTGTGTTTTTCTCAGGAAAGTGCTCTGCTTAGGAGTTAAACAGAAAAGCAAATACTTAACAATGGCAAACTCACCCTTAATTTTCCCTGTAACTAAATGTCTTAAATCACTTTCAGTTCACAACTATTTAAACTCTTTCAAAGGTCATCTTAACACTGATAAATTCTGGCCCACAGCGATTTGGATTAGAAGTTCATTTGATGTTCCTGTAATCACTCTGGCAGCTATTTTTCCTTCACATTAGGACTGTATGGACAGTAAATGTTCCACAACAATTTTATTGCTCAGAGTACTTAGTTGCAGATAAAAAAAAATTAACTTTAGCAGGGTTAGGCAGAAAGAGATTTATTACAGGCTTTATAGAGCTTACTGAATTTCTTAGAGGACCAGGAAAACAAACTTAGGTCATACATAGCCAGAAATTCTGAGTCCAAGAGAAATGTCCAACCACACACTGGAACAGGTCTAGTGGGAACCCCATTGTTTCTTGCCCTATCACTCAACATCCCTCCAGAAAGGTGACTTGACTGGACAACATCTACACCAACAACCAAAAAGAGCCCATGACCTGCCCCTGTTCTTTGATAAAGAGCTGCACAGCTGACAGCTCACAATGCTGAGTACCACTTGTCATGGATTGAATTGTGTCCCCCAGAAATATCTGTCAACTTGGCTGGGTCATGATTCCCAGTATTGTATGATTGTGTAATCTGATGTGATTTCCTTATGTGTCATAAACTCTATCACTATTATGAGATTATACTGATGAGGTTTACAAGGTTAGATAGTGTCTTAATCCAATCTCTTTTGAGATTGGAAAGAGAGAAGTGAGCAGAGACACATGGGAACCTCACACCACCAAGAAAGCAGTGCCGGGAACAGAGCATGTCCTTTGGACCTGAGATTCCTGCACTGAGATGCTCCCAGACCAAGGGAAGACTGATGCATCACAAGGACCTTCCTCCAGAGCCTACAGAGAGAGAGGCTTCTCCTGGAGCTGATGCCCTGAATTTGGACTTGTAGCCTACAGGACTGTGAGAGAATAAACTTCTCTTTGTTAAAGCCATCCACTTGTGGTATTTCTGTTGGAGCAGCACTAGATGACTAAGATACCACTGTTCAAGTTCTGCTTTGGTGCCTATTTGGCATAAGCAAGGGACACAGAAGGTATTGGTGATTCAGTGGTAGATTTCTCACCTTCCATGTGGGAGACCTGGTTTGATTCCCAGCCAATGTACCTCAAACTGAGCTACCACCCGTCTTTCAGTGGAGGCTTGTGTGTTGCTATGATGCTGAACAGGTTTCAGCAGAGTTTTCAGACTAAGACAGGCTAGGAATAAAAGGTCTAGTGATCTACTTCTGAAAATTGGCCAATGAAAGCTCTATGGGTCACAATGGTCCAATCTTCAATCAATCATGGGGAAGGCACAGGGCTATGAGGTCTTCATGAGTAAGGGGCCGACTTGAGGGCAGCTAACAACAACAGAGCACACGCAGAGTGCTACCTGCAAACCTGCAAAGGAAGGGTGGTTTTTTACTTTCAGCTGTTAACGAACCACAAGATACTGAAGAAAATTGTCAGGGTGAGAATGTAAGTTATATTCTCAAATTCTTTTTTGAGGGGAATTAGGCAAACTATTAGTCCTAAGTACCTAAATAAAAAATAACACTACAGTGCAACTGTCTTTCCATACTAGTCACTTCATTGTCCAAGAATACCTAGGCTAGATAGTCACAAAGTGAATACTCATTTTCCAGATAATCTAGAATTTCCTCTGATTAGATAAATGCATAGATTTAATTTGAAAAAAAAATACAGTAACCTGAAGTCTCATAGTGCTTCTTAAAAAAAAAAAAAAAAAAACTCTACAATAAGAAACTGGATGGGTAAATTTGGGATGGGAGTAGAATGTGGAAACCAAACCAGAACCAAACTCGTTACCATGGAGTCAATTCCAACCCATAGCGACCGAGTAGAACTGCCCCTTAAGTTTCCAAGGAGTGGCTGGTGGATTTGAACTGCATAGGCAAAGAACCAGAGGGGGAGGAAATGTCTATTCATAGGATTAGATAGGAGCCTATCAAAGGAACTCTCGTGTATTTTCACTATATGAAGCTCAACCCTGCTTACAGAACTTCCTACATGTTTGTATGTTTGCACGTATGTCTGCATATAATGTACACTGTATTTTCCATGAGGTCATGTGCCTGTCTTGTTCTCAGCTATTTTTTCATCCCATGACACACATGGTAGGAATAAATGTTATTAAATGGATAAATGGAAGTCTGAATTAATGGTTCCAGGATGGGAAAGGAAACTCATTAACTATCAAAGAAGGACTAGAAAATCAACATTTTGAGTAGTTTTTCTAATTCTAGTCATTTTTAAGGTTTAAACTTTATAATATGAAGGAAAATTTATGAAGAAAGTACTTACTTGAGACAAGTTAACTGCTATTTAGTACTTCTGCAAACTAGCACAAAGTCTTACAAGAGCGAAGAGCACAAAAAACAACTCGTAAAATCACATCTATTTGCCTTCTTTATGAGAAACAGTTTTATAGATTCCTCAGGTATTGCAAAGTAATGATATCCTAGCTGATAATAAGAGATAAGATCATCCCTCAAAATAAGGCCATGATCCACTGTTTTGTTAAAGAAAAAAATGATTAAATCCAAAACTATTTTATATGAAAAATCAGATAGTAAACCTTATGTGACTCAGTTGTCAACTTGGTCTGAAAAAAATACCATGAGCATGAAATGAAGAAAACATTAAGACCCAAATAAAAATTTTTATGTTTCTAAATCAGAGGATTAGTGGGTAAGGAATATTGGACAAATACAAAAACATCTTACAAGAGTAAGCTACTGTAAAAAATATATTATCATTTGAATGTCATCTTTTTGAGAAACCACCAAAATATGACTTCTTTCAAACTTGAGAGCTGTGTAACATCAACATAAGGATCATCTCTCACTACAACCACCCCTTACAAGGTGCTTTTAGTAACTGAAATCCATCATATATTTTATCCCATTTATCTGGCAAATTCTATTAGTTCTTCAAAGCCCAGCTTAGATACTTAGTCCTCCAGAATGGCTTCCTTGAAGTTCACTCCCAGGAGTAAATTGGTCTTTATAACATTGGATTGTCATTTATTTGTCCAGAGATGTAGCACCATTTCTGTAAGGGTGGAGACAGAATATTGTCTATTTCTCTACTTCAGAAATAAAACAAACTCTGACACATAAAATAATTTGTTTTAAGCTGATCACATCATAGACACTGCTTATTTTTATAGGGCAGTTTTTTTTTTTCTTTTTCCTCACACTTTCTTCCCTCTCTTCTGCTCCTACTTCTCTTCCCATATCATTCTCCACTTTCTCTACTTGCAGTTTAACAGCCTAGTATTTATCTCTTACATGGAAGATTTTCACTGTTGTTTATTTTACAAAATATGGTTAAATTATACACACTCTTCTGCATCTTGCTTTTGTTACTCAACAGTAGTTCATATAAATCACGTCACGTCATCTGGTATAGCTGGTTGTAATGCTTGCTTTATAGTAATTTATATTTCTACCAGGATTGGACCAGTATATCTTTCTCTCACATTCAGCAAAGTAATCATTGTTATTAGTTGTCATGGATTAAATTGTGTCCCCCAAAAAGTGTGTGTAACAACTTGGCTAGGTCATGATTCCCAGTATTGTATGATTGTGTAATCTGATGTGATTTCCTTATGTGTTGTAAATTCTATCACTATGATGAGATTATATGTGAGCTCCTTAAGTGTTGTAAATTCTTTCACTGTGATGAGGTTATACTGATGAAGTTGACAAGATTAGATAGTGTCTTAATGCAATCTCTTTTGAGATATAAAAGAGAGAAGTGAGCAGAGACACATGGGAACCTCATACCACCAAGAAAGTGCTGGGAGCAGAGCGTTTCCTTTGGACCTGAGGTTGCTGCGCAGAGAAGCTCCCAGACCAAGGGAAGATTGATGACATGGACCTTCCTCCAGAGCCAACAGAGAAAGTGTTCCCTTGGAGCTGACACCCTGAATTTGGACTTGTAGCCTACTGGACTGTGAGAGAATAAACTTCTCTTTGCTAAATCCATCCACTTGTGGTATTTCTGTTGGAGCAGCACTAGATGACTAAGACATTATTCTTTTAGATTTATTTGTTTATAAATGTAAAGTAATATTTCAGTTATGTTAATACGCATTTTCTTTACCACTAGCTTGTATCTACATCTCATATGTTTATATATCATTGTTCTTTAAAAATCCTTTTCATATCTTGCCAACTTTTTTTTTCTTCTCATATACGATTAACCTTCTTGCTATCCTTTGTGTGGCTGACCTTATGGAGCAGTGATTAAAGCACTCGGCTGCTAACCTAAAGCTCAACAGTTTGAAACCACCAGCAGCTCCACAGGAGAAAGATGTGACGGTGTGCTTCCATACAGATTTACAGCCTTGGAAACCCTGTGGGGCAGTTCTACTCTGCCCTATAGGATCGCTGTGAGTCAGAATCAACTTGATGGCAGTGGATTTAGTTTTTTAGTTTTATTTGTAATATTTTTACCATACCCTGTTTCTAACTTTTACATAGTTAAATACGTGTAGCTTTTCTTTTATGACATATTTTATGACTATTTATATGGCTCTATAAGTAGTCTCCTAAATTTTATTATAAAAGTTGCATTGTTTACTTAAGTCTTAAATACATTTGGAATTTAGTTGTGTATATGGTATATATGAGAGAGGAGCATAACTTGATTTTCTTTCCGATAAAAAACTAGATTTGCAAACATTATTTATTAAATACTCCATCCCTTTTCTATTGAATTAAAATACATATTTAATGTTCTATATTAGATTTCCCTGTACAATGAATACCATTTCTGGATTCTCTCTTCTGTTTAAGTGTTAGTATGTCTAGTCATATAACAATACATAACTGACTTACTTATAGCTTATAACAAATTATGGATAACATTACAAAGAATGGGAATTCCAGAACACTTAACTGTGGAACCTGTACATGGATCAAGAGGCAATCATTTGAACAGAACAAGGGAATAACACATGGTATAAAATCAGAAAAGATGTGCAGCAGGACTGTGTCCTTTCATCTTACCTATTCAATCTGTATGCTGTACAAATAATCTGAGAAGCTGGACTATATGAAGAAGAATGTGACATCAAGGTTGGAGGCAGATTCATTAACAACCCATGATATGCAGATGACACAACTTTTGCTTGTCAAAACTGAAGATGACTAAATGCACTTATTGATGCAGGTCAAAGACTACAGCCTTCAGTAAGGATTATGTCTGAAAGTGAGGACAATGAAAATTCTCACAATTAGACCAATGAACAACGTTATGATAAATGGAGAAAAATTGAGGTTGTCAATGATTTCATTCTACTTGGATCAACAATCAATGTCCATGGAAGCAGTAGCCGAGAAATCAAACCACTTATTACATTGGGCAAATCTACTGCAAAAGACCTCTTTAAAGTTTTAAAAAGCAAGGTTGTCACTTTGATGACTAAGGTACGCTTGACCCAAGCCGTGGTCTTTTCAGTCATCTCATATGCATGTGAAAGCTGCACGGTGAAAAAGGAAGACAGAAGAAGAATTGATGCATTCAAATTATGGTGTTGGCAAGGAATACTGAATACAACATGGACTGTCAGAAGAACAAACAAATCAGTGTTAGAAGAAATATAACCAGGATGCTCTTTAGAAGCGAGGATGGCAAGACTTTGACTTGCTTACTTTGGACATATCATCAGGAAAGATGAATTGCTAGACAAGAGCATCATTGTTGGTAAAGTTGAGGGTCAGTGAAAACAAGGGAAACCCTTGATAAGATGGATTGATACAATAGCCTAAACAATGGACTTAAACATAGCAACAATCGAGAAGATGATAGAGGACTAGGGAACATGTCATTTGTTCTGTTATACATAAGGTCATTATGAGTCAGAGCCCATTTAATGGTCCCTAACAACAACAACATTATGCTAAAAATCTGAAACCAACTTAAATGTCTGCCAGTAGGAAATAGTCAATAACTAAGGAAAATTAAGATGATATTTCAAAAGCAAAATGGACCTAAATTTACTGTCATAATGGAATATTCAATTATTTATTTTTTTAAACAAAATAGTCTAGTTGTAAATAACAAAGGATATTTTGGTTATAAAAAAAGGAAAAATAAGCCATATATATGTATATACAAGTTTGTACAAAAGTGTATGAAGTCAGTAAAACTTTCATATGGGTATAGAAAAAAATGAAAAAATCAGTTATCTTTTGTGGGGTTGAGGCAGAATAGAAATGATTACTAGTATATTTCTCATAAATTTCTATGTTAGTTTATTGTTAAAAAAAGTGTACAACAGTTTTTTTAATCAAAAAGATATAAACAAGGGAGATAAATGGAAAGAGAGACTATAATACGAGAAAGAGAGAGACCCATATGTGAATTAGTGACAAAGCCAGAACTAGAACATGGGCTTTCTGTGCATTACTCTTTGCACTTCCCCAGAACTTTTCCCAATAGGGAGAAAATTAAGCATAGGGCACAAGGTCAGGATAAAGCTCATTTATTCCATTATAATGAAAAGAAGACAAAAAACTTATGTAAGGATATAAGTAAAATGATCATAGCTAAAATTAGGGGTGCCCAATGGGCTAGAAGAAATAATAAAAAAAATAGATTAAAAAACGAAAGCTAAGGACACACCTAAAAATGCACAAATGACAGAAGATAAATTAGATAACTGGACCTCCTAAAAATTAAATACTTATGCTCATCAAAAGACTTTACCAAGAGAGTAAAAAGAGACGCTACAGACTGGGAAAAAAATCTTTGGCAATGACATATCTGATAAGGGTATAATCTCTAAAATATATTAAAAAATTAACAACTCAACAACAAAAAGATGAACAATCCAATCAAAAAACGTGAAAAGGATATGAACAGACACTTCACCAAAGAAGACATTCAGATGGCCAACATATACATGAAAAGATGCTTTCCATCATTAGCCATTACCCATTGCCGTCCAGTCGATTCTGACTCATAACGACCCTAAAGGACAGAGTAGAACTGCCCTATACAGTTTCCAACGAGCACCTCTTGGATTTGAACTGCCTACCTTTTGGTTAGCAGCTGTAGCTTTTAACCACTACACTACCAGGGTTTCCATTAGAGAGATGCAAATCAAAACTACAATGAGATATCATTTCACAAAATGATATCAAAAGGTCAATGATCAAAAAAACAGAAAACAAGAAATGTTGGTGAGGTCATAGGGAGATTGAAACTCTTATCTATCGCTGGCGGGATTGTAAACTGTTACAACCACTATGGAAAATGGTATGGCACTTTCTCAAAAAGCTAGAAATAAAAATACCTTGTGACCCAACAATCCCACTTCTAGGTATATATCCTAAAGAAACAAGAGAAGTGACACAAATAAACATGTTCATTTCAACATTATTTACAATAGCAAAAAGATGGAAACAATTTAAGTGTCCATCAATGGATGAATGGATAAACAAACACGCATACATACATACAATGGAATACTATGCAACTATAAAGAATAATGAGGAGTCAGTAAAACATAACATGGATGAATCTGGAGGATATTATGCTGAGTGAAACAAGTCAATCACAAAAGAACAAATGTTGTATGATCCCACTACTATAAAAAGTCAAGAATAAATATACACACAGAAAGCAATGTTCTTTGATGGTTACCAGGGACGGAAGGGAGAGGAAGAGGCAATCACTTTCTAGATAGTAGACAGTTGTCATTTTTGGTGACAGGAAAAGCAATACGAAATATGTGTGCTGTCAGTACAACTCGACCAAGATAAATAAAAACACTAAGAAGTACACAAGAAAAAGGGATAGAAAATTTCAGTAAATGTTATATATAATTTTGCAGCAACAGTAACAACAACAAAAAAATATGTGTGTGGTTGCATAGGTAGCTATGTATACATATATGTATATAGGAAGGCATATGTGAGTAAATGCACACAAATGTATAGGTGTATCTTTACGTATATGTAGATACACGTTTGTGTGTTTGTGTGTGTATAGATATATATAACAAAGCACATAGGGCACAGTTACGGAGGCTTCCCAATCGTATTGGTTTACTGAGTTAAAAGGCTTAGAACCATAGTCTCAGGGGACAACTTTGTCAATTGGCACAACATAGTTCATAAAAATAATGTTCTGCATCCTAGTTTGTTGAGCAGCATCTGGGGTCTTAAGAGCTTGCAAGGGACTACCTAAGACATAACTGTTGGTTTCTATTTGTGTAGAGCGATAGAGAATGAAGGAAATCAAAGGCTCAAAGAAGAAGCTAGTCTACATGACTAATGGCCTACATGAACCACAGCCTCTTGTATCCTGAGACCAGAAGAACTAGATGGTGTGTAGCTACCACTACCGACAATTCTGACCAGGGACACAATAGAAGGTCCTGGATAGAATGGGAGAAAAATGTAAAACAAAGTTCAAATTCCTAAAAAAGGCCAGATGTATTGGACTAATAAAGACCAGAGGAATCCTCAACTCTATTGTCCTAAGATACCCTTTGAACTTGGAACTAAAGCTATTTCAGCCAAATCATAGGTTGGCTTATAAAATAAGCAGTATCGCCTGTGAGTACTCTCTTAAATAATCAACTATATGAGACCAAACGGTCAACGTTTACCCAAAAGCAAAGATGAGAAAGCAGGGAGGGAAAGGAAAGCTAGATCAATGGAAACAGAACAAACAATGTAAATAATGAGAATGTTGACATACTGTAAAAATTGTAACCAATGGCATGGAACTATTTGTATAAAAATTGTTAAAGGGGAATCTAATCTGCTGTGTAAACTTTCACTTAAAACACAATAAAATATTATTTATAAAAATGAGACCTAACAGAAAAATTAAAGTAGAAATTAAGGCCAGAAAAAATCAAACGTTTATTATATGTTTAAAACCTTTAATTTTGAAAACATATGCAGAACAAAGATTAAAAAATATAAAGTCAGTTTAGAGGGTAAAAAATGTAGAGGAAGGCCAGGATTGGCACATATGGGCCTGACAAGGAAGGAGAGGCTGGAGAAACTTCAGAGAGGTAGAAATGATGGCAACAGCTAGAAAGAAAATTTTAGATTAAAAGAAGACTCAGTAAAAGAAGATATGAGAAAGAAGCATGAAAGAGGATTACTGTATCTGTTACTGTGGTGTAAATATTCAGTACAGACTGATAAAAGCTAGAGTTTCAAAAGAGTAAAATTCTCTACAGTTCACTTCAAGGGATAATCTGTTTTAGCTTAAGTTATCAGAAAGCCATATTTACAAAGTGATTTGACTCTCTCAGATATTTGTTTGTTTTCCCATCTAAGCTGGAAGATTTTTGAAGAGTGATAACAAATCTTCTTCATATCTGTGTCACCAACTTCTGGAAATATACCATGCATGTACAGGTAATCCTGAATTATCTATTGTTGAACTGACTTTTGCTTTACAGCAACTCCAATTATATTGATTTGCGTACCCTAAACTACTCAGTTGGGGATTTGTGTTCTCTACATCTATAAGTTTCACTTTGGCTGTGAAACTCGGAAACTGCTAAGTAACCTCAAAGTCAAGAGTATTCAGCTCCAAAGCACAAAGACTCTCTATCTTCTTCACTGTTCTTGAAAATATTTCTGCTTCTTTACAGACACAACAGTGAGAAAAAGACAAAAGTTAGTATTTCAAAACAGTCAACTTTCCAAAATAATCACAAACCCAGTCTGTTAGCAAACTCAATCTAAATATGCCTTACCTGGTTCAAGACTAAGTAAAAGGAACAAATCACATGGCAGCTACGGTAATATGTGATACAAAATGAGGCTAAATTAATAGCAATGTGAACATTCATAAAAGAGCACAGAATGAGCATGATCTTCCAGGGACATGATTAATGAAGGAAATAAAAATGTGGTCAAATCTCCATTTCCAAAGTTAAAAACACATTTTCAAAAAGGAAACAAATTTAAAATAAAGATAAGCATCTTATAAACTACTACATGAGATTAAAGCAAATAAAACCTGTTATATATTTCACATGCCAAAAGATAGGAAATAATGGAAAATGTTGAAAATAACAACTACATAAAAATAAAGTGAAAAAAGATAGCTTACAACTGCCATCCCATACGCTTACACTGTAAAGGCATGAAATGATCTTACTATTCAATGTAAGATACCTATAACAATAAATTACAAATCAGCATTAGTAAATATTAATAAAAGCCTGAAAAAATTAAAAGATAGACTCCACTAGACTGTAAGACTCATTACTGAAAAACTATTTTCATGTTGTTAACCAATGTGTTTTCCATGCCTAGTACATAGTTGGTACGCAACAAAAATGTGCTTTATGGATGAATGACTCAATGAAGGAACAAAAATACAAAGAGGTCAATTCTTACCAAAGACTAAGATATGCATTTCTAAATAAAATATCAATGACACATTTAAGAAGTTGATTACCCACTGCCTTCGAGTTGATTCCAACTCATAGAGACCCCATAGGGTTTCCAAGTCTATAAATCTTTTTTTGTTAATGAACTATTATTTTAAAATAACTTCAAATTTACATAGAAATAGCAAGATAATACAGACAGCTACAATTACTCCTCATACATTTCCCCCTAATGTTATTGATGATAAATTTGTCAAAAATAAGAATCTAACATTAGTACTTTTTTGTTTTTTATGTTTTCCCGTACAAAAATTTATACGTATATTGTTATGTGAGTCTAATTGCTCTCCGCATACTGTGACAGCAAGTCTATAAATCTTTATGGAAGCAGACTGCCACATCTTTCACCCATGGAGAGGCTGTGGTTTCAAACCATTGACCTTTTGGTTAGCAGCTGAGCACTTTAACCACTGCACCACCAGGGCTCCTTGAAGAAGTTGATTGAATAATTCTAAATTTCATCTATATTAATAAATAAGTAAGAATGCTAAAACATATCAAAGGAAAAGTAGTAATGGGAATCTTGATCTACCATGCATTAAAATATGTCATATGGAATAATTATGCCATAATAATTATGGCACGGTAGCAATATGAGAATCGACAAGGATATTAATGGAATAGAACAAATGAAAACATGCATATGCATGCACATGCACACACACGTGTGTGTGTGTGTGTGATTTGACAAAATTCTTCCATAGATACCTCTCAAATGAGGCAAAAAAGACAATTTAAATCTTTATAAGAAATTTTGAGTTAAAATATACAAATCAGGCTATTTTTAAAAGAAGAGCATAGAAGAGATTTTTGACTGAATAAAATGATACTAAGCTTAAAAACAATGAGAGATATAGGAGACATTACGGAGGAAAGGATAAACATTTAACGGCTTCTTGTTAAACAATCATATATTTAAAAAGCAAACAGGATAGAAAAATATTCATACCAACTATAACTACTTAAAATTCTTAGTAAAGACCTTATACAAATTGAAAACAGAAGCTCTAAAACTGCTAGAAAAAAATATAAAACTTATTAATGGTTCCCAAAAAAGGACAGACAAATAGTTAATAAACCTATGAAAATGTTCAACTTCACATAGATCCAAAAGGAAAATTAAAATACCATTTCCCTCCATCAAATTGGCAAAGATATCCCCTTTCCCATTTTAATGAAGCTATCCAATGTTTAATTAGTTGTAACAAAATAAGTATTTCATATACTTTTTTAAAAAATATATATTGAATATAATTTATTAAAATATATCCAGAGTTTTAAAAGTGATTGTACACTTGGACCCTGTATTTCCATCTCTAAGACCTAATCTAAGTAATTGAAAAACTGGGGCAAAGAACACATACAGAACTCCATTTTACCTTTATTGGTAAGAACACATGCAATAACAAAAAAAGGATAAAGAAATTCTGGTACCTTTATACAATGAAATCTTAGAGAGCCATTAAAAATAATATTTCTTAAGAAGTAAAATGTGAGAAAATTCCTAAGCGGTAAATGCATGAAATATATATGAACACGTAGTATAGTTTAATTATCTGAAACTATGTGTGTACTTATATAAAAATATTACAAGGTAATACACCAAAACATTAACACTGGATTATTATTGGAGAGATAAAAATAAAAACAAATTATTATTAATTTTCATGTTTTCCATCATTTTCATAAAACGGCTAATTTTCCAGTATAACACAAACCAAAAAGAAAACCAAACCCATCGCTGTTGAGTCGATTCTGACTCATAGCAACCCAGTGTGACAGAGTAGAACTGCCCCATAGGGTTTCTGAGGCTGTAAATCTCTACGGAAGCAGACTGCCACATCTTTCTCCCAGAGAGCAGCTGATGGATTTGAATTGCCGACCTTTAGGTTAGCAGGCGAACAATTAACTACTGCACCACCGGGGCTTCTTCATATAACATAGAATATAAAACATGTCCTTTTGATGATCATTAGTTAACAACATTGCTTAACAATAATACCAACAACAAAAAATAAAATACATTGATGGTAATGTGTCAGAAGGACACAAGGGCCAACTGAAAAGCTCCTGAAGGACAAAACTGGAACAATTTGAGCAACAAAAGCAATAAAGTGATATTAGATTATAAATTGAAGCATAAAATAAGTAGGCATGGGTCCTTACTGATATAAATAAATGATTGAACACATTAATAAATAAGGAGAAGAGAAAGAAAACACTTGTAGAAGGATTCCAAGTAATTTATGTAAATTGTCCTCCCTCAAGAATGTGGGACATATCTCCTCCCTCTTTAAGTGTGGGCTACACAGAGTAATTTCCTTCCAGAGAGAATGGAAAGGGGACAAAGCAGTCACTGTACAGTGGAGAAACCTGAAAAACTACCTCAAGTAGGTGATAAAGTTTATCATCAGTAGTGATAAATCAAATTGATAGCATATATCCTTAATATGATGTGTTAAGAATGGTTTTTACCTCTGTGATCTTCCTCCCGAAAACCCATAACCCCAGTCTAATTATGAGAAAACCATCAGACAAATCCCAATTGAAGGACGTTCTACAAAATATATTACAAGTACTCCTAAAACATCTCAAGGTCATCAAAAACAACAAACTTTCACAACCAAAGATTTTAAAGAGACATGACAACTAAATGACTCCAAAGTTCTTGGCTTAAGCCAGGTTGAAGAATGAGGAGTTGAAGGGTGAAGAATGTATTGGAGGGAATATGAAGACATGTTAATTGGGGCTCTTAAACAGCCAAGTGTCAAATACGTAGCTGGTTATTGAGTCTAAGTTTAGAGAAGATTTCCAAACTTGCCATATTAATTTGGGAGTCCTTAACATATGCATAGTGAAATCAAGTGTGAGACGTGCTATGTCTACCCATCAGATTTTAACTTTCTATCTTTTGAAATTGAACCATAGCTTTTGCTCAATTTTTTTGTACCTACCAGTCTACACTACATATAGAAAATATGCTTCAGACTGAATTAAAACTTTGGATCCTCAAACAAAATTGTTTTAATGACAATATACTTGTTCTGTATGTTGGTTTTTTTTCTTATCTTAGTCATCAGAGAGTGTTATTAGACTTGTAGTGCACTGACCTTTGTAGATATGAGTATTTGCCAGTTCTGGGTGAATTATGTGCCAAAGAATCTAGAAAGATTGGCTCCAATGTTTACTCAGCCCTGGACGAAGGAAAAGAGCATTATCTCCAGCACTCTAGTTTTACATGTAGGAGATACAACTGGCATTATCATGATTTCTGAGATAAATGACAAATCCACTGTTTTTTTAACCTTCAGATTTTTGTCATTGCCAAAGTAAGTTTCAAAAGGCACAAGGTATTATAGGAAAATAACCACAACATTTGATTTTTCTTTTATCATACAAGAGGGCAAGTTTCTTAATAATTACCCAGTCATTTGTAGGAACAAGATACATTATTTGCTAGCCAAAACTCAACCGACACTTGAATATTTTACTCTGCACATAGCACATTTTCTCCCTTGTCTTGTTGGCTGTGTATGAGTCTTATAATCTGGCTGCAATAAAAAATGTAGAGACTTTAATATAAACATGTCCTTGAAAGACGGAGAGTTGAGACCACATAAAAAGTGATTTCTTTTCCTATAAATGTACAGCAGATATAAGAAAATTTAATGCTTTGAGATTTTTTTATTTTTCAGGTAATGAAGTGGGTCCATATATCTATTGCTGGATAAAATGCAATACATTTTTCAATGTAATAACATCTGAAATTTTTAAAGCCAGCAAATGTCACCCCTATTATCTGTCAACGTATGCAGCTCCCCAATCACATCCTCAAATAAATAACACCTAGAGATACTTAATTTGCTAAATAATTAAACAGAATTCTTTTTATTTACATCTATAATCTTAATGTTAAGACTGAAAGGACCCTGGTGATGCAATGATTAAGTGTTCAGCTGCTAACTGAAAGGTTGGTGGTTCAAACTCACCCAGGTGCTCTGCGTGGGGAAGACCTGGTGATCTGGTCTCTTAAAAATTACAGCCTGCAAAACCCTATGGGGTAGTTCTATTCTGGCACATGGGGTCACTATGAGTTGGAAATCGACTGGACAACAACCAGTGATAATAGCAATGTTAAGACTGGGTTTTAAATACTGAAGTGATTTTTTTTTTTTTTAACAAAACTTCACAATAGAGCAAAAGCCAACTTTTCTTGGTGGTAACTGTCTTTAATACAGCATATACTTTCATTGAGAATACTCACATTGACACTTTAAACAAAGAGTCCATAAGATTTAACATTTGTGAAACACTTAATCTCATTTTCTATATCTATAACAATACTAACAAAAATAATTCTAGACTTACAGGCAACATGGCGCTATAGACAAAAGCACCACACCATCCCTCCACAACAAAGATCCACAAAACTAAGTCAAACAGAGACAGACGTCAATCCTGAAACCCTAAGCCATCAAATGAAGAGATAAAGAACTCAGCCAAGCACCAGATGGAATAAGAAACTGACAGAGAGTAGAAAGCAAGGAGAGATACATGCAGAGGAACCCTATCAGCTACTGCAGCATGGATCCACCATCTTGGACTCTTATCAGAGATCGGTGAACAGAGAGTATGAGACAACAGCTTCACAGAGTTTCCAGCAGGAAACAGAACAACCGGTAACCAGAGATACATGCTTTCCCACCTTCTACCCTTCTTCACCCCCCAGTTGGCCTACTCTGCTTGCTGTGGCCACAGTCTCCTGGCCAGGAAGCACCAGCTTCACCCTGGTGTAACTTGGATTCCACTCACTTGCACTGGCTGACTCCCTGAGTGCCATTTTTTGGCTGCTGGTGTAGCTTTTTTCCACTTCTTTAGATTTCTTCCTTACCTCTCACCAGCCCCACCCCACCCCCTTCTCTCAAATACCTGGCTCCGTGTGCCGTCTTTGCTTCTTCCTAAAAGGCTGCAAAACACCACTCGACTGTGAAATTGCTTCCCAGCCCGTGCCATCTTGCTGGTGGGACCCCCAGGGCTTTTTTTCTTTGTTTGTTCTGATTTGATCTGTTTTGATTTGTTGTTTGTTTGTTTTCTTTTTCTTTTCTCAGCTTGGGAGTCCCTTCTAGCCAGGCAGTACTGTGTGGCTTGGGAGCTACCCCTTACTCTGCACAGACACATAGTGACATCCATGGGGGCATTTTTTTGTTTTTTTTTTTTTATTTTTTCGGGTTTTTTGTTTCTTTGTTTTGTTTTTTTTTCTCTCTTTTTCCCTTTCTGTCTTTCTTCATTTCGAGTTTCTCATCTCTTTATACTTACCTTCTCTTCCTCTCTCCTGAATACCTGGCACTGTGTGACATGTCTACCCCTTCTAGCCAGGCTGTACTTCACTGCCTGGGAGCAACTATCCCACTTCTACCAATTACACTGGTGGGATCCCTAGGGGATTTTCTTTTTTTTCTCTAATTTTTATTTATTCATTTTTTCTTTTACCCTTTATCTTTTTGTCTCCATTTCTCAGTCTCTCATCTCTCCACTCCAACAGCAAGCTCCCTTAACACTCTTTTTTGTTTGTTTATTTGTGGGTATGTTTTTGGCTCCTGTTCCTTTCTCCTCTCTCCCACACCCATCATAGCTCTACACATCACAATCTCCCCGCTCCTTCCTGCCTACCTGCACTGTGCGCTGAATATCACACCCCAAAGCAGCACAGGCACAGCCTACCCAAACCTGCCCTGCACTGATTCCCGGCCCGCCCTGTTGGCCCTAGTACATGCCACAAACAACCCATCCAAGCAACTCCCCTTCAGCTGAACCCGCCTTGCTGTACCATACTTGAGTGACTGACCCTGCCCATTGAAGAAGGAGGTGAAAATATCGTGTCCACAGAACAGCAAACAAAAAAGAACACACAGCCCGCCTGCTCACACATAACCAAATAAAATGAAAAAGCAGGTCAAAACAAACAAAACTACAATAAATAAATGAGGAAAATAACTACTGAATGCCCCAAAGACAGCAGACAATATCAAAACATATACAAAACCACGAAAGGATGGTTCCAGTAGGCATCCAAAATAAAATACCAGATGACTTTACAGCAGAAAAAAGGCACTAGAACTACCTGATAAGGAATTAAAATCTCTAATACTCACAATCATCCAAGACTTGAAGCAAAAAGCAGGCAAAAATGTGGAAAAAAATAGACAAATTCATGGAAAACACAGACAAAAAAATGGAAAAATTCAAGAAAACAACACAGAAACAAAATGCTAAAATAAATTCACAACTAGAAATCATACAAAAATAACAATTAGAAATCCAAAAGATAAGCAAAAATATTTCAGAAATAGACAGTGTCATAGAAGGGCTGAGGAGCAAGTTTGAAACAACGGAAGACAGGATCAGCGAAATTGAAGACAAATACATGGATACAACTCTGTTTGAGGAAAAATCAAAAGAAGAACAAAGAAAATGAATAAACCCTGAGAATTATGTCGGATACAATCCAAAGCAAAAATCTGTGAGTGATCCGAGTTCCAAAACAGGGGGAGAAAACAGAAAAACAGAGAGGATCATTGAAGAATTGCCAACAGAAAACTTCTCCAATATAATGAAAGATGAAAATCTGACCACCCAAGAAGCTCAATGATGCTATATAGGATAGACCCCAGAAGAAAATCACCAACGCATATCATAATCACACTCGCTAAAACCAAATACAAAGAATCCTGAGAGCAGCTCGAGAAAAACAAAAAGTCACATACAGAGGAGAAACAATAAGACTAAGTTCAGATCATTCAGCAGAAACCATGCAGGCAAGAAGGCAATGGGATGACATATATAAAACCTTGAAATAAAAGAATTGCCAGCCAAGAATAATATATCCTGCAAAACTCTCATTCAAATATGTTGGTGAGATGAGGTCATTTCCAGATAAACAGAAATTAACGGACTATGTAAAAACCAAACTAAACTTACAAGAATTATTAAAGGGAGTCCTTCGATCTGAAAACAAATGACATCAGACCACAGGCTGAATCTAGGACACGGGATTGTACCAGCCAGATACCAACCTAGGAAATGAATTCCCAAGGACTATGCAAAACCAAAAGAATTTCAACAGGGAACCAGAGAGGTTAATCTGTAAATGACAACAGCATCATAACAATAAAAGAGGGAATAAATGGTGTAGGTATAGAACCTTTTAATGGAGAGGAAGACAAGGTGATCTCAAGTAATAATAGACTGGTTCAAATCTAAGAAGATAAGGGTAACTTTCAAGGTAACCACAAAGAAAATTAA
>NW_004444108.1:1822231-1824207 GCF_000243295.1 Trichechus manatus latirostris | reverse complement strand
GAATAAATCTAACCAGGGATGTAAAAGACCTATACAAAGAAAACTACAAAACACTACTGCAAGAAACCAAAAGGGATCTACATAAAAGGAAAAACTTACCATGCTCACATGCTCATGGATAGGTAGACTCAACATTGTGAAAATGACAATTCTACCCAAAGTAATTTACAAATACAAAGCAATCCCCATCCAATACCAACAACATTCTTTAAAGAGATGGAAAAAATAATTATTTACTTTACATGGAAAGGGAAGAAGCCCTGGATAAGTAAAGCACTATTGAAGAAGAAGAATAAAGTAGGAGGACTCACACTACCTGACCTCAGAACCTACTATACAGCTATGGTAGTCAAAACAGCCTGGTACTGGTACAAGGACAGATACATTGATTAATGGAACAGAATTGAGAACCCAGATGTAAATCCATCCACCTATGGTCACCTGATCTTTGACTAGGGCCCAAAGTCCATCAAATGGGGAAAAGACAGTCTTTTTAACAAATAGTGCTGGAAAAACTGAATGTCCATCTGCAAAAAAATGATACAGGACCCATACCTCACACCATACACAAAAACTAATTCAAAATGGATCAAAGACCTAAATATAAAGCCAAAAACTATAAAGTTCATTGAATAAAAAATAGGATCAATGCTAGAGGCCCTAATACATGGCATTAACAGGATCCAAACCATAAACAACAACACACAAACTCCAGAAGAAAAGCTAGATAACTGAGATCTGAGAAAATTAAACACTTAAACGCTCATCAAAAGAATTCACCAAAAGAGTAAAAAGAGAACCTATAGACTGGGAAAAAAATTTTGGACAATACAAGTCAGACAAATTCTATTCCGTAAAATCTGTAAGAAAATCCAACACCTCTACAACAAAAATACAAATAATCCAATTAAAAAATGGGCCAAAGATATGAACAGACACATCACCAAAGAAGACATTGAAGCAGCCAACAGACACATGAGGAAATGCTCGCAATCACTAGGCATTAAAGAAATGCAAATTAAAACCACAATGAGATACCATCTCACACCAGCATTACTGGCACAAGTGAAACACACTGGAAATAATAAATGTTGGAGAGGCTGCGGGGAGATGGGAACTCTTATGCACTGCTGGTTGTAATGCATAATGATACAACAATTTTGGACAATGATATGATGCTTCCTTAGAAAGCTAGAAATACCATATGATCCAGCAATCCCACCCCTAGCAATATACCCTAGAGAAATAAGAGCCATCACATGAATAGACATATGCCACCCATGTTCACTGCAGCATTGTTCACAATAGCAAAAAGATGGAAACAACCTAGATGCTCATCAACAGATGAATGGATAAACAAATTATGATACATACACACAATGGAGTATTATGCAACGATAAAGAACAATGATGAATCTGTGAAGCATCTCATAACATGGATCAAACTGGAGGACATTATGCTGAGTGAAATAAGTCGGTCACAAAAGGACAAATATTGTATGAGACCTCTACTGTAAAAACTCATGAAAAAATTTACACACAAAAAGAAACAATCTTTGTTGGTTACCAGGGACTGGAGGGGTGTGGGGGAAATACTAAATAGAGAATAGATGAGTGGTAACTTTGGTGAAGGGTAAGATAGTACACTATACTGGAGAAGCCAGCACAAACTTGTACAAGGGAAGGTCATGGAAGCTCCATAGAAACATCCAAACTGCCTGAGGGACTGACTTGCTCAGTGGAGGGCTGTGGAGACCAAGGTCTCAGGGGACATCTAGCTCAATTGGCATAACACAGTTTATAAAGACAATATTCTGCATTCTACCTTGGTGAGTAGTATCTGGGGTCTTAAAAGCCTGTGAGCAGCCATCTAAGATACTTCACTGGTCCCATCCCTTCAGGAGCAAGGGAGAATGACGAGAACAGGATACAAGGAAAAGATTACTCCAAAGGACTAATGGACCACAGCTACCATG
>NW_004444108.1:1812769-1821452 GCF_000243295.1 Trichechus manatus latirostris | reverse complement strand
GTTGTGGGGTTGTTAACCAATGTCATAAAACAATATGTGTACTGACTGTTTAATGAGAAACTATTTGTTCTGTAAACCTTCATCTAAAGTGCAATGAAAAACAATTTTTTAAAATTCTGTGAAATACTTTTGTATCCGAGTCATAAACTGAAGTACAGTAAATCACAATGCTTTGAATTTAGTTTTTATTTCATACTGGAGAATAAAGTACTGAGCTTTATATGGTAAAGTTGTCATACTTTGGTGGGGCTGAGGGATCAGCTAGTTAAGTGGCTGCCATCTAGCAAACAATTTTCCACCTTAACTCATTATCTCACCTCGACTAAATTTCCTCTTACTCAAGAGGCAGAGGGGACAAATTTGCTAAGGAGCTGTGTAATTGTTTCTTCATTCCATCTGCTGTCTTGTCACCTCACTAGCTCATTATATCAACCCTGAACAAGACAATGAATTTAGAGCCTGAGCTGGGAGCAGGAGAAGGCACACCTCAGGAATAAGTGGGGATGATGAGCTCTCAAGTGTCTTTAAGCATTCTTCCTCAAACCTCCTTTTGTCATCATTTCTGTGCCTTGGGCTCTTTCACTCTGTCATTGACTTGGTTCTTGCTGTTTATTAATTGATTGGATCAGGCGCCAATTTATTATACTAGATTACAGTCTATATATAGGCCTTCCAATTACATCGGAATAGTTCCGGAAGAATATATTCCTTTCCATACAACTCTGCCCATGAAGCTGGCTTTTCTGACTAGATGAATAATAAGGACTTCCAGCTGGCTTATGTTTTCATTAAATGAACAGTGAAAGGCAAATATGCATAAATTAAAGAAAGAAATGAACATAGCACGACGTAAAATTTCTGAAATACAATAATAGAAGCTTTATAAAAATCCGGTCTGGCTGGTATCAGTGAAAGATTATAACACAACCAGAAGGAGGCTATGCATTCCAAATCTCACTGGGTCTGCCTCAGGCAAGTTAAAATATGAATAACCTCGGTACTAAAATTTAAAACTTTATTATAAAATATACCATCTGAAAAAACCTCATTTTAGTGATGTATGTTCTCAGTATTGCTAATTGATAAACACATTTGCACCTTTAATTTACTCAAATACTTTTTAACATTATAAATGTGGTGCTTGTCCTTTAATATTCCAAAGGCACTGCTAACATTTCAATAGCAATCGACAGTTGCTACAAATCCGTTTATCCCCAGCTCAGAGCGTTATTCTCTCAACTTCTTTTTAACTCTGAGCCTCTATACTCTAGCATGATCTTCTTGAATACACTGAGTATATATCTGCAGAGGTTGTATGATTCAAGTCCTGTACATGGCAAGCTAATAACATGAAAAACTAAAAGAAGTTGATAATTTTACTTAACTTTTCAATCTGAGGATGAGATGAGAGTTTTCTCAGAGTCTGTGATACTTTATTTCACAGTATAAAAAAATGCGAAATGCACTTAATAAAACATTTTTCCCAAACTGACTTGCAATTTTACACAGTTAGATTGGCTGTCAAGATATTCTAAAAGTTAAACATGTAAACAAACATGAATAATCACATTTTTATTTTCAAAAATCTAGTATAGCTATTGCAAATATTATATTAAAATAAATGATGATCCTTAAATGCCAAGTCCTTCTTCTCGAAAGAAATATTATTTCAATAATGTTGGGTTCTTCTTTTTTAATTGACAGTTCCACCAACAAGGGTATATGGCACCCTGGCTCATAAGGATACACAAAGCAAAACCAAACCCATTGTCGTCGAGTCGATTCTGACTCTGATGTGTGAAAATGTCGTGGTCTTCAAATACCTTTTTTTTTTTTTTTTAAATATTAGCAGCACCAAGTGACTTCTGATTCTTAGATATAAGCAATAGAAATCTTCTAGTAAAAATCTACACTAGTAAAAATATATTAAAAAATAAGTAGCAAAGTGGATCATTTTCTAGCTCTGATGCTGGCAAAGAATATTGAATATCCCTTGGACTGCCAAAAGAGCAAACGTACAGATCATAGTGTTTTCAATGGGATATATGTTAAGAACAAAAAGAAGTATAAGTCAATTTATATTTCAGTTGTTTTATTGTTTTCTAGTAAGAGTGATTTTCTTAATCTGAAATTATTATATGAGTATCAAATGATAAAGCAAAGAACTAATTATGTTAATGGTAAAGTATAAAATGTTAAAGGTGAAGAGACCATAAATCTTAAATATGAGTTAGAAATAACAATGTAAACCCAAGATAATTTTTATCTTTTTTAAAATACTGTCATTGGATTTCTGCTCCGACCATAATGGAGTAACAGGAATCATATTCATCATCTCACCTTTTAAACAATTAAAAAACTGGATAAAATATATAAAACAAAGGTTTTCAGACATTGGACAACAGAAAGCATGGAATTGTGAATTCTGAAAGAAGAAAACCAAATGAAATGAGCCCAGCAATTGCCCCAGCTTTCTGCCCAGAGGCAGTTTCCAGGCCACGGTACAGAGCAGAGTGTGTCATTGATACCACAATCTGTTAGCACCTGGGTGGTGGGTGTAGAAACAAGATAAAGAGCAGGCTGGTACAGCTGAAACAAAATGAGCACTCTGAACATCAGGCTTGGAGCACACATCAGATACTATGCTTTAACATATTAATAATCTAATGATCACAACATTTATCAATCCCTTCCTGTGTCAGGCACGACACTGAGTGATTTATGCATATTGTTTAAAATTAATCCTACAAAAAGCACTGCAATTTGGAATTAAGGAGGGGAGATTAAGTAACTGACCAAGGTTAGACACCTAGCAAATTGTCACCTACATATATACATACATACATGCATATGTTTGACTCCAACACTCCCGCTTTTAACACCTTTTTCTGGGCACCTATTAGAAAAACACATGTGATACGAGACACTATCAGACTTCTATTCTGAGACAAGGCTATATTATTCAGATTTTTTAAAATGCTTTATGACATTAATTCACCAATGCAAACGATAGTTTTTTGTTCCCTGGATCAAATCTGAACTCAGTCTAGATTAAGTCTACTCTTACCTCTCCTGCTAACAATACCCTCTCCCTGCTCCAGTCATGCTCCTTTCTTGACCTTCCTGGAAAATCCCTGCTCATTTTCAAATATGCCTTTGCAGTGTGAATCTGTTGTGTAAATTGCTCTCCCCACCCAAAGACAAAGCCCAGGCTTCTTCAAGTTAAAATCTGACTCACTTTACTCAGGAATAATAACTGTCTGAGTAATGTTGTTTCACCATCATCTTCCCTTTCCCTTGCTTTTATTTCTCACAGTATTTCTGAAAATAATCTGTACCTCACTCTTAAGCAATTCATTCCTTTTTATTTATTTATTCATTTTATGCACACACACAGCCACGCACATGAACACACACACAAACACACTTACTGAATATCTGCTTGGTGCCTGGTAGTGATGTAAGCGCTAGGGAACACAGGGGGGAACAAAATAGCAAGGTTCCTTTACGTGTGAAACTTACATTTTGGTGTGAAATATAAGTAACAAATAAATAAATGAATAAAGACAATTTTATAAAAAAATTAGAAATACAATATAACAGAGTGATCTGACCGTGAGCACATAGATGAGTACTATACTTTGAGTGCTGGGAAAGTCTCTATGAATAGGGAGTGTTTGAACCAAAATATGTATAACAAAAACAAACCAACCCATGCAGAATTGGAGACAAAGCATTTCAGATGTCAATTACAAAGCCTCTGAACAACAAGGAACTTGGAATGCTTGAGGTATCTCAATTGATCACTGTGGTGGGAATATGGTTCATGGGGAAACCAGTTGTAGAAAATCGGGTTCGAGATACAGGTTATGGCCAGGAGTTTTTATGTTAATTGCAATAGAAGTCACTGGAGGATTTTAAAAAGGGAACAGGCATGATCTAATTTACCTTTTAAAAAAGATCACTCTGCTAATTACAGAATGTCTTGCATGGAAGCAAGAATGAAAAGAGGAAGACTCCAAGGAGCATTACAGATGGAGAGAATACATAGATTAGCAATATATAAAGAAGTATGGGCAGTATGACTTACTGCTGAATTTAATAAAATCTAGATTCTTAAGCAAATGATTGGATAAGGGACTATTTCCACATTTGGATAAGACTGGGTATAAACAGGTTTGGGGACCAAAAACAAGAGTTCCTATTTAATCATGATAGGTTTACATGTCTATTAGATACCAGCGTAGAGACTGAAGTAGACAGTAGAATATACGACCTTAGAATTCAAGAGAGCGGGCAAGACTAGTGACACACACTTCGGAGACATCAGCAATTGGCCAGTAATTGACAACATGCTACCTGATGTTAGGAAGGAATGATCCCAATAGTGGGTCTATAAAGTAAAATATCAATTTTCCCTTCTTTAACTTTTATACTTTAGGCTAATTCCAATTATTTCAAATGCCTATGTATGATATGTGGTGATGCTTACTTTTGTTTCATGTATGAATATTTACTCCTCAACTACTCTGAGCTTTTCAAGGAAACTGACCTGTACTTAACTGATTTTATTTGTTTTTGCCTTTTTTTTTTTGGTATTGTCTGCTGTGCCTGGGTTTAAGGAACATCTGAATTTAAATGAATTAAAGTGAACTAAAATGTGGAATTAGAAGAATCTGAGAATTTTTGTGAGTTATTTAATGAGAACATTTTTCTCCTTTATTTTTAAACCCAATTGAAAATAATAGGTTTTATATTACTAAGATGTCACTGCTTCTGCTCAGTGTAAAAGAAAACATTCCCCTTGTTTTGAATCACTCTTCTTAGTTTTGTACAAGGATATTTGCATAAAGAGTTTTATAATAAAAATCCTTTCCTGACTCTGCATTTACTTATATAAGTATGATACCATTACTCCCACAAATATTTGGGATGAGGAAGCATGGGGCTCTGTTAGTTTGAGTTCCCCAAGAAGTAGACCTTAAACTAAGATTTGAGTGGAAGGAGTTTATATGGGAGGTATTCTCATAAAATATAGGGGAGCGGGGATGCGAGACAGGAAAGGAGAGGAAGACATTAAATGGTATATTATCAAGCAAATTACTGTCATGGGCAGCTAGAGCTTGATTTTCCAGGGAGTTTAGGAAGCAAGTGTACAACATAGAGCTCAGGACCAAGGATGCTGGGGCGTTCCTGGGTGGTGCCAATGGTTAATGCACTTGGCTGCTAACCAAAAGGTGCCTTGGAAGAAAGGCCTGGAGTTCCATTTCCAAAAAATAGCCATTGAAAACCCTATGGAACACAGTTCTACTCTGATGTATATGGGGCCTGCATGAATCAGAGTCAATCTGAAAGAACTGATAAGGGAGATGGGGTCTTTATCCACCTTTGGCAGCCATTGTTTGCTGGCTGCTTCCAGAACCATTAAGTTCACAGCACTTCACTCAGTAGTGGGCTCAGGCTAAGTGGGCTCCCGTGGCAAGACAAAACTTACCAGCAAACAATATCAGATTCTAAAAGTTGGAAGGTGGGCTGCCAAGGCATGAAATGGTCAGTGTGAGGGATAATATATGAGGCACTGACCACGTTTGCTACAGTGATATAGCATAGGGGATGACAACAATCTGGTTAAATAAAGTTTTAAAGAGCCAGCTGGTTTTTAGAGTTTCCTTCACAACTTTGTTTGCAAAGAGCTTCAGCCTGAGTTTTCCTTTAAAAAGAAATTGTAGTGGGTTCCTAGAAGTCAAGTTCTCAAGTTTCTTTAAACAATTAATAAGGAGAGAGCGAGAGAGACTATATTGATGGTTATGGAATTTTAAGCTAAGATTTGAATTTAAAATAAAAAAGAAAGGCAAAGCATTTTACTGACCATTTCTTCAAGATTTAGGAATGTTAGGAGAGTCATGCATAAGAAAAGGAAGACATCAAAGAAAATAAAGTGGTCGAAGAAAACAGAAAAAGTATAGATGATTTGTATTCGTTTATAAATGAGAAGGAAAAAAAGTCGTGCTCCAAATAAATACGAAATAAATAACTCTTCCTCTTTATTCTTTCCACCCACTATGGCCTTTTCTTCAATCTTTAGCATTCAATGGTACAGAATAGTTAGGATAATTTATGTGTTCTTGAGCAGGAAAGACAAAATAAATGAGATAGCAGGTACATAAGAGTTACATTAAGTGTTTGAATGGGCTCGTCAAAACTGTAAATAAGCTCTTTTTCCTTTGGGAGTCATAAGTAGGAGACAGTCACTTGGTGATAACTAGACAGAGTTAGTTTTCTGGCACTCTTGGTGTAACATAGATCTGCTCATCTAATGGCCTAAAGAACACACATACAAAATAGCCCCTGCCTAGATCCCAGGATCCTGATACAGCCAACTGTCCCATTTATTTCACACATGTTTAAAATGTCATGATGATTTTTTGAACCCTGGGCATTAAAAATCCGAGGGAATTATGTGGAAAGAACACACTATATATTATTTAAAATAATTTTTTGTGGCAATTACTTAAATACATATGTACATGGACTTAACCATGGTGGAGGCACGTAGTTTTGACTACTCACTAATTCTCCCTTAGTAAAGGACCTGCAAGCTCATTCTCCACAGGTATCTGGAGACAAAATCTTAGTCCTAGTGCAGCGTATTTATTTCTGTAACCTATTGTTTCCATTCCTTGGGTTTCTTACAGGTTCTTGTCCACCTGATGTCTTGGGCTCCTGGATTTCTTCTGTATTCTTCTTGGTCTCAGAGTTTTATACTCTAAGACTTGTGTTGACCAAAAATGATCTCTGCTACTACTGACAATACATAGCCTTCATTGCACAGTACTTGTGAACACTTCTGGGTTGTATTATCCTATGTTGATCTTAGCTTTTAACGTCCTTAATTGTTTACTCTTTACACCTTGTCCTCTGGTCCGATGACATCAATGGTCACATCTCTTTTTATTCCACAAGACCTTATTGAACACATCTTCTATTTACCTATTTTGTTACGTTGACCAATTTGGATACTGTGGTTATGACAATATTCAATGCCACATCCTAATTGTCCCAGACTCATAGTCAGTTTTGATTTTATTCTTTCTGTTCCAACTAACTTTATTGCTACATTTATCAACATAGAGCCACCATCTACATTTCAATAATAAACAGTTTGTTCTGCTCTGCAAATCATTGGTGCTGTTGCCTTTACAATCAAGAGATATCTATTTTTATTGTCACTGTCATTTTTGACAGGTAGGCACAAATCCCAAGCAGCCTGGCCATGAAAGCAGTAATACTCTTCTCTCTCTGAAATTTTTTTCCTTCTTTCTTTCAAACTTTAATTTTTTTTCATATTTGACTGACAGATTTGTTATGAGCCTTTGCAGATATACACAAAGGTTGTTCCTTTTGGGGAGAGAGAGATGGAGGGAAAAACTAATTTTATTTTTAATTTTCCAACTCAGCCTCTTCACTTATTGCCACACGTGGGTACATTTTATATGTTAGGTTAGAATTAAATGTCTACTCCTTGACCAAAAACAGGTTTTGGGAAGGATAATCTAAATGTAAGAAAAAAATCCAAGTGTTTGTAGTGCAACTGATTATGCATTTTATTGTTACAAGTGAGCAGCCTGAAATTTTCATGCATGATACTATCATCATATTATACATTTGAACAAGCACTAACTGTACTGTGGTGTATTCATGCTGAAGCTCTGTTTGAAGGGATTTCTTTGAACCTCTTGCTCCACTTTCTGAATGTGAAGGAAGCCCTTAAGAAAAAGAATAACACATAAATCAATTTTCTTGGTATATGTTGCACAGCTAATAGAAGTTAAGAATTGGAATGCAGACAACTGGTAGAAGGTATTAATAAATATATGAGTACATCTTCAGTCAAAAATTTGCATAGATAGCTTCCAAAATTTAGATTGAGAAGAGAAGTTTTTATTTCTTTTACCTGAGGCTAAAAATATACACAGCACATGTACTTGTGCAGATCTTCTTTTGGAAAAGTGTAAAATATAAATGATTATGCAATCCAAACATATATTGCAGTGAAGGTGAGCTTTTCTCTTTATACAAATAAATTCTCTTAAAATTAGGTAAAGAAGAGAGTTCTGGCAAAATGGCACTCTAGGCAGAAGCACCACGCCGTCCCTGCACAGCGAAGATCCGTAAAACTAAGCCCAACAGAGAAAACAACAATCCTGAAACCCTAAAACATCAAATGAAGAGATAAAGTACTCAGCCAAGCACCAAATGGAGTGACAAAACTGACAGAGAACAGAGAGCTAGGAGAGATTCATGCAGAGGTACCCTACCAGCTAATGCTAACGCAGAGTGGATCCGCCATCTTGGACTCCTATCGGAGACCAGCAAACAGGGGTACAAGAAAGCAGCCTCACGGAGCATCCAGCGGGAGACAAAACAACCGGTAATTTGCAATATACGCTTTCCCACACCCCACCCTTGTTTACCCCGACTCGGCCTCCTCTGCTTCCCGTGGCCACAATCTCTTGACCGGGAAACACCGGTTGCTTAGATTCCACACACCCGAACGGGTGGCTCTCTGAGTGCCATTTGTTGGCTGCTGGTGTTGCTTTTTTCTGCTTCTTTTGATTTCTTCCTTACCTCTCACCACCTCCCCCTCCTTTCACTCAAATACCTGGCTCCGTGCGCCATCTTT
>NW_004444108.1:1806128-1812582 GCF_000243295.1 Trichechus manatus latirostris | reverse complement strand
AATAAATAAATAAATAAATAAATAATAAAAAAATTTGAAAATTAGGGAAAGAAGACTATATGGCAGATCAAGAATCATCTAGGATTCTTATTTTTAAAGTGACATTTAAGCAATAAGGTTAATAATTCACATATACACATGACAAATGCTAGCCAGTTACTCAGTTACTAAGAGTACTCAGTTACTAAGAATTTTGAGACAACTTAGATATCTAGTGAGGACCATTTCTTAACCTTTTTTCGTTGTTGTTTTTAACTTAGCATTTGCTTTTGAAGTTATGAAAACAAACAAAATAAAAAAGAAATGTTAAATCTACCTAGCCATTTCCCCCACATCTCCCAACTTTCAATGCCATTACGCGTTATCCTTCAACACTCTCCACCATGATGATACTTATTTCTACCCTCATGACCTCTCAACAACTGGTTAAAAAAGATCAGAACATCTAGCAATTAATGATACCCAATAATGGCTATCCATAGCTCTGTGGTTTTGGAAACAAAAATTAGTAAATAAATAGTGATTCAAAGCTAACGTTTGTAATATCCCGTATATTAACTACTCTCCAAATCTTGCATACTATTCTTTAATAGTATTGATAACAGTTTTTTATTTCTGCCAGTTCTGTTCTTTTGTTTTTGTCATGCTGTTGAGGGGTTCCTTCGGAGAGATCCCATTTATTATAGAGTCGAATTGGATGCAAGCTTTAAGGAAGCAGATTGTCAGGGTGGTTTCTTCTGCAGTGCTGCTGGGTGGGTTCAAGCCACCAACCTTAAGGTTATCAGCTGAGTGCAAACCGTTTGCTCCACCCAGGGACTTCAGTAACATTTTTTTTTTTAATTTCCATTTTTTTCCCCCACCTTAAATCAGTGCTTGTGTGTCTCTCTCTTGGATTGCTTCAAAAACAACCTAATTGATTTGCCTGGTTCAGTTACTCCCCCTTCCAATACAGTCCATGAATCAGATCAATAAATCCTTCTAAAAGACCAATTTAATCTCATGATCCAGTGACATCCTTATTTGAGATTAAAACACAATCAAGTGCTCTAAATGGATATATGCATGTGTCCACTATCCCTTTACCCTGCTCTTCTCAGTGGTAATCTTAAATTCCACTGGATCAATTTCTCAGAATTTTTGTAATATACCAGATTTATTTGATTCCAAATTTTTGCTTACGCTGTTTTCTTCCAACTCAAAATTCTCTCTCTCCCATCTTGTCAAACTTTACCATTCTTCAAGGTCAGTTAAAATGCCTTTATGCCACAGGTTTTGTCCAGTCACTGTAGACCATCGGTATTTTCCCCACCCTGTAACAGTTTAATTGTATACTGTTAAGTAGTGTTATTCAATGATTCACTTGTATATTTTCCCCTTCTACCTAATTGGTGTTCTAGGGTTTGTTTTTATACCTCTAGCAACATCCTTCACAAAGTAAATATTCACTAAAAAACAAGATGAATAAATAAAACCAAATGAAAAATGATAAAATTAATACAAATTAATCTAATATGAAAGCACAACTCTACATTTTGTACTTTCATGATATTAATTTTATACATTCATTACTAAGTTATTAATGAATGTATAAAATTACATTATTAACTTAATTCATTAATTAATGAAATTATGTACCAGCTAGAGTTAGAGAGAACTAATTTTATAATGAGACACTAATACAAAGGTTAAAAATGTTAAAAGTGGAATTAATCGGAGTTAAAATCCACAAAGTCTGGAGTCATACTGATTTGAGTTTCAGTTTTAGCTTCCTGACTTCCTGACTTACGATAGAGAGCAAATAGCTTAAAAATATTTTTGTCTAAGACACAGAATAACACATATGTCATGGAGTTGTTTTGAGGTGTGAATAAAATCATGCATTCAAAACATAGAGCACAATGCCAAACACAGAGGATATGTCCAATAAGTAGTTGTTGTGATGTTATCTCCACTTTAGCTCAAAGATTATATTATCTAGGGCACGGCAAACAAACTGTGACAAACAGACCCCTGAAGTCCATGATTCAAACAACATAGGCTCTCAAGTATGCAAGTCCAAAAGTAGTCAAAGAAGGTGTCATGGATTGAATTATGTCCCCCCAAAAATGTGTGTATCAATTTGGCTGGGTCACGATTCTTGGTATTGTGTGATTTTCCTATATGTTGTAAATCCTGCCTCTATGATGTTAATGAGGGAGGATGGGTGGCAGTTATATATATATTATTAAGGCAGGACTCAGTCTGCAAGATTGGATTGTGTCCTGAGGCAATCTCTTGAGATATAAAAGAGAGAAGTGAACAGAGAGACAGGGAGAACTCATACCACCAAGAAAGCAGTGCCAGGAGCAGAGCACGTCCTTTGGACCTGGGATCCCTGGACAGAGAAGCTCCTAGTCCAGGGCAACACTGATGAGAAGAAGGCCAACAGAGAGAGAAAATCTTCCCCTGGTGCTGACACCCTGAATTTTGATTTTTATCCTACTTTATTGTGAAGAAATAAATTTATCTTTGTTAAATCCATCCACTTGTGGTATTTCTGTTGTAGCAGCACTAGATGACTAAAACAGAGGGGTAAATAGTTCTGCTCCATGAGGCCATTCAGGGACTCAGGTGCCCTCTAACACTTCACTCCATCATCTTCAAGGTTGATGAACTGTGTACTCAAATCTGTCTCAGTTTCACATCTACATCCCAGTTTGAGAGAAGGAAATAAGGGTGAAGGGCAGACACTTATATTTTTTAAGCATTTAAAGCAGAAGTTGCACACATTACATCTATTTATACCTCATTGCCTAATCTTTTAGTCACATGGCTACTTTTAGCTGCAAGGGAAGCTGGGAATTGTAATGTATAGTTGAGCTACAATATGCCCAGCCCATGGGTTGGAGTAAGATGAGTTCTATCTCATTTCTGCAGGAGAGAAAGGAATCAGGGAGATCACAGCAGTAGACTGTAGGTAAAAGCTCCAAACAATCCTCTTTGTTGTTTGGTTCTTCTCACAGATTAGGGCTCTCAGTCAACTCCTATAAAATGAGGTTGCATTTTATGAGGGTGCTTCTTTTTCTGGATGCAACTGTTAACTTGCTCTTGGTTTTGAAATTTATTTACATTGATATATCTTTACATATTCATTATTTTTTCACTTTACTCTCCAAGGACAACTTGTAAATTTCAGTTTATGAATCCTCATGAACAATGATGGTAGATGGGAATGAGGATGGTTGTAAATTCAACAATAAAACATGAAATAGTCTTAGTGGCACCAAAGCCTGAGTTGACCATGGCCACAGTAAGGAAAATACTTACACTGTGACCCAATGTATACTTACATTGATATTATATATGAAGTAGAATTAGTTTTCCTTTTTAAAAAATAATGGTCACAGCTTTTAACTTCATGATCCATAGTTTAAAAAATATCAACTTAATCTATATGGTCCTATTAAATGTTTTGGAATTGATTATCTTTCCTGAGGTTTAAAATTTGTTTATATGAATCAGAACTTTCTTTAACTATTCATGAATAGAAAAAAATAAATAAGTACACACATACACACACAAAGCAGAAAAACCACCTAGTTTAAAGTAGAATTGAACATTGAATATCTGGGAAATTTCAAGTTTTGTTTTACTGATTCTTTATTAAATGGGCATAATAACCTAACTGAATCAGAATTTCCACTTTCAATTTTATTTAATACTCATATAATAATAATTATGATTACTTATTAAGCTCGTGGAGCCCTGGTGGTGCAGTAGTTAAGATCTATGGTGAACTAGGCCTGCTAAGCAAAAGGTTGGCTGTTCGAATCCACCAGCTGCTCCTTGGAAACCCTATGGGGCAGTTCTACTCTGTCCTATAGGGTTGCTATGAGTCCGGATCGATTCAATGGCAAAAGGTTTTTTTTTTTTTTTTGGTATTAAGCACTTACTATGTTTCAGGGAAGGTACCTGGGTGACGCATACAGTTTGTGCTTGATTACTAACCTAAAGGTTCAAACCCACTCAGTGGTGCCAGGGAAGAAAGGCTTGGCTAAAGCCTTTCCATAAACATTACAGCCAAGGAAACCCTATGGAGCAGTTCTGCTCTGCAACACATGGGGTCACTGTGAGTCAGAATCAATTAGACAGCAGTGGATAAGGTAAGGTAGGGTATGTTTCAGGGCTTTCTGTACTTTACTGATGTAGTATGGTAGAGCGATTCAGAACATGGACCACTAAACTTGGGTTTTAATTCTCTTTCTTCCAATTTCTAGCAAATTATTTAACTTATCTTTGCCTTACTTCCTCATCACAAAATGAAAATAATACCTGCTTTCTGAGATTTTTCTAAAAATTAAACTACTTGAAAGGCCTTACACTGACCCAGCAAGTATTAGCAAATTTAATCCTTTCAACTATCATATATTAAATGTCAAATACGCAGCTATCACATTTTAGGCACTAGGAATACAGTAGTTAAACAAACAGAAAAACAAAGACAAGAAACAACCTTTGTAGAATTTACATTTTAATACCATCTCTTTTCAACTCTAAGAGACAGATTTCGTTGTCCTCATTTTAGAGATGAGGAAATTGAGTTCAGAGCGCAGATGTGATACATTTGAGTAGCTAATCAAATAACCAGTGATTTTGCCCATTTCCATTGAGTTGATTCTGACTCGTAGTGACCCTATAAAGACAGGGTAGAACTGCCTCATAGGATTTCCAAGGCTATAATCTTTACTGAAGTCGACCATCACATCTGTCTTCATCTTTCTCCAACGAAGAGGCTGGTGGGTTTGAACAGCTAATCTTTTTGTTTAGCGACCGAGCGCTTTAACAACCATGTCACCAGGGCTCCTTAGCGAATCAAAATTTACAGATCAAAATTTACACACAATCTATCTCTAAGAACACTGGCTGCTGACTATCACCCTACGTATACAGCAAACATTTCTTGAGCTTCTACTATGCACCAGGCATAAGATAGGCCACATGCACTGCACACACAGACAGAGAGAGACAAGGAATTTTCAGGCTTTGATGTGATAATTCCAGAGACCTTGACTGTAACCACTCTCTGACATACCCTGTTGCCATATAAACATAACCTCAGATCTCCACACCTCCCTGCCCCTGAATGTGCTTCCCATTATTATGAACATATTTGTGGCAGGGAAGAAATTGAGAGGTAAATCACCTCTATCTGAAATTATCTGAATGAAGAAGAAACAATTTGCATCGTAAATTGTGAAAAGAGAAAGCTTTCTTCATTCATTGAAATTCAAGGGCGGAATCAATATTCTTGGTGGAATAGATTATTTCTTTGACTGTGGTATTGTGTCTAAATATAACTCTCTTGTTTTAATGGTTTCCTTCTACACAACGGAACAGCACAAGCCAGTGATTAAATGGGAGAATGGATTTTTTTTCCTAGCTTTACTATTTTACTACAACTTAAATACTTCTGTTTTTACATTATTTTCCTCAGTTGTATAATGATTTTAGAACCTATGCAGTATATGAAAAGAATTTCTGTGAGAATTTTTGATTTTAAGGAAAAAAGGTATTAAATGTGGGTCGTAAGTCCAGATTATTTAGGGAGAAGATGACCTATTTAATAGAATGTTCTGAAATATTGACAGAATTCATAAACACCATGCATAGAACAATTTGAAAAAAGATAAGTATAATAAAAATATATTCAATACTTATATAATGATGAAAACAACTAAATCTTTCTTTGATAATTTAAAAGTAAATTCAGAATTGTTTAGTAATGCCATAAATCATTATTATATCTTTTTTCATTGTAGTCATATGTATATGAAATCTAACAGATCTCCATGAATAAATAAACCCTAGAAGCTTATTAAAAAGAACAGATTCTTAATACTAACCCATCTTAAACTATTTTTTTTTCTCATTAGAATGAAGAAAAGTAGTTGTAAAAGCATTTTGTAACTTTAGTTCCAGATAAATGAGTGTTTAATATGTAATTATAGAATGTTATTTAAAGTCTAAAAATAATTATAACAATTCAAATCATAATAAACACAATCTATTTATTTCTATTTATGAAACCACTATAAACACAATTTACTCTATAAAATTAATTTAGAGCCTATAGTATGAAAACATTTTACACAAAGGACTTTGTAAGTTTTTGCCATAGTATGTCATCTTATGTTAATGTTCTTTTTGTAAAACAGCCGTGGCTTGCAGAATATGCATAAGAAAGCAAACCACCAGATCACCAACAATAAAAATAAGCTTATACCTTGATTGCAGCCTTGTGATACCCTAAGTAAAGGATCCAGCTAAGCCATGTGTGGATTCCTGACCCACAGAAACTGTGTGATAGTAAATAACATGCTGTTGTAAGCTGCTAAATCTGAGACAATTTGTTACACAGCAATAGAAAATTAATGCACTCAAATTAAGTTCATGATATAAATATCAGATGGATGTG
>NW_004444108.1:1799356-1805016 GCF_000243295.1 Trichechus manatus latirostris | reverse complement strand
AGAGATCAGTTCCTGGAGAGGGACATTATACTTGGTAGAGAGTCAGCGAAAAAGACGAAGACCCTCAACGAGATGGATTGACACAGTGGCTACAACAATGGGCTTAAGCGTAACAATGATTGTGAGAATGGCGCAGGACCAGGCAGTGTTTCGTTCTACTGTACATAGGGTCTCTATGAGTCGGAACCGATTCCATGGCACCAAACAACAGCAACAACAGCAGGGTTTTGGGGGGTAAACATCTGAGTCCTAGCATGATTGAAGATGTTTTATTTTGCCCTCACACTTGAATAATACTTTAGCTGGATCTAGAAAAGTCCTGTTTGAGATCATTTTTGATGAGAACTATAGGAGTGCTGACCCACTGCATGCAATTGCCAATGAGAATTCAGTTATCAATGTGATTCTTAATCCTATAGTGTCATCTACTTCTTTCCTCTTGAATCTCATAGTGCTTTTTACTTTATTGTAGATATTCTGAAATTTTACAACAGTATGTCTATGAATGAGGTTTTGTTTGTTGGTTCTTTTTTTTTTTTAACCTTGCTCAGTACCCAATTCAAAAAATAAAATAAAGCTATTGCTGTCGAGTTGATTCCAACTCATGGCGACCCTATAGGACAGAGTAGAACTGCTCCATATGGTTTCCAAGGCTATAAATCTTTACAGAGGCAGACTGCCTCATCTTCCTCCCATGGAGCAGCTGGTCGGGTTTGAACTGCAGACTTTTAGCAGCCGAGCACTAACTATTGTACAACCAAGACTCCTTAGCACCCAGTTAACTAGTTTAATTTATGTCTTACTAAAATTCTTTTGGTGTTTCTTTTCTCCTTCCTACTTCAAATAGTCTATTTGTGCTGAAATGTATTTAGACAGATGTTGAACTTTCTATATCTACTCTCCTTGTTTGCTAACTTCTATTTTCATAAATATCATTTCTCCATGCTTTTTGGTTGCGTTTAGAAGAATTCCTTATTTGGTCTTATACTTCATTAATTCACTCTTCATCTGAGTCCATTCTGATATTCATTCTATCTCTTCGGTTATATTTATTTTTAACAAATTTTACTCTTTCAAAGTTTCTGTTTGATTCTTTTTTTTTATTTTTTATGAACTAAATTTCCTTTTCATCATTTTGAGGATAATAATAATATCTACACTACAGCTGTATTCATTGTGCTCTATTCATACTGTTCTCTTAGGTGTTAGTTCTTCTATTCCTTGAGATTAATGCTTCTTTTTCATGGGTCGTTTTCTCACACTATTGAAGACTTTTCTCCTATGATCTCTTTTAGAAGGCATGTTGGTGAGGGGTGGCATGCTGTAGGGAGGAGTGTATTAAGAGCTATGTTTCTGGTTACAGAGTTTTCCATTTCCTCCTGGGTGCCAGGTCATTGCTGTGTCTTTCTGGCGTTATGTCCAACCGCACTGCTCTGGCCTGACCACAGAGACTTCTACTTGGCCTAAGAAGGGGAAAGGAGGGAAGGATGCTGCGCCTTCTGGGGCAGCCACACCAAGACTCCATCAATTGACCAGCCGTTCCTTCTCCTTTAATACATGCATCACATTCAAGCTTGGAACACACCCTCACCACCACCAGCAATCCTTTTTTTCAGGAGTTTTCTTGTATATAATAGCTATTGAGCCATGACTCCCTCCTTTAACCTGATTCCAATGCCTGCCATCTTCCAGTGATCATCATTTCTAGTCCACTGAGGGAATAGCTTTTCTATTTTTAATTCTGTTATGAGGTTTTAAAAATATACCTTTGGGCATTTGGTAAGGGAGGAGGGTTATCGAAAGTGTGTATTCAAACAGCCATTTTAAGGAAATCCTGAAACAACTTTCTAAGCTTAAAATTATCTGAAGAAATTGCAAATAAAATCATCTTTAGTTTTGACTATTTTAAAAATATAAAGCTGATCTATATAAAAAATAAATAATTGAATAAAATGAAAAGAAACCATACAAGGAATACATTTGAAATGAATATGATTAAAAGCCATACAAATCTAAGAAAAATATTAAAGTCCCAATAGATAAATAGAAAAGTTTTACTAACTGGGAATTTAAATGATAAAAATAAACATAAAAATGCAACCTCAATAGTAAATAAAATACAAACTTAAAAACTGAGAGAATGTTTTACATTTACCAAATACACACAAAAATGATGAATTTTAATAATATTCAATGCCAGGCAGTTTGTTGTAAAATAAACATTTTTATACACTGCTAGTGAGTATTGGAACTGAATAATTTGGAAAACACTTTGCCAATACATTTCAAATGTCTTAAAATTTTCACCTATTTGATCCAAATATGTGACTAGATCTAAAAATATATTTAAAGGAGGATGTTGTTTTATATATAATTTATAATGAAGAAAAAAAAAACCTAGTGGCTAATAATAAGAAAACAGTAAAGTTCATTCTAGTTCAGTCACATTATAGAATATTATGCAAGCATTAAAACTAACCATTATGAAGATTTATTTTGTGGGGAAATGTTTATAATAAGCTCTTTTAAAAGTACAGTATAATTGTATATAGGGAGTTTCAAATTTTGAGACTTTTGAAAGCTTTCAACTTAAAAAAAAAGTACATATTTAAAAACTACAAACTAAAAGGAAAATATCAAGAACATTTTCTCTAGTTGATAAACTTTTTTTTAATTAAAAAAATTTTTTTTCTGTATTTTCTAAAGCATCTGCAATAAGGTAGTAAGTACCCTGATGAACAATGAGAGAAGCTATTTTAAAAATTAATTAGTCACCTGCAAAAAGTTTTATTTTATTTCTTAGCATTCTTTCTTTTCATTTCATGTCTAGTAATTTTGTCCCCTTTGCCAAATGATGATATCCTGCCTGTTTCTGCCTGCAAAGAGACTACCTCTGGACCCTGGAAGTCTCTCTTTGTTGTTGTTGAGTGTCATTGAGTTGATCCTGGCACATAGTGACAACCATGTGACAGAGTAGAACTGCCCCATTGGCTTTTCCTGGCTGTAATCTTTACGAGAGCAGATCACCAGGTCTTTCTCCCTCGGAGTCACTGGGTGAGTTCGAACCACCAACCTTCTATTAGCAACCAAGCACTTAACGGTTGCACGAGCAGGGCTCCTTGAACATCTCTGTTAATGCTCTCAATTATCGAAATGTGCCAGAGTGATATGCCATTGCTAAGCGATTTCTTCTCAATTAGTTGGAAATTTCCATATAGGAAAGGGTCTGATTTAGGATGGTGGTGATGGCTAGTAGTGACTTCTGGGGTCAAGCAATAGTGAGAGATAGAAGGGGAGAGATCTTTCAGCACTTCTCCAATCAGATCATATAGGGGAAGTGACAAACTACTTCATCTAACACTGGGGAAGCAGAACCAAGAAGCTGTCACTACCCTGGCTCCCTGTAGGCAACTAAGGAAGAAATAGTTCAGGACTATAGAGAAACAGCAGAAATGTCATGTTGGATAATGTGCCTAGTGACCCTTTAAATTGCTTCTTTAATTTCATACTGTGGTATTTTGTTTAGAGAAACCTCTCTTGGAAGTAATAGTAACAGTTTCAAAGCAGAAAACAATAGCTTGAAGCTAGAGCTTGTTTCTTTGCTTTCTTTTCAAAGTCTTTGTTCGAAACATAAGGAGGGAAAATAGATAATAAATATGGTAATTTAGGTGGCCTTGGTTATTCTCAATAAGATGCATTGAATAAGATATCAATTAAGTGCTCAGGAGAGCCTAAGTATTACTTATTCACTGAATTGATTACAGATTTTTACCCTAGAAGTAGATCTTTTTTTTTTAATTTTGAGAACAGCAAGTGAGAAATCTGGGAACAGTAAACTATTAATAATTTTTTGTCCCCCCCAAACCTCTATTCCTTTGGCAGCCCATAAAAATGTCCTGTTCTGGTATGCACTATGAATTATATTCAGAGACTTCTGATTTTAAAGCAACTTTGGATTCAGTGACAGCATAGATTATTTAGATCTATACATTAAATTGCATGGCAATTTATTCTAGTTTATTCCCAGATTTAAAATGCATGTGCAGCATGGTGTTCCACAAACAGGCAGACCTGCAGGAACTAATTCCAGAGACAGCCCTGTTGCAATTTCAGTTCTCACCCATTACCTCAGCATGATTTTGTGGTACCATACTGGGAGAAAATGCCATTTCTTTTAGGGACAGTGATTTTTTTTGGCCCTGTCCATTCAGGCTCACTATAGCAGAAAGAGTGACTTTGATATGTGAAGATTATTCGAAGCAAATTCCCAACTGCAGACTTGTGTCCTACCTGTGCAAATATTGCTGCTCTTCCAAATGGAGGGTCTATGTTTGAAATTCCCTGTAAACAAATCTAAGAACTGTTATTATATTCAAATCCAGATTGTATCAGAACATCATTTTTTGTTGTTGTTCTGCATAAAATGAAGATTTATATAAAAAAAGATCTAAGTGCAATTCAAGCAAAATGGGCCTATCAAGTACATGGTCTCTGAAATTCATATGCAATCATTCAGGTTGTAAGGTAATCATTAATGCTGTGTTACTCTCCCAAGATATTGTTTTGTTTTTCTTTTTCTTCTCTACTCTGTATAGGCTTAGACTTTATGATACCGAATTCAGAGAAATGTTGTAAAATTCCAAATAGATTACTTGCATGCCTGTGTACATCATGATGCTAGAATCGTTTCTTAGCAAATCAGCAAGGCATCTGATGTTCTACAAGTCTAACTTCCTCCAAGATTATTTTTCTGGTAATTTTTATCCTACATTAACTCTTATCCTATCTTGATTTTCTCAGCACTTTATTGTTATTGGGGTAAACAAGGGTGCAGAATTTCATTGATTTTTATCCCAGAGAAAAACCATTTCAAAATTGCTGGCAATTTGGTAGAGCTATCAAGCCCTAAATTTTGGAAATTTCACCAGAATTCCCTGGGTTAGGGGGGAGGTGGTGGTATGTTTCATCTTGGCAAAGATCTTGGGTTTATAGGGTGATGGTATATTATTAATGAAGTGCCTGACCCACTGTGCCTCTTTGCATCTTGAGATTTGTGTGGGGATCAAGGAGAAAAAATCCAAAAGGATCAGAAATGAAACATACATTCTTTCCCTTTGAAGTTTGAAACCTTTGAAATCTTAGAACTGGTTGGATGAACTGGAGGTTGCCCCCATGAAATGTGTGGGGTAAAGAATTTAACTTTACCCAAAGAACATGGTCTTTATCCTTGGTTCCTGAGAGATAACCTCCAAATCCTTGGAATTTCCTCCAGTGAATGTCTTTGATGAGGGCTCCAGACCTTACTAATCTAACAGGTTATGCTAATGGTGGGGGCTGGCCATGCCAGAAAGACCTATTGCATAATTGTCAGTTGACCTCAGGGGAGGGGACGCATGACTCAATCAATCGTGACTACATAATGAAATCCAATAAAGGCTCTGGACCCAGAAGCTCCAGTGGCTTCCTGGTTGGTAATAGACACCGATGCACATTGGAGGGGAGGGTGTCCTTTTTTGGAGTCTTCCCAGGCCTTGCCCTATGCATTTCAGTTAATGTGCTGTGCTGGTAACCAAAAGGTTGGAGTCTTGAGTCCACCCAAAGAGGCCTGAGAAGTAAGGCCTGTGCATCTACTTCTGAAAAATCAGTCATCGAATACCCTA
>NW_004444108.1:1796373-1798452 GCF_000243295.1 Trichechus manatus latirostris | reverse complement strand
ATCATGTGCTTTCACAAAAAACTTATCTTACAACTGCATGGAGAGGCAGCTGTGCCAAGTAAAATTTTTCCCTGAAACTCAGAGAAATGAGGGGTTTGTTCAAAGTCCCATAGATAATAACCGTGGAATCAGAAATCTAACACAAGCTTACAAAATCTAAATGCATTAGCATTCCAACTCACCCAGCAGTATCAATATAGTGGCCCTCAAGCCAAATTTCGACCAAAGATTTTTTTTTTCTTTTTTTGACGTACCACTAGGTGAGACTCTATAGTCTACTACAGTGCTCAACACTTGTGGTAAGCTCCACCTGGCACCCCTCAATAATTCAGGTTCCCACCTGGCCCCTGAAGACTCAATATTCTAAACTTCACCATGACCTATGTGACATGGAGAACTCAGTCTTCTTGCTTCCCTACCATAACAAATTATCACAAATTAGGTGGCTTATAAGAACAGAAATTTATTCTGTCAAAGTTCTAGAGGCTAGTAGTCTGAATTCAGAGTGCTGACTAAAGATTCTAGAAGAAGATCCTTTCTTGTCTCTCTCAGCTTCTGGGTGGATATAATTCAATCCATAACATTAGGGAATTAAAGGACAGGATATCCATTTTGGCTGGTATAGATCTCCGATTTTCCTGAAATTTTCACCTGTTTATGCTCTTAAAAGAATCAAAGAAAACTCTAGCTCAGAGAAAGCAATCAAGCTTAATTTTGACAGATCTTAAAAGAGGATTGATGTTCTGATTTGTACCAAGGGTTCTATAAATTTCATTAAATTTCATCACCCTGTTCCTTTTTCCCCTTCCATCTTCTCTAATTTCTATGGCACTTTTCGAGACTAGATAAGAATAGTCTATAAGCTCCTTTAAGAGCCCTTTGGATAAAAAGTTCTTTACATGGAAAATAGATCTTTAAGATTTAGGATTTTTTTCTCTTCTGGTAAATTGGTAGTAATTTGCTATAGCAGTTAGTTAAGAAGAGATATGAAGCTATGTCAGGCTAAGAAAGAAAGAGTTTTGAGATCAATTTATGTTTTTTTTTAATTGATTTCAGAGAGAGTGAAGATGAAAGGGCCATGTATTTGCCAAGATCACTCTGATAGTCTTTACAAGGTGTTTATAGTCCACGTGTTTAACTCAGGTCAACATGGCTTAGGTTTGTGGAATCTCAGTAAGAAATGAAGGCTAAGGGCTTGACCAACTTTATTATAAGGATGACAGCTAGCACTGGCTTAAAATCAGTTGCCACGGAGTTGATTCCAACTCATGGCGACACAATGCGTGCCAGAGAACTGTGCTCCATAGGGTTTTCAATGGCTGATTTTTTTCAAAAGTGTATCATCAACCTTTTCTTTCAAGCCACTGCTCGGTGAACTTGAACCAAACCTACAACCTTTTGTTAGCAGCCAAGAATGTTAACCGTTGCAACACCCAGAGACTGACACTAGTTTAGTCGGTGCGTGAGAATACAGGTGCAGCATGCAAAGGGACTAGGGCGACTGAAGCTTAACCATGTCCATTTTCAAGGGGGCCTGATTCGGCATTTCAAATCCCCACACAGAAAATTACTTCAGGTGAGGCATATGGCAGCACTGATCTTGTTGATTTGTCTTGTTTTTAACCACTTGATTTCTTGACAGGGGACAGAGCACAGTCCTTGGGCAACATCAAGTATCAGTTAGGTCAGGTGGCTGAGTCTTAACAGGGAAATGGGGTTGTAAAGTAGCAGAGATATGGAATTGTGAGATAGAAGCTGAGGTGAAAAGAAAGTTATAGAAATTGGGAAATCCTGGCAAAGCAAAGTGGAAGAAGGCTGCAGTTTGATAAGACTAATGAATCCCAGTTACACTAAAGACTGCTATCCCCCAAGACCACTTCAACATGCCTTTCTTCCCCTTCTCCTGCTAGCCCTCTGCCGTCTGCCTCATGCTGGCTTGCATGGTTGGGGATCCTACCTTGGGCTCCAGAAGGTTGTCCTGAACCCCCTGAGAACAGTATGTTGGCATCATTGAGAGAAGACATGCTTTCCTGAGCTGCCAATGGGATACAACCATCACAGACCTCAAACTGGAGTAAC
>NW_004444108.1:1774748-1783207 GCF_000243295.1 Trichechus manatus latirostris | reverse complement strand
CTCTGTTCGGCTTAGTTTTTCAGATCTTTGCTGTGGAGGGACGGCATGGTGCTTCTGCTTAGAGCACCATTTTGCCGGAACTCCCACTATTATGCCATTTTTATAGACCAGAGTTTGGCAAACTATGGCCTACTGGTATGGTCTGCCACCTGTTTTTTTTACAGCCCATGAGCTAAGAATTGTTTTTACGTTTTTAAATGGCTGAAAAAAATTACAGAAAAAGTATTTTGTGACTTATGAAAATGATATGAAATTCAAATTTCATAAATGAAGTTTTATTGGACCATAGCCTCATCAGTTAGTTTACATATTGTCTATGGATGCTTCCACTCTATAAGACAGAGTTGAAACTGAGACCTTATGGTTCTCAAAACCTAAAATATTAATACATGACCCTTTATAGAAAGAGTTTGCTGACCTCATTTACAGATGATGAAGCTAAAGCTCAGAGAATTTAGTAACTTACCCAAGGTTACTCTGAAAACAAGTGGTGAAACTAAGGTAAAATCTAGGTCTGATTGATCAGAGGGATCATACTATTAACAACTGTACACCATTACTATAGTTATGGTTGTTATGAAATCAATGATTCTCACCAACAGAGAGTAAATCACATTTCTGCAACTCTGTAATTATATTTCCTATCTTGACCATTGGAGTTTGGTTTGGTAGAAGGTGACTGCTTTTTCTACAGAGCGGTGTGTTCTCTAAAATGGTGTGCTGCTGAATTTTTAAGGAGAGCATTTGCTTTGCTGACATCTGCATGGCACAGTGAAGTTTTGGTCCTATTTCAAGTGCAATGGTTGCCAATCCTCATAATGTAAACCCTTCCACTTTTAACCTAACTTCAAAAGCGCAGCACATATGCTAGGCTTTTGGAATTGGATGAAAGGTATGGGGACCATGCCCAAGAAATAATTACAAATGATTATTCCAAATTATACACTCAGTTAATTGCCAGTAAGGAGAAAAAAAATAATCCCTTCCTGGTTTCAGAAGCCAGAAATAGTGACAATATATTCAATCTATTACAATGAATGAAAAAAAAATTACATTATCAGAATCATTTTCTCAAAGCAACATTTTAATGTCCAGTATTCATTTCAAGACCAACTTTTAAATAAATTTGTGCTCTTATATTAATTTATACCTTAAAATCTGTTAAGATTCAGATATAATGGTTAAAAACACCCATACAGTCTATTTTTGTTCTTTTCTATCATAGTGGCATAATGCTAGTTTTTCAAAGCTACTATTCTGTAGTATGTTAGAGAATACAACTAGAGCATGAAGGATTAAGGGGTATCTGTTTTTGAATCTTTGCAGAGATGCATAGACTGAGGCACAGTGGCAAACTAATAATTAGTATTGTGATTATACATTAACTTACGGATTCATAACTTGGTGGTGCATGCTATCCATATTGACAATGATATTAGGATCCTTGGACTGAGACACTTGATCTTCATTTGTTTCATGGCTGCCCACTCTGAGAGTCTTCATCCTCCAATTATTGCTGTGTTGGGTCTCAGGAAATCGATTTTTGTGACTTGACAGTAAAGGTAAACGGCAGAAATTAGAAGAGCGTTGCTCTTATTAGACTAGCATTTAACTTAAGTAGAGAAGTGAGATACTAAGACTTTTTTAAACTTTCCATAAGAAGAGGGGAGATATTTATTAGAAAATTGTAAAGGTTAAATATTTTGTTAAGAATTAAAGTGAATCAGATATTACTAAATTGTCTTCTCAGTTCTTTGACTCATATTCTGGACAAAGTTTGATTTAAAATTTAACTATTTTATATAGTAAACAAAGCACGTGACTCTTTACCTGACTATGTTTTTCCCTCTTCTGAATCCTCTTAGTATTTTGTGTGCGTGCTTTTTGTTGCATTTTTGGTCTTGTTTTATTGTAGCTGTTTATTTACTTGAATCTTTCTGCCTGGTCCTCTATATTGTAAACTCTTTGAAGGCCAAGTACTGCATCTTACCAAGGTATTTTCATTTCCTGTTGTAGAAGATTAATTCAAATTTACTGAATTGAATAAAATATTTAATTTGGGGAATGCATATTATAAGGAAATGTGTGCTTTTGTTAGGCAGACACAGGGAAACTAGATATGTGCCACACAGTGTCTTGTGTTAAACTAATATAAACTTGTCCACTTATAATGTCTGATTTGCTTTAATCTTTTGCAAAAACAAAGAGAAGATAAATATGTAGTATGGAGGGGAGTGGGTTTGAAAGAAAGCAGATAAAGAGAAGAGAAAATTCAGAGAGAAGTAACAAAATTGTGCCTGAAAAGAACGTGCACTTTCCAAGGCAATGAAGGTACAAGGAGTAGAATGAGGAGCATTGGGGAGTGGCAATTTGAACACAGCATTACCTTCATTGCAGATCCACTCACAGCACCCATGGATGGTCCTCTCTTTTTTTCTGTCTCTAACATTTATTAAGCATTGTTTATGCAGAGCATTGTGATTTGAATCATATCTATATTTTACATTCTAAATAACTCAAATTAATTTTAGTGAGGTAAATAGATAAATATGATTCTCTATTGTAATTTTATGATAATATATCTACTCCGAACAGACTACATAGTTAAGACACTAGTAGGCACGTAATGTGTTTGGAAGCCATAGTCAACTAATCCAATGAAAGATGAGTCAGTTTTAAAACATGGTATTTTAGGCTTTGAAATCAAATTGTTCAAATTCTGATTCTACCATTTACTAGCTCCTTGTAATGGAAGTATTTATGATGCTCTGTAAACTTCAGTTTCCTGATGGGGAAATGGGAATGATAATTGGACCTAGCCAATAAAATTACTGTGAGGAACAACTGAGATAATGCATTCTATACCTAGTACATAGTAAGCACTCAATAAATGTTAGCTATTAATATGATTATAATCAGCGTTGACTTATTGCGCAGCTGTCACTTTTATGGATTTTATGCCCCATGAGGCAGACATTTTTGAATGAATGATTAATGCTGGTAAAGTTTAAATTTATTCCTTGGACTTTTTAATAAGCTAGAGCTTATCCACACAGGCTGTTTGATGAAAAGATAACTCTCTCAAGCCCACGAGTCCCCGGAATTCTCTCTCTGCTTAACAAACTGTGAAATCACCTATTCTAAGTATTTTTCAAATTTTATTTTAATTTTTGACATAGCCCTAAAGATTAAGATGTATTCAAGAACATTTTGTGATTTAATAGTTATTTAAATTTAATCTGAATCTAGTTCTAGTGTGTTAAGTCTTATAATAGTGTCAACAAGTTATTCAATATTCTTCAACTGTGATTGCATGACTTTCACTCAAAAAGTGGGGGGAAAAGCTAGTTTAACTGGATAAAATAGTTAATTTTATATTATTTTTGAAAGCCAGGCTTTTTTTATTTATGAAGCACACCTTATTGGCTCCTATTGAAACTTACTAACTTATCAATATTGATTATATTGGTAAGTTTATTAATATTGATAAGTTAATTTATAATTAAACTTATTAAATCACTTTTGAGTTTAGATATCTCTCCTAAAGTTCAGAATTTACATTTAAAGTTCCGGGTATTTGATAATGTCTCTCTTTCTGTAAGGTAGCCAGATCAAAATAATTACAACCAAAGAACTCTGTAACGATAGCAAAGGAGCTGCTTGTCATTGACTAAGGTAAAACACTTAGAGAAAAAAAGAGATCCCATTCTCAAAGGGCAAACTAAACTTCATTTTAATGATCTGTCATGATGTAAAGTATATTTTTTCCAATCTAATTTTAAATATTATTTATTAAAAATAAATAGACATTAGCACACAATCAAATATACAATAGCACAAAAGCAAGTAACATGTTCACAATAAGACAAACCAATGAAGATATGATCCCTCTCTACCTCTGATATATACATGATCACATGGCTGAGTAATCAAATCCACAAATCTGGATTAGGCAAATAAATTAACTTACTTTGCACAAATTGAAGTGGAAAACTTACAAGTGACAAACTATTTCTAAACTTGATGATGGAAGAAGCATAGACTTTCTCTAATGTAATCTAACTTAATCAAATATAGCTCCTAGAAAGTGTGTGTGCTTGAATGTATGTGTGCGAGTGTGTAAATGTTTTGTAGGAGATGATGAAGGAGGTAAATCATTCTCAATGAAACAAGTTTTAATATTTTATTTATTATAGTTAAATGTTATAATTTTACCATGAAATTCTGGCAGTGCAAACTTTCCCAGAATTATTAAGTCTTAATTTAATTTTATTTATTTATTTATTTTTAGAATCACTAAGAAAACAAAAATCCTCACAACTGGGCCAATAAGCAACATCATGATAAACAGAGAAAATATTGAAGTTGTCAAGGATTTCATTTTACCTGGATCAACAATCAACACCTATGGAAGCAGCAGTCAAGAAATCAAAGGATGTATTGCATTGGGCAAATCTACTGCAAAAGACCTCTTTAAAGTGTTGAAAAGCAAAGATGTCCCTTTGAGGGCTAAGGTGTGCCTGATCCAAGCCATGCTATTTTCAATCGCCTCCTATGCGTGCGAAATCTGAACAATGAATAAGGAAGACAGAAGAAATGATGCCTTGAATTATGGTGTTGGTGAAGAATATTGAATATACCATGGACTGCCAGAAGAACAAACAGGTCTGTTTTGGAAGAAGTACAGCCAGAATGCTCCTTAGAAGCAAGGATGGTGAGACTTCATTTATGTACCTTGGACTTGTTAACAGGAGGGATCAGTCCCTGGAGAAGGACATCATACTTGGTAGAGTAGATGGTCAGTGAAAAAGAAGAAGACCCTTGACACAGTGGTTGAAACCACAGGCTAAAACAGCAACGAATTGTGAGGATGGTACAGTACTGGGCAGTGTTTCATTCTGTTGTACATAGGGCTGATATGAGTCAGAACTGACTCGACGGCACCTAACCACCACGACAAGAACTTTAGCGGGAGTCTCTCGGTGGTACAAATGGTTAAATGCTCGACTACTAGCCTGAAGGTTAGAGGTTCAAATGCACCCAGAGGTGCCTCAGAAGATAGGTCTGATGATCTGCTTTCAAAAGATCACAGCCTTGAAAACTCTATGAAGCAGTTCTACTCTGCACACATGGGGTCACCAAGAGTCAGAACTGACTCCATAGCAACTAACAACAACAACAAAGAAATTTAGCATTCATTGGCTCTCAAATTGTGATTCCCCAAGCTAGCAGTCAAAGCATTATTGGAAAACTTATTAGAAATGAAAATTTTCTGGCCTCACTCCAGCCATACAGAATCAGAAACTCTGGAGGTGAGATCCAGAAATCTGTTTTTAATGCCCTGTACAAGTGATCAGGATGCATGTTAAAATTTGTGGAACTCTGGTCTAAATTAATTCCTCAAAAAAAGGAGAAATTTAACATGTGTGATAAGAAATCCAGGAGCAAACACATTAAATCATAATCTAAGCAACAGGTTTGTCACTGATGCCTTTTCCAGATGTTTTTAGATTCTGCCTAGTTACCTTACTCCATAGACTAAATTAGAGAACAGTTTAAATAGCATCATACCTGTTCCACCTTCTCACTTTAATAAACTCAAGCTTAATCTCATTTTGGTCTTTAATACCAATCTTGATCATAGCCAGGGATGATTCAAGTAACTCTAGGTAAACAATTTGTGTCCCACTGCTATGACACTCCTTACTAATCTAAATAATATTGATCAGTTCTACTTTGTCTAGTTATCAAACTAAATGCCTATTTCTGAGAAACAGTAAAATGTTTATGGCCCTCTCCTCATAAGGAGCGCTCTGTTGCTAACCTAAAGGCCAGCAAATTGAACTCACCAACCACTCTGCTGGAGAAAGATGTGGTAGTCCACTTCTGTAAAGATTTACAGACTTGGAGACCTTATGGAGCAGTTCTACTCTGTCCTGTAGGGTCACTATGAGTCAGAATGGACTCGACAGCAATGGATCGGTCAGTCCTCATAATTCTACCTCTTAATGCAAAGGATAAAATGTCCACCCAGGAGTGTGCCTCCAACCACCCTCTTTTTTATTACCTACTCTTTGATATTAAATAGATTAGTCTGAGAGTGAATCATTGAATAGGCCACTTTTCTCCAGTTTACAGCAACGTGTGTGTGTGTGTGTGTGTGTGTGAGAAAGAGAGAGAGAACACTATAAGGCGGAAGGAGGAGTGCAGTAGGAAGCATCCGACAGCCTCCCAGATCTAAGCTCTGTCCCTGCTTCTCAGCTGAGCCTTGAATGTGGTGGGGCATTGTTGCCAGTATATGGGGTGCTTCCTCATCAGACAACTCCAGAAGGCAGAAGGAGTAAAGGGCGGAATTCAAAAGTTGGAAGTTCACTCCCCTAAATCCTAACATCTCACATCCAGTCACTGGACCCTCTTTTGTTCTCTGAATCCAGATTTTTGCCTGCATGCCCACTAAACATCTCCAATCTTAGAGCAACTGAATTGCTGTAATAAGTTCCAATGTTGACTGGAATGTGTACCTGAAACCTTGTCAGGAGCAGGTTCCTGTGGCCAGTCTTAAACTCTCTATCAACTGTTAGCTTGTCTGTTCTCAGATAATCAAGTGCTTAATAAGCTCCACTTATTAACTGCTTTGAGGCTCTCATCTTAGTCTTTGTTGATACCTCCAAATGTTGAATTGTTTTGGATCATCTCTTGTAGTTTCTTGTTATAATTCCAATACTTAAGTTCTGCTGTCCTCTCATCACTCCAACTTGAATAACTACATCCTTCCTATAGCCATCATTGTTAGCCCCATTAGGAGTGAGTCTCATTCTAGGTTTTTTATTTTTCTCTCCAAATTTGCCCACACCTGGTCCTATTGTGAACTGTTATAACTTTACTTGGCAAATGATGTCAGACTAGAAGAAATCATCTCTGAAAATGCTGTACCTTTGAGTTTGTTTCCATCATGAAAGACCCTGTGGGTATCCCATACTTAAGGGCCTTCAAAGATATCTCACTGCCTTCAATATAAAGTCTAAACTTTAGCCTGGTATGTAAGATCCTTTACAATTTGGCTCTAAAATCACTTTTCTGTCATTTACTGCTTCTCTTTTGCACCCCCATAAACCCTAAAATCAAGCCACACAAAACTCTAGATGGTTTAAGAAAAATGCAATACCTTTAATACCTGCCCTGGTGATGCAGTGGTTAAAGCAATTGACTGCTAACTGGGAGGTTGGCAGTTTGAGACCACCAGCGACTCTGCTGGAGAAAGATGTGGCAGTTTGCTTCGGTAGCGATTTATAGCCTTGGAAACTCTGTGGGGTTGCTATGAGTAGAAATCGACTCAATGGTAGTGGATTTCACTTTGCTTTGGATATCTTTTCCACTTTATCTCTCTGGCATATAGTATCTCCACTGTGACTTCTCATAGGTCATATTAATTGTTTATTTGTGATTCTTTCCTCATTAGACTGTGCTGCTAGAGGGAAGGGATCATTAGTACTCCATACATATTTAGAAAATAGCAGAGAATCAATTTCAGTAAATAAATAAAATAAATAAATGAATGAATCAAAGGCAACATGTGTAGTAATTATACTTATAAACAAGGATCTTAATGATGTTAAGATAAGGTTGATATAACCAATGAGCAAAATTGTTTGAGATATACATTTATGGAAGGACTAAAAATCTGGAAAAACACTAATGTTTCTTCTCTCTTACTAGACGAGTGCTACTTTACATCTGCCAAAAACTAATTCAGAAATTTTGTTAGAAATTCCCCATATCTAATATCAACTCAATTCCATATGTGTAATGTCAGAGCCATTGCTTCTTCTAAATGTATATGTGAACATGAACCACACAAACAAATACATTTTAGGATCTTTGATGATGCTAAGGAATAATTAATAATGGTGTTGTGGTTACATTAGAAAATTATCCTTAAGTTCTAAAAAGGAACAATGAAACACAGATGAAAATACGTAGCATTTGAGATTTGCTTCAAAATAATATGAAATGGCACAGTAGATAGGGGTATGGATGGTGCAAGTTTATCCACGGTAAGAGTTCTTATTCCATGCATTGATGTCTTCTTATTTAGGACAGGTGATGGATAATGGCGTTTATTAACATATTCTGTCCACCATTGTGTATGTTTAAAATTCTCTACAATAAACTTCAAGAAAATAATTTCCATCATGACTAATGCCTACACAATTGTGAACAGTTAGTGACATCAAATATTTGTTCTTACCCTTTATGATGCACTCTGATATTTTCTCTCCTCTTCTTTTCTATTTTATTTTGTTTCAAAAAAATTGTCTATCATGAACCACTAAATTGATTTCAGTTTTTGCTAAAGGGTAATGACAAATGCTATTGTACATAATAGAATAATCCTTTATGTATCATTGTCTCTCCTCTGTCCAATGCCCACTCCTTCAGAGTTTTCTGTAATCTATATC
>NW_004444108.1:1772448-1774104 GCF_000243295.1 Trichechus manatus latirostris | reverse complement strand
TGTAGCATTCAGCTTAATGATAAAGCTGAATATAATCCAGTCTCACTAAACTACCTTATTTACTGTCATGTTCAGTGTAATGCCCACATATAACTTGATTTCCAGCCTGAAACCATTTTAACAGGTCAAATAAATGTATTGAGCAATGAAAAATTGGGCACAACTAAGTTCTTTATGTGACCCAACTACGTAGATGTTTAAAAAGTGAAAAACACAATGATTTTGGCGTGATTTAGTAGATAATCAGCCACACTATTACATTTAAGAATTCAAAGGCTTGGACTTTGGGGCAACAAGGCGCTATAGTCAGAAGCACCACGCCATCCCTCCATAGCAAAGATAAGAAAAACTAAGTCAAACAGAGTCACACGTCAATCCTAAAACCCTAAGCATCAAATGAAGAGATAAAGAACTCAGCCAAGCACCGAATGGAATAGGAAACTGACCGAGAACAGAGAGCGAGGAGAGATACATGCAGAGGGCCCCTATCAGCTACTGCAGCACAAATCCACCATCTTGGACTCCTATCAGAGATCAGCGAACAGGGGATATGAGAAAGCAGCTTCTTGGAGCTTCCAGCAGGAGACAGAATAACCGGTAACCAGAGATATAGGCTTTCCCACCCCCACCCTTCTTCACCCCCACTTAGCCTCCTCTGCGTGCTATAGCCACAGTCTCTTGGCCGGGAAGCATCAGCTTCACCCTGGTGTCTCTTGGATTCCACCTGCCTGCACTGGCTGGCTCCCTGGTGCCTTTTGTTGGCTGCTGGTGTTGCTTTTTGCTGCTTCTTTAGATTTCTTCATTACCTCTCACCACCTCCCCCTCCTTTCTCTCAAATACTTGGCTCTGTGTGCCATCTTTGCTTCTTCCTGAAAGGCTGTGAAACACTGCTCGACTACGAAACTGCTTCCTGGCCTGTGCCGCTAGGCTGGTGGGAACCCTGGGGCTTTTTTGTTTGTTTATCTGTTTGCTTTGATTTGTTACGTCTTTATTTGTTTCTTTCTCTTATTTTTATTTTATAGGCTTGGGAGCCCCTTCTAGCCAGGCAGTACCACGCGACTTGGAAGCTACTCCCTTACTCTACACAGATGCACAGGGACATCCCTTGGAGCATTTCTTTTTCCTTGGTTTTTTTTTTTATTGTTGTTGTTGTTGGTTGTTTCTTTGTTCTGTTTTCTTCTCTCTCTTATTCCCTTTTTGTCTTCCTTCAATTCCAGTTTCTCAATTTATTCATTTTTTTTTACCCTTTTTCTTTTTTTCATTTTTGTTTTTCCCCATTTCTCAGTCTCTCATCTCCCCACTCCAATAGCAAGCTCATTTAGCACTCTTTTTTGTTTGTATGTATGTTTTTGGCTCCTGTTCCTCTCTCCCCTCTCTCATCTTTCCCATACCCATCTTAGCTCCACACATCACATTCTACCCCCTCCTTCCTGCCTACCTGCACCATGCGGTGAACATCACACCCCCAAGCCGTACAGGCACAGCCTACTGGAACCTGCCCTGCACTGATTCCTGGTCTGCACTGTCAGACCTGGTACGTGCCACAAACAACCCATCCCAGCAACTCCCCTTCAGCTGGACCTGCCATGCTGTACCATACCTGAATGATTGGCCCCGCCCATTGGAGAAGGAAGTGAAAAGTATTGTGCCCACAGA
>NW_004444108.1:1733102-1769439 GCF_000243295.1 Trichechus manatus latirostris | reverse complement strand
GAATGTATAAGCGTATTCACTTTGTTAGAGTCTCTCGCCGTTTGTAATTGTTCTTATGTTTTTACATTATTTCCACAAATGTATTTTAAGATTCTTGAGGCCTTGTATTTGAGAATGAGGAAGACAGTGTTTGATGTATGTGAGGCAATTCAATATTATGCATACTGAATTAAATTTCCAAGTCACCCTGTGCCTTCAATTTATTACTTTGATATTGGGAGATATAGAGACAAAATAAGTGTCAAATATAGAAAAGAACTGGTTGAGCACTTGAAAGAAAAAAGTGACCTATAGTAGTCATTGATGATTTTATGTTGAGTAATAATATTATGGGGGGGGGGACGTTTGCACAAATTTGGATAAGTCATTATGGAGTCTAACATAAAGTTTGTAACTAATCTAAAATCTATCATACAGTATGTATAAAAATGAAGTTTTATTACCATACTTTAAACACACATTTCACCATTAACCAAGTGGAGGTGTGATGCTATTATGGGAAATGGTCTTTCAGAATCCTGAACATACTTATGATTCCCTGACCTGAGATACAGATAATATAAAACTATCTTTCCAATTTCTTAGAACATTAAGAAATCTGAAAATCAACTTATGTGTCAAATTTTGAGTTTATTAGAGAGAAGAAATAACAATTTAAAAGTTATTACTACTTTGTTGTTAGGAGCCATATAGATGCTTCCAACTTATAGCAGCCCTGCGTACAACAGAATGAAACACTGCCTGGTCCTGCACTATCTTCACAATTGTTGCTGTGTTTGAGCCCACTGTTGCAGCCACTGTGTCAATTTATCTTGTTGAAGTTCTTCCTCTTTTTCCCTGACCCTCTACTCTACCAAGCATGATGTCCTTCTCTAGGGACTGGTCCCTCCTGAAAACATGTCCAAAGTATATGAGATGTAGTCTCGCCATCCTTGCTTCTAAGGAGGATTCTGGTTGTACTTCTTCCAAGATAGATTTGTTCGTTCTTTTGGCAGTCCATGGTATATTCAATATTCTTCTTCAACCACTATAATTCAAAGGCATCAATTCTTCCTCAGGCTTCCTTATTCGTCGTCCAGATTTCACATGCATAGGAGACTATTGAAAATACTATGGCTTGGGTCAGGCACACCTTAGTTTTCAAGGTGACATCTTTGCTTTTCAACACTTTAAAGAGGTCTTTTTCAGCAGATTTGCCCAATACAATGTTTGTTTTGATTTCTTGACTGCTGCTTCCATGGGTGTTGACTGTGGATCCAAGTAAAATGAAATCCTTGACAACTTCAACCTTTTCTCCGTTTATCATGCTGTTGCTTATTGGTCCAGTTGTGATGATTTTTGTTTTCTTTATGTTGAGGTGTAATCCATACTGAAGGCTGTAGTCTTTGATCTTCATCAGTAAGTGCTTCAAGTCCTCTTCACTTTCAGCAGGCAAGGTTGTGTCATCTGCATAACGCAGGTTGTTAATGAGTCTTCCTCCAATCCTGATGCCCCGTTTTTCTTCATATAGTCCAGCTTCTCGGATTATTTGCTCAGCATATTGAATATGCTTGGATTATTTGCTCCGATTAAATACGCATGGTGAAAGGATACAACCCTGACCCACACCTTTCCAGATTTTAAACCATGCAGTATCCCCTTGTTCTGTTGGAATGACTGCCTCTTGATCTATGTACAGGTTCCTCATGGGCACAATTAAGTGTTCTGGAATTCCCATTCTTTGCATTGTTATCCATAATTTGTTATGATCCACACAGTTGAATGCTTTTGCATAGTTGATAAAACACAGGTAAACATCTTTCTGGTATTCTCTGCTTTCAGCTAGGATCCACCTGACATCAGCAATGATATCCCTAGTTCTGCAACCTCTTCTGAATCCAGCTTGAATTTCTGACAGTTCCCTGTTGATAAACTGCTGCAGCTGCTTTTGAATGATCTTCAGCAAAATTTTACTTGCGTGTGATATTAATGATATTGTTCAATAATTGCCACTTCTGGTGGGATCACCTTTCTGGAATAGGCATAACTATCTCTTCTAGTCAGTTGGCCAGGAAGCTGACTTCCAAATTTCTTGGCATGGTCGAGTGTGTACTTCCAGTGCTGTATCTGTTTGTTGAAACATCTCAGTATTCCATCGATTCCTGGAGCTTTGTTTTTCACCTGCCTTCAGTGCAGTTTGGACTTCTTCCTTCAGTGCCACTGGTTCTTGCTCATGTGGTACCTCCTGAAATGGTTGAATGTCTAGTGATTGTATAGTGACTGCGTACTCCTTCCATCTTCTTTTGATGTTTCCTGAGTCGTTTAATATTTTCCCCATAGAGTCCTTCACTATTGCAACTCGACGCTTGAATTTTTTCTTCAGTTCTTTCAGCTTGAGAAATGCTGAGCTTGTTCTTCCCTTTTGGTTTTCCATCTCCAGGTCTTTGCACACGTCATTATAATACTTTGCTTTGTCTTCTTGAGCCACCCTTTGAAATCTTCTGTTCAACTCTTTTACTTCATTATTTCTTCTGTTTGTTTTAGCTACTCAACATTCAAGAGCACGTTTCAGCATCTCTTCTGACGTCCATCTTGGTCTTTTCTTTCTTTCCTGTCTTTTGAATGACCTCTTGCTTTCTTCATGTATGATGTCCTTGATGTCATTTCACAACTCATCTGGTCTTCGTCATTAGGTTAGTGTTCAATGGGTCAAATGTACTCTTGAGATGGTCTCTAAATTCAGGGGGCATATACTCAAGGTCATACTTCGGCTTTTGTGGACTTGTTCTAATTTTCTTCAGTTTCAACTTGAACTTGCATATGATGGTCTGTTGCCCAGTCATCCCCTGGCCTTGTTCTGACTGATGATATTGAGCTTTTCCATCGTCTGTTCCCACAGATGTAGTTGATTTGATTCCTGTGTATTCCATCTGGTGAGTTCCACAGGTATAGTCACTGTTTATGTTGGTGAAAAAAGGTATTTGCAAGGAAGAAGTTGTTGGTCCTGCAAAATTCTATCATGAGATCTCTGGCATTGTTTCTATCACCAAGGCCATATTTTCCAACTACTGATACTTCTTTTTTTCAAACTTTCACATTCCAATCACCAGTAATTATCAATGCATCGTGATTGCATATTTGATCAATTTCAGACTGCAGAAATTGGTAAAAATCTTCAATTTCTTTGTCTTTGGCCTTAGTGGTTAGTGAGTAAATTTGAATAACAGTAGTACTGACTGGTCTTCCTTGTAGGCATATGGACATTATCCTATCATTGACAGCGTTGTACTTCAGGATAGATCTTGAAATGTTCTTTTTGATGATGAATGCAACACCATTCCTCTTCAAGCTGTTGTTCCTGGCATAATAGACCATATGATTTTTTTATTTAAAATGGCCAATACCAGTCCATTTCAGCTCACTAATGCATAGGATATCAATGTTTATGTGCTCCATTTCTTTTTTGATGACTTTCAATTTTCCTAGATTGGATAACTAGCTTTAGCCAAGTAAAAACATTTCATTCAATACACCCGTTGTTGTCGCTAGGAGCTATCCAGTCAGTTACCACTCACAGCGATCCTATGTACAACAGAATGAAACATTGGCCGGTCCTGTGCCATCTTCACAATTGTTGTTGTGTTTGAGCCCGTTCTTGCATCCACTGTGTCAATCCATCTTGTTGGGGTCTTCCTCTCCTTTGATGACCCTGTACTTTACCAAGTATGATGTCCTTCTCCAGGGACTGGTCCTTCTTGATAATATGTCCAAAGTATGTGAAACAAAGTCTTGCCATCCTCACTTATAAGGAGCATTCTGGCTGTACTTCTTTCAAGACAAATGTGTTTTTCCTTCTGACCGTCAATGGTATGTTCAACATTCTTCGCCAACACCATAATCCAAAGGTATCAGTTCTTCTTTGGTCTTCCGTATTTATTGTCCAGCTTTCACATGCATATGAGGTGATTGAAAATACCATGGCTTGGATCAGGTGTACCATAGTCCTCAAAGGGATATCTTTGCTTTTCAACACTCTGTGGATTTGCCCAATGCAATACATCGTTTGATTTCTTGACTGCTGCTTCCATGGGCATTGATTGCGGATTCAAGTAAAATGAAATCCTTAACAACTTCAATATTTTCTCTGTTTATCATGATGTTGCTTATTGGTCCAGTTGTGAGTATTTTTGTTTTCTTTATGTTGAGGTGTAATCCATATTGAAGGCTGTGGTCTTTTATCTTCATCAGTAAGTGCTTCAAGTCCTCTTGTAACACTAAAAAAAAAAAAAAACCCAAACCCGTGGATCCCAACTCATAGTGACCTGTAACACGAGGGGGATGATAATCTTACTATGCTAATGTTTACTTTGTGCCCTTTTTTCAAGTGGGAGGGGCTCAATTTATAAGGGAGATGTTTTTACTGTTTACATACTCCGACGAGTTAGGAGTTGCTATGAGTCAAAATCGACTCGAAGGCATCAGGTTTGTTTTTTTATGACACAGAAAATATTATCATTTTTATTTAATATGAAGGAAACTAATCACAAAGGAGTTCAGTGTTAAAAAATGATTTGTCAGAAGATAGAAGTAGCATTCAGCATTTCACCTGAGCTGAGTTCTGTGCAGTTCTTTCTAGTCTTATTTAATTTTATTTTAAAACAATGTCTTTCACATGACTAGAAAGCAAAAATCTATCTTTCAAAATTGTCCTTTGGAAATCAAATGTGATCAGCACTTATTCAGTCCCTTTTCTGTATCAAGTACTGTGAAAGTGCTTGATATACCAGTGTTGTTTAATTTTGAATCACATGAAATACAATTCAAAAAATGCTTTTCAAACTTAAATAAATATTGTTTTCATATATATACATAATATATAACAGGATCGCCTACTGTGTTTAAAACAGCAACATTGTATTCTGCTTGAGGGAGAAAAATGAGAAATTGAATTTCAACTATTTTAGAATCTCCATTTATGGAAACACATCTAGGTACTTTGTAGCTGAGCTTCATGGTAGATTCTTATAAACCAAAATGGTTATTTTAATTTAGCAAATATTCTCATTTATTTTTAAGCAGGTAATTAAAGTAATTTAAAAAAAAAATTAAAATAAGCAAACATAAAGATTGCCAAAATCTTTATTCCTATGGCTAGAAAAAAAGAATTTAGAGGCAAAATATCTGTATGTACCCTGAGAGTTGTTTTCTAAAATAAACTCCTTAAGGCAGACACTTTTTACTATTTAAGCTTAACTATTGTTTGGTTTTAGGAAGACTTCAGGGGATATCTTTGGTTTAAGGTTTGAAGATTATCTCAGAGCAGTAGTTTCAGGAGTTTATCCAGCCTCCATAGCTCCAGAAAGTCTGGAGTCTATGAGAATTTGAATTTTTGTTCTGAATTTTCCCATTTTTGATCAGGATTCTTCTATAGAATCTTTGATCAAAATGTTCAGTAATGGTAGCTGGGCACCATCCAGTTCTTCTGGTCTCAGGGCCGACAGTTGTTTATGGAGGGAGTTAGCTACAGATTCCATATCCTTCCCTATTCCTCTGTTGCTCCAGGCAAATAGACACCAATTGTCCTGCCTTTGATGGCCACTCTGCCTTGAGCATTAAGTTCTTTTAAGAACTATCTATGTGGACTCAAAGTGACAACAGCAACTTGAAAGATTAGATAGGAACTTTAGGGGGCAGTGAGTTTATGCTAATGGGGAACAACTCAGAAAAGGAGCGTGAGAATGGTTGCACAACCCAAAGAATGAATCAATGTCACTAAATTGTACATGTAGAAATTGTTGAATTGCTGTATGTTTTGATGTGTATATTCTCAACACTAACAACAAAATAAAGATAAAAATAAATAAATTCCTGATGAATTCTTATTTTTGTTTTGATTTCTTTGGTTGTTGTTGTTTCTTTTTGCTTTTTTCATTTACCTCTTTCTAATGAAAGAGAAATAGTGGAGACAATTCTGTGAAATTCCCTTTTGGTGTGTTTTGGTATGTATAATATGTTACACATGTGACTTGCACTCTCTAGGCCATTCTAGCTTGGTAAGAATAAAGGAATTGTAAGTTCCCATCTATGTTAGTTCTGTTGGAAATTAGCACTCCCTTAATTTCCTACCAAATATTTTCTAGGAGCTTCCAGGGAGACTTACCCTCTTAGCTAGCCCATGGCATCTGTTCTTTCCTGCTCTGGCCCACCATGGTAATGCTGTGAACATACTGCCAGCACCCAGAGTGGCAGCCAATGTGCTTAACTGGAACCCAGCAGAGTCTGTGGTTGTTGCTATAACCTTTCACTATAAGCAGAAAGGTTGCTGCTGAAACATGAGGCTGAGTGTCAGAGATCCAGAGTGAGGGTGCCCATCTCTGCTGCTGATGCTGTAAGCTTTTAACACCTCACTCTTTCAATGTATCATGGAGATTTTAGAGGAACTCTTCTTTTGTTGCAGGCCTACTTCAGTTGATAATCTAAATAACACAAAATCACCTCTCGCTTCCTTCATGTGCTTATTGCTTTGAATTGAACTTGGGCAGCTCTACTCCCTTTTCCTTCAGGATAAATTCTTCATCAGGAGTTTCCTTTCCTTTACACAAATATATCCTAGGAAGACCAGCCCTGTTAATCCTCTAAAGACGCCCAGATCCCAGGGTAACATGGCTGAAGTTTAAGGCAGCCTCCCTGAAGCGTTATACTATACCTCTTAACACAAATGGTTATTGAGATACTTAAAAATGGCATATTTTTCGTGTATGGATATTAATGGACTATGCCTTTTCCTAACTACAGCTAAGAAAAGTGACTGTATTCTTGCGTCAAATATTTATCAGGTATTTCTTATGTGCACCCTTTGCTAGGAACTAGGAGTATATCAAGACTCAAGTTCAGAAAGACAGCCCTCAAGCAGCATACAGATTTTTGCTGTCAATTTGGGTTATTCTTTAATCAGTCAAGACAACTGGCTGGCAGCTTCTAATTAACCAGACACCCTCCTTTTCTCTTACGTCAAGTCGATTGTAACCCACATGCTTGGAACATATCAGGTCCCCCATACGAGTGTTAAATGAATAAACGAACCATATTGTTGAGAGTAGATTATTATTAAAGGGAGAAATGCCCAACTTAACATGTTACCATCTGTCTTTGTTAACTCAGAGGTATTTTTCTACTTATATCTTGCTTCCGTTTCTCACTGCTTTTAGCTCAGATAATTCCACTTCATGTGATTTGCTTCCCAGACAGGATACATACAGATCCCCTTTAATGCCTTTCCATCTTTCTCTAGTCCAGTTACCTCAGGATGGTCTTTGACTCCTTAAATCAACTGAACCTATTCATAAATTTCATTTGAGATGGCCACAAAAATGAAGCCTTGCCTACTTCCCTTACTATCCTCATTGAGTTAGGTTTTTCTTAAGCCACAGCATTGATAAGTAAAAAAAAAAAATATTCAAAATGTTTTATTATTATACTTAAATACTTATAAATCACATTAGCTTTCACAGGACACTATTTTTAATCCCCAGTACACAGTTTTTCAACTATATCATAGCTTGTGGAATAATCTGTGATATAAGGCAATTTTTTTTTCTCTAAGCAAAATGCATTTTGAGTTTTAAATAACTAACTTTAAGACTCTAGTTTTCTTAATGTCACTAATTGATCTAGTACAGATGTGCCTTTAGAATTTTTACTCAAAACTAAATGTTACAAACCTACACAAGTCAGTTACCACATTTTTAAAAATATTTATTTTGAAGTCAGAAGTTTTTTAGTGTATTCCAGTAGAAATAGAAATAGTGTATAATTATAGAAAACATAATTGTTAATGTATAAATCTGCATACATTAAATCTGTACACATTATTATATAAAATAATTGCTAATGAAAATAGAACTAAAGGTATTTTAGAGGTGATTTCAAAATTCATGGAAAAATATTTTAAAATATGTAAAAGTTTATATTTATGATTATAATAGCTAGGTGAGAGTGAGCTTAAATGGAAAAATACAGACTATGAAGATAAAAAAATAAACAACTTACAACATATTGATGTTTGTACAAAATTATTTAATATTTATTTATTGATCTAAAAACAAATGTGAATTTGGAAGAATATTTCTTTGCTAACATGGCACATATATAAAAAGTTGACTCTTTGGTTTTGTTATTTCATCCCTGTTTTAAATGTTCAAGAAACCAAATGATTTTGTGATAAAGGTTTTTGTTTTTTAACAACGTTACACATAGGTCACATATAGTTAATGTGAAGCGATGATTTTACTTTATATTCTTTAGCCACGGGCAAATTAAGAATCAACAGATATTCTCAGAAGACTGAAGTCTGTAGAATAGTAGTTAAATAACTGCATAGATTGTCAGTAAAGCTGAATGCAGCTAGAGTTCAACATTCTTCATTGCTTATCTGGATGACACTAGACATCATCTTCATTAAACAAGATGTTTGCTTCACAAGTGAGACCCCCAACATACATCCACACTGTGACACACCGCATCAGAATTGTGCCTAATCCTGATCATTATAATAGAGGAATATCATCAGTGAATTCAAGATATGGTCACTTAAACTCTTCTAAGGCCATCTGCCAAGAAATATTTGAAAAACTGTAAACACTTTCTTGAGTTTCTGCTTACAAACTAATGTACTACTTAAGAGTAAAAATGATATTACCAAACTTTAATATGAAAGTACCTCTAAGTGACATTATGTTTTCACTAATATTAATATGGGGAGAAAACCAAGGAAAGTATATTGCTTAAAACTATTACACCCAAGAAGTTTCACAGTGTCAATTAAAAACTTCAAAAACTCTAAGTAGATTTTTTTAAGCATCATATACTTTTTCAGTCTTAACCCTGAGGCGTGTCCTGGCTCCAGAAACTTTGGGAAGTTATTATGTACAGATTTTGAGATATAGGTATTTTGGGAGAAATTAAAAAAATAGAAGGAAAATAATCAAAGAAAAAAAAAAGCAGAGAATAAATCTACTATGCAAAAGCCTAAGCTACCTGTTACAGGTGGAGAAAAGAAAGCAAGAGGAAAATATGATCTTACAGTCCCCAATTCTCTAAGAGGGACGAGCTCAGGATTATCTGACATGTTGTTTCCATAAACTATAAGTTTCCAGAATTTACAGTAGTTGCTATACAAAAAGACAACAGGGTATTGCTTATAATTAAACATGATTAAACCTCTGGTCTTTATGAAATTTCATCTTTAAAGTTACATTGTTGTAAATTTCAAGGCTTTCCATTTCAGAGCTACCTGATGACAATCAGTCCATTATCCCCTCAACTACGGAAGATGTCTCATCTATTACTAACAAAGAATGGATAATAGAAAAGTCAATCTTGTTTGGTTAACTGTGGGTTCAGAACTTTGGTAAGTAGGTAAAGAACTATGGTGCAGAATTACAGAGTCAAATTTTGCTCAGAACAAAATGAACAATCTCTTCCATGCACTAATTCCCAATTCTAACACTTTTTAATCAACTGATACTAACCTGGAAACCCTGGTGGCGTAGTGGTTAAGAGCTATGGCTGCTCACCAAAAGGTCAGCAGTTTGAATCTACCTGGCGCTCCTTGGAAACTCTATGGGTCAGTTAGTTCTACTCTGTCCTGTAGGGTCGCTATGAGCCGGAATCGACTCAACGGCAGTGGGTTTGGTTTTTTATGATACTAACCTATAAATAGGGGCAGTGGTGCTTCAGTAGTAGAGCTCTCACCTTCCATGTGGGAGACCCAGGTCAATTCCCAACCAATGCACCCCATGCGCAGCCACCACCTATCAGTGGAGGCGTGCATCTTGCTATGATGTTAAACAGGTTTTGGCGAAACAGGTTTCAGCAGAGCTTCCAGTCTGACCGACAAGGAAGAAAGGCCTGGTGACCTACAGCCAAAAAAAATCAGCCAGTGAAAACCCTGTGGGGTTCACAATGGTCCAATCCCATTGTGCATGGGTTGCCATGAGTCAGAGGCCAACCTGACAGCAGCTAACAACAACCTCTATGGGGCAGTTCTACTCTGTCCCACAGGGTCTCTATGAGTTGGAATCAACTTGACGGCAACGGGTTTTGTTTGTTTTTTTTTTTAACAACAACATATGAAGAACTTAACATTGCTAGTTCTAAAAACCAAACAAAACAAGAAAAACCGCTGCCATCGAGTCAATTCCGACTCATGTTGACCCCCTGTGTTACAGAGTAGAACTGCTCCATAGGGTTTTCTTGGCTGTAATGTTTATAAAGGCAGATTGCCAGGCCTTTTTCTCGCTGTGCAGTGGGGTGGGTTTAAACTGCAAATCTTTAGGTTGGTAGTTGAGCAGAAACTATTTGCACCACCCAGAAACCTTTCTAAAAAATAACCCACTGACAGTGAGAAAATTTTCTCTTATTGAACTGAATTCCTTGTCTGATTATAAGAAAATGCACACTCCAAAAGTTAGTTTTTAAGAAAAAAAAAAAACAAATTTTCTATAAATATACTTCAGTGTCAGTGAAAAAGAGGAAGACTGTCAATGAGATGGATTCACACAGTGGCTGTAACAATGGGCTCAAGCATAACGACTGTGAGGATGGTGCAGGACGGGGCAGTGTTTCCTTCTGTTGTTCGTAGGGTTGCTGAGTCGGAACCAACTTGACGGCCCCTAATAACAACATAAATATACTTAATTACCTTTCCTGTGATGAATGACGGTTCCCTCTCAAAGTTTTATTTTTATGCTATTAATTTATTAAGAAGTGTGCAAAATTTCCAGTCTATTACACTCAGCTTTCCAAGACAATAAAATTCTATGCTGCAGTACTTGGGATGTTCCTTTGTTACAAATGGGAGCCTTAAAACCCACTTTTATGAATGATATAAAACTATTATAGTCTAGATTTGTGTTTATAAAATGCTAATCCTATACTCAAACCCAAACCAAATCCACTGCTATCAAGTCAATTCCAGCTCATAATGACCCTACAGGACAGAGTAGAACTGCCCCACAGGGTTTCCAAGGCTGCAAATATTTACGGAAGCAGACTGCCACATCTTTCTCCTGTGGATTGGCTGGTGGGTTCAAACTGCCGACCTTTTTTGGTTAGCAGCAGAGTGCTTTAACCACTGCACCACCAGGGCTCCTTTCAATCCTGTTCAGTTACTAGTATATTTCTCCAAGTTTTAAAGACAGAATGAGTGAAACAGAGAGACAAGTACTTTCAAAGATTCTTCAAGAATAATGGAGTAGAAGCCAGCAAGGTCTGGTGTGGTTGCTGTTGTTAGGTGCCATCGAGTCATTTCCACCTCATAGCCACTCATGTGATAGAGTAGGACTGCACCATAGGGTTTTCGTGGCTGTTATCTTTATGGAAGCAGATTGCCAGGTCTTTCTCCCATGGAGCTGCTGAGTGGGTATAGCATAAAAAAATATATAGGCTTTAGTAGTCAAACCCCAGTTCTGCCAACTCAGAGCTGTGTAACTCTTGGAAAATTATTTAACTACTCTGACACTCAGTTTTCCCATTCACAAAGAGTAGGTGCTTACCTCAGAGTTACTGTGAATATTCAATGATGTAACATACTTAATGATGAGATCCTTTTCCTTCCACCTAGCTTCTTGACCTAATGGACTCCTATCTCTGTCATACAAGCCAAGAAAGTAGGTTACAAATCACTTCTGGTTCTTTCCCTTCCTCTCATTCTGACAGGTCAACAACAAGGAGGTAAAAATGGCTGCCTAGCAATTAAAACTGACCCTTCTAGTTACATTCCAAAATTAATTTCACTTTAATTCCCTAATCTCAGCTACTAAGAAAGAAAGTAGTAAGACTAATATAAGCCCTTGTGTCTTCTTGTTGTCTGCTGAAATTTAACTAAATCTTTTCTGTCTGATTGCTGTTGAGGCAGGAAACATAAACATTTTCTCACTTAATCCTCACCAGATTGGGTGAGGCAGGCATTGAACACATTTGGGAGGTTATGTGATGAGACAGAATATTACAGACACTTTAGAGTCACCACTTATTAGTTATGTGACTTGGGATATTACTTTCTGAGCCTCAATTATCAACTCAATTACTATCTATAGAGAGGACAATGATACAAAATATTATTGTGGGTACATAAGATTCTAGCTCACTACCTGGTCTACCATAAATGTTCAGTAAATGTTAGCTTTGCTTTTCTGTACTGTCATGTTTTCTACTGTGACGTTTCTTCTTATAAATTTTATATACTGTGGAAAACTATCTTAATGACATAGATATTAACATTTGACTGAATCATGACTTTTTAAAAGAATAAAGCTCTGCCCTATATAGCAACTTTGTTGTTGTTGCTGTCGAGTCGATTTTGATTCATAGTGACCCCATGTGACAGAGTAGAACTGTCCCATAGGGTCTTCTTGGTTGTAATCTGTACAGGAGCAGTTGCCAAGTCTTTCTCCTGCAGAGCCACTGGATGGGTTTGAACCATCAACCTTTCAGTTAGCAGCCAAGCACTTAACTATTGCACCATCAGACTAACTCAGAAAGTGTTAAATAATATACTTAAAGTGTTGTAGAAATCACATTCCTCAAATGATGCATTGTTTCTTAAATTCTGTTCTTTGTGAATGAAGCAAATCCAAGTTAAAATCTTTGTAATGGATATGGAAATTTTATTACTCTAAGAAAGGCAAAGGGTATCTTACAGTCTGAATATGAGCAACAAATTAAGATACCCTTTGCCTTTCTTAGAAGGATTTAAATCCTTCTACCAGGACCCACAGTAATGGAGGAACTAGGCCAGGTACCACTTCTCCTCATTTTCAGTGTTGTACTCTTACGAAAACACAATGCAGTCATACCATATTTGGCACAGTTTGGAAAAGAAAAAAGAGCTTTGCAAGCAAAACACCTAAGCACTCTCATGTTAATCTAAGACAAATATTTATGCAGAAGTTTATATTTCTAAATATATCTATGTTAGAGATAAAATATGTTCTATGTCAGGTTTTCCAAATTCCTGCTGGCCTGCTATACGTTTGGAGTAAGGAAATACTGTAAAAGTTCTGCAGCCGACAGGTGAGCGGAGTACAGGCTACCTGGGCTTAGAGGGGACAGAATCATGCCCAGGATGATTTTAAAAGAATCAGGAAAACAAATTCCAGTGATGAACTTGCACTACATGGGGCTGATACTTTGCAACCACTTCTGGCAAAAAAAAAAAGGTGCTAAGCTATATAGTTTAAACTGTACTTCTGTTACCAAACAAGGTGCATGTGCTCCATGGGAAAATTAATATAATGTTAATGAAATATAACAAGTTTTCCAGTAGGATTTAAATTTAATTAAAAACAAAAAAGGCTTCTTTCCATTTTCTTATACTTTTGAAGAAATTAAAACACCCATAAAGCCAGAAAGGGCCACTGATGCTATTATGATCCTTTTTTTAAAAGGAAAGACTTTGGAATGAATGGTTAAAATCCATACACCATCTTTCCATGACAATTCCTACTTAAGACTTAAAAAAGATCTTCAGTTTGAAGAAAACAATTTAATTACATTTGTTTTTTACCATTACCATTTAAAAATCACGTTATTTTGAGAGAAGTTCCATTTGTAGTGTAATTAAACACAACTAACTTATCACACAGAACAATAACACTTTTATTGTACATTAGTACACTTCTAAACATATACATCATATCCAAATTCTGCCATTACAGAAGCCTATTGGCACATTACAAAAACTGTCCAGAGTGCTCTTTGGATAAATATTTACAACCATATTCATTTTGTACTTTAATGATCATTTAAAATTATGGTATTTTATTTATTTTTGTGTATGAAGTTTCCAAACTTTTGCATAAATCCTCGAAACTTGTTTTCATTTGGTTGATATGAGCGATAAACGCCAGTGTTGTAATTAAGCAATGGGCTGGACCTGCCATAATTGTTGCCCATAGTAGAGGATTTTACTTCTGGGCGGTGTATATTGGTATTCGACAAGTTGCATGTTGGCTGAATAGAGCTCTCAATCTTACAAAAGGGCTCAAAACGACTGTAAACTCGCCTGTCAATTGAATGAGATCTTAGAAGCTCACTGGGGTTTGGCCTTGGAGAAGGAGCTGGTCTTCTTTCAGGAGCAACAGCTGCATTAATCCCCCTTGAATCTTGGTATTGGATCTGTTCAGTGTTAAATCTTGGGGCAGAGGCATCTCCTGCCCTTTCCGAGAACTTGCTTTCAACTGGACCTGGAGAAGGTATTATTTTATTGCTTTCATCTGATGGAGAATTTACCGCCTTAGGTGAGCTAACTGTTACATCTTCCTTACTCTTGTGGAGGCTTTCTTGAGAATTTGATGCGGAAGAACGCTTCCTTCTAGGAGATGAATCAACTTTTGTCTCTGATTTTTTTGGTTTTTGATTCTCTTCAGCTTCAGAAACTAAAGTATCAGAACTACTACACATTCTATAAAAGGCAGGTGCTTTATTTTTAGATAGATTTTCCTTCTTTTCTGGGGTAAGGCTAAGTAATGACCTTAACTTCTGAGATCCCTTTTTCAAAAAATTTGGAGAACCCTTAACCTCCTTCTTTGAAGTGAGTTCTTTGTTGGACTCCTCTTTGTTCACATCAGGTAAAGCAGCAATGGAAATTGACTTGGTAGCAGTGCCACTTGGAGGGTCTATCTTGACAACCTTATCATCCTTCTCCGTGTTATGGGTCACATTGTGCATGCTTTTAGAACTTTTTAGTAAATCTTCCTTGGGTTTTTCTGGTTGTCTAATTTGATTCCTCGTAAGTGTACTATATACATAGTGCTTACTATTTCTATCCAAATTGCCTTTTGCGTGGTCAAAGAATGGGAAACTTCGCCTTTTAAGCAGATTCTCATTTTGTTGGTTCTTTAGATTTTCTGTTTGCTTATCTGCACACAAAGTTGTGTATACATAGTTGTTGGACTCTGGATGGCCATTTGTAGCATGGTTTAAGACTGGTGAGTGGTTTTTGGGAACTTGCAAGGTGTGAATTTTTGGTGCCTCAGAGTGCGGTGGAAGCTTGGGGATTGAGTCTGACGAGGGTTTGTCTGTCAACTGCTCTACACTTGCAAGGGTGTCTGGGACCTCTCTAGATGTGTCACTTCCTTGGGAACCAATGATTGTTGAATTGGAGGATTCAGTTGTACAACTGTTAACTTCCTGCTGCTCTGGTAAAGTTGGTTTAAATACAAAAGATGAACGAAGCCGAGAATGAGTATAAAGGGCATTGGCTTTCAAATTCTCAGAACCATCATAGCCCTCAAAACGGTCACCCAGAGCTGAATCAGGTGCAGCCTCTGAATGATCATTTAAGTAGGATTCAATTCTCCAGTTACGCAGGAATGACTTTGTGGTATGTTCAAGGGTTGGCATTCGTTGTTGCAAAAAGCGAATATGATTATCTGTCCCATTAAAAGACCTCCGCACTTCTGAATTCCTTTCTGCAAGATTTGTTGTTTTTCTCTGGGCGAGCCGATTAGCGAAACTCTGGGCAGGTGTGTTATGGTGGTTTGTGTAGCGTCCCCGTGATGACGATGCTACACTGAGACTATCTGAAGGCCTTTTCCAATTACTGGGTGGATTATTGGCTCGATTCAGAGCCCTGTTAAGCAGCAGGTATGGTGCTGTTTCTGGCTGCTCTCCGGCATAACTATGTCTTTTCCAATTTTCATTTAACTGACTGGGTTGTTGCTGACGGATTGTATTTGGACCATTAAAATTTGGAATAAAATGAGGTTTGTATACATGATTCCTTATGCTATACTTGTCATGTTCATTTAGAGCATATATCCCTCTGTTTTTGAAGCAACTGGAATCCAGTTTGTGAATATTGTCTTGTCTACCAAAAAGGTTTCTTTGGCTGGAAACGGAAGCTAAGGAAGACACTGCATGCTGGTAAGTGCCATTCTCCCAGAGGGCTTTGCCCTGTTTCACCCTTGCAGATTCTTCCTGAGCAAATGAACTGGGGACACAGGATCTGGCATAGAGTGTTCTAAATTCTTCATCAAAGGACTCAACAAGTTGTCCTGTGATGATCTGAACCATGCTGAGGTGAGCTTTTTCAAATGACCACATGTAGCTGAAAAAAATCAAAATTGGAAAATTTTAATTTTGCTAAGTTAAAAGGTCAATGATAATATATAATTTGATTAAGAAAAATGTTTCATTCAGTGTCAACAAGAGAGTATATTTGTTTTCTCTGGTTAATATAATTTAGGGCAGCTTCAATCATTACATGGTTACATGTATCTCCTCACCTCAATATTCATATTTTAAATACAAATTCATATCTCAAATAACAAAAAAACTTATGTCCTGGCTTTGAATCCACCCATAATTTTTTATGTTCCAAGGAACCCCAAAGAAAATTTGCTGTGCATTTATATTTCTGCCTACCATGTTTTTATGGAGTGAAAAATGATACTATATATCATATACAATATTCTGGCGGGTATAGAAAATCCAGTTTTGGAGGAAAAGGGGAAAGACCTGGCTTCTGCTGAGCTATATAGCCACATGAGCTCAGGCCTCAGTTTCCTCATTTCTAGAATGAGGACATGGACAGCAAAATAGCTACAATTCTAATTCTAACATGTTATAATGCTAAATAGGTCTCTGCTATTGCATGCATTTTAAGAATGTTGATGCCTTCAAAACGTAATCTCTGTGGCTTAATAAGTGTAATTTAGGGTGCCAGGAGTTATAAACAGAGACAGGATTTGTGGGCACCAGCCTCATCCACTAAAGGGCAGAGTTCACTGTATTCAGTGTACACAGGATTGTAAATTTAGTCTGCACAAACCACACCAGTTACAATGCCAATCGTAGTCTTTTAATATAATAATATAATTTCTGGAAAATTAAAGTTTGTAACTACTTTATAGTACTTTATGGAACTTCCAATCCCTTTCCTAGAGGTTACAGTTCATAGCTACTTTGAAATTTCTTATCCAATTTAAATCTAAGCTTTGAAAACCTAGTATAATGTAACAGAGTCACTGGCTGTAACAGAAATGAATTAATAGTATGCTATATGTCAAGTTAATATAACGGCACAAAAGAAAAGATGGGAGACACTCTCTACAATGAAGAATCTTACTGTTTACATAGAGATGACAATACAGGCAGATAAAAAGATTCAAAGAATTTAAAGTGTAATAAAATATCATAAGCAGCAGTGTGCAATTTAAAAATCTTGTTATTCTTGTATGCTTAATTTTATCAAGTTCACCTATTGAACGTGTGGTATGAGAAGAATATTTTCTAGATGTTCTTTATGTGCACATGTGTGGGCCAGCAGTCTGTATTAAAATAAATGGTAAAAAAGCGAATCACTAAAGGAATTTTCAATTCAACTAAAGACAGGTCTCTAATGTAAATAAATACAAAATATGTAGGAAACATCAAGAAAAGGAATGAATAGTCAGTTATCAAGTATAAGAAAATCTCTGGGAGTTTAGCTGTGTTCTGAAAGAGGCTAGATGCCCAGAAGTTTGGAAAAGAAAGGCGTAGGAGGACAATCTGTATGGAAGAAGAAACATATGAAAAGGCAAGGAAGCAATAATGGCTGTTGTGTTTGAATACAGAAAACATTATATTTGGCTGGAGTAAAGAAGCTATATAAAAGACTGACAAATTAGTGGGAAAAGTCTTGCAAGCAAAGCTGAAAGTTTGCGTAGGATATGTTTCCAAATTTAGTGAATTATAATGAAAAGAGGAGTTCCTGGGTGGCACAAACACTGACTACTAGTCAAAAGGTTGGCAGTTTGAACCTACCCAGAGGCACCTCAGAAGACAGGCCTGGCAGTCTGCTTCCAAAAGCTCACAACCTTGAAAACACTATTGAATAGTTCTACTCTGCACACATGGGGTTGCCATGAGTTGTAATTGACTTAATGCAACTAACAGCAACAATGACATACTGAAAAGAGACGTTTAAGGAATTTAATTTATTTTTCTAGTAGCTATTTATTACAAATAGCTACATAAGGAGCCCTAGTGGCACAGTAGTTAAGTGCTTGGCTGTTAACCAAAGCGCTTGGCTGCTAACCAAAGCGCTTGGCTGCTAACCAAAAGGTTGGCGGTTCAAACCCAGCTGCAGCTCCGTGGGAGAAACACGTGGTAGTCTGCTTCTGTGAACGTTGTTGTTAGGTGCCATCAAGTCGATTCCGACTCAGAGCAACCCTATGTACAACTGAACAAAACACTGCCTGGTCCTGTGCCATCCTCACAATCGTTTTTATGCTTGAGTCCATTGTTGCAGCCAATGTGTCAATCCATCTCATTGAGGGTCTTCCTCTTTTTCGCTGATCCTCTACTTTACCAAGCATGATGCCCTTCTCCAGGGACTGATCCCTCCTGATAACATGGCCAAAGTATGTGCACCCTTGCTTCTAAGGAGCATCTGGCTGTATTTCTTCCAAGAAAGATTTTTTTCATTCTTCTGGCAGTGCATGGTATATTCAATATTCTTCGTCAACACCATAATTCAAAGGCGTCAATTCTTCCTTATTCGTTGTCCACTTTTCGCATGCTTACGAGCAGACTGAAAACACCATGGCTTGAGTCAGGTGCACCTTAGTCTTCAAGGTGACATCTTTGCTTTTTAACACTTTAAAGAGGTCTTTTGCAGTAGATTTGCCCAATGCAATGCATCTTTTGATTTCTCGACTGCTGCTTCCGTGGGTGTTGATTGTAGATCCAAATAAAATGAAATCCTTGACAACTTCAATCTTTTCTCCGGTTATCATGATGTTGCTTATTGGTCCAGTTGTGAGGATTCTCATTTTCTTTATGTTGAGGTGTAATCCTTACTGAAGGCTGTAGTCTTTGATCTTCATCAGTAAGGGCTTCAAGCCCTCTTCACTTTCAGCAAGCAAGGTTGTGTCACTGCATAATGAAGGTTGTTAATGAGACTTCCTCCAATTGTGATGCCCCGTTCTTGTTCATATAGTCCAGCTTCTCAGATTATTTGCTCTGCATACAGATTGAATAAGTATGGTGAAAGGACACAACCCTGACATACATCTTTTCTTGTTCTGTTTGAATGACTGCCTCTTGATCTATGTATAGGTTTCTCATGAGCACACTTAAGTGTTCTGCAATTCTCATTCTTTGCAATGTTATCCAGTTTGTTATGATCCACGCAGTCGAATGCCTTTGCATAGTAAATAAAACACAGGTAAATATCTTTCTGGTATTCTCTGCTTTCAGCCAGGATCCATCTGACATCAGCAGTGATATCCCTTTTCCATGTCCTCTTCTGAATCCAGCTTGAATTTCCGGCAGTTCCCTGTCGATGCATTGCTGCAGCCAGTTTTGAATGATCTTTAGCAAAATTTTACTTGCATGTGATATTAACGATACAGTTTGATAATTTCTGCATTCGACTGGACCATATTTCTTTGGAATAGGCATAAATATAGATCTTTTCTAGTTGGTTGGCCAGGTAGCTGTCTTCCAAATTTCTTGGCATAGACGAGTGAACACTTTCAGCGCTGCATCCATTTGTTGAAACATCTCAATCGGTATTCTGTCAATTCCTGGAGCCTTGTTTTTTGCCGATGCCTTCAGTGCACCTTCGACCTCTTCCTTCAGTACCATCGGTGGCTGATCCTATGCTACCTCCTGAAATGGTTGAATGTTGACAAATTCTTTTTGGTATAGTGACTCTACTCCTTCCATCTTCTTTTGATACTTCCTGCATCATTTAATATTTTCCCTGTAGAATCCTTCAATATTACAACTTGAGGCTTGATTTTTTTCTTCAGTTCTTTCAGCTTGAGAAATGCCGAGTGTGCTCCTCCCTTTTGGTTCTCTAACTCCAGGTCTTTGCACATGTCATTATGATAACTTAACTTTGTCTTCTGGAGCTGACCTTTGAAATTTTCTGTTCAGCTCTTTTACTTTATCATTTCTTCCATTTGCTTTAGCTACTCGACGTTCAAGAGCAAGTTTGAGTCTCTTCTGACATCTATGTTGGTCTTTTCTTTCTTTTAATGACCTCTTGCTTTCTTCATGTATGATGTCCTTCCATGACTCATCTGGTCTTCGGTCATTAGTGTTCAAGCATCAAACCTATTCTTGAGATGGTCTTTAAATTCAGGTGGGATATACTCAAGGTCGTACTTTGGCTCTCATGGACTTGTTCTAATTTTCTTCAGTTTCAACTTGAACTTGCATATGAGCAATTGATGGTCTGTTCCGCAGTCGGCCCCTGGCCTTGTTTCGACTGATGATATTGAGCTTTTCCATTGTCTCTTTCCACACATGTAGTTGATTTACCTTCTCTGTATTCCAACTGGTGAGGTCCACATGTACAGTTGGCATTTACGTTGGTGAAAAAAGGTATTTGCAATGAAAAAGTTGTTGGTCTTGCAAAATTCTATCATGATATCATGTGATCTCTGGCATCATATCTATCACCAAGACCATATTTTCCAACTATCGACCCTTCTTTGTTTTCAATTTTCACATTCCAATCACCAGTAATTATCAATGCATCCTAATTATGTGTTCTATCAATTTCAAACTACAGAAGTTGGTAAAAATCTTCAATTTCTTCATCTTTGGCCTTAGTGGTTGGAGCATAAATTTGAATAATAGTTCTATTAACTGGTCTTCCTTGCAGGTGAATGGATATTATCCTATCACTGACAGTGTTGTACTACATACAGACGGATCTATCTATAAACATTACAGCCTTGGAAACCCTATAGGACAGTTGTACTCTGTCCAATAGGGTTGCTATGAGTTGGAATCAACTTGATGGTAATGGGTTTGTTTGTAATAGACTTGAAAGATGAGAGATGAAATCTACTACGAAGAGTAAAGTGATAGGAATAAAGTGATAAGAGCCCAAACCAGAGTTCAAAGTGGGATAATGAGTAAAAATGTTGAGTCAAGTAACAAGAAGAAAGAATCTCATAAATGATGTCTATAGGTATGAAATAAAAATAACCTCCAGGTGTTGAGCTTAAGAAACTGAGAAGACACTGATATGGTATGTGTGCATGTGTGGCAACTGGAAAAGGTACCTTGCTTTAGTCAGTCAGAAAATAATATTGGAATATAATTTCAGGTAACAAGAAGACATCTAACTGGATATATTCAATAAGTAAATCTAAGAAACTGGACATATGCTTCAGGGTTTGAGGACGAATCCCCATATTTCTCTGTTTCCCTAGTTGATTTGTATCATCCATATGCTAGTAACCTCTAAATCTGTATTTTCAGTGCTGATCTCTTTCTTATCTCTAAAATCAATGCCTAATCTCTACTTGCAATTTTAATGGGCATCTCAAATCTATTATGTCCAGTTCCTAAGTCTTCATCCACTGCTCCCTCTTCCTCCAGCCTGTTTCTTTCCCAGTCTTACTTAACTCAGTCAGTGGCCCCTCTACCTTCCCTACTGATGAGGACAAAAAACAAGGAGTCATCTGTGAATGCTCTCTTTCCCAGGACTAACTGGAGTCAATAGGTCCTGTTGACTCTAATTCCAAAACCTATCACAAACCTGTACTGTCCTGTGATCATCCTTGTCTGAGGCATAATCATTTAAAAGGACTTCTGGCTTCCTTATTTGCCCATTTTTGAATCAATGCAGCAGCAGGAGTGATCTTTTCAAAATATAAATTAGATCATGTCATACTCCTAACAAAGAATTTTCCATTTTGTTTAAAATAAAATTAAAACTCCTTATTTGGCCTAAGAGAATGCCTTTCCGTCTGCTTTTCAGTTCCACTCAGGCTACCTCTCCCCTTGCCCAGTATGCCAAACTGGCCTTCCCTCAGTCTCTCCGATACCTACCTGCCCCAGGGCCTTTGCACTAACTGTTCCCTCTGCAATACTTATCTTTCCTCTGTTAGTTCCTGACTTTTGCCAATCAGGTTTCAATATAGATGCCACCTTCTTGGAGAGGATGTTTGTGACCACTCAACTCAAAGTATCTACCTAATCATGCCTTATCATATATCCCTCATCTAATTGCTTCAATCCCACTTATTACTATCTGATATTTTCTTCTCTCTGTATTGACCCCCTTGTTAATCATCAGTGTCCACTGCCCACTGAAGTTCCCTTGGCTCAAGGCCCTTGTCTGCTTTGTTTAGGGCTATATCTCCAGGGAGATGGAACCGTGCTTGGCACATTATAGGCACGTCAAAATATTTGCTGTGAATAAAGAAATGAGTATAGAAATGAATTTTTACTATCAAAGACAAAGAAGAATAAAAGGCAGAGATGTTTATGTTGGTTATTATTATATCCGATGCCGTCGAGTTGATTCCGACTCATAGGACAGAGTAGAATTGCCCCAAAGGGTTTCCAAGGAGTGGCTGGTGGATTTGAACTGACGACCTTTTGGTTGGCAGCCGTAGCTCTTAAACACTGCACCACCAGGGCTCCAAATGGCTTATAAGAACAGAAATTTATGATGGTAGAAAGTTTAAAAGGTTTTAATTAAATCTGGATTATCCTACATGCTTCTTTTTCTTCCTGATATCCCACTAAAAAGACAGAAAAGGGACAAGAAAGGCAGCAGTAGGAAATATTTCTCCTCAATTACCATACATCTAAGAGATAATATCTAAAATTGATAAATCAAGAAATGGCAGTATAATCATATTATTTAGCAGAGTGGACTAAATACCAAAAGGACTAGCTAAAAGAATTTGAGTAATTGTACCTGGATGTTAGGAACTAGAGGTAGATGACGATGGATAAGAAGAACTACTATTTTGTACTGTGTATCTTTTAGTCATTTTTAGAAATATATGCAGATATTTATTTGGATTAAAAAAATAAACTTATTCCTCCTAAACCAAACCAAATACACACACACACACACACACAGTCACATATTAGACATGGAACTGGGAGTGTGGCTATAAATCCTCATATAAAGAGACAGGCCAAATACTCTTGAGTTCCCAGCTGGGGGTTACGAAAGTGAAGCCCATGAAGTGAGAGTGGTTGTCGAGATGTGGAAGGGTCAGTATACTGGCTGCAGCACGGATCTCTGAATGTGACAATCTTTAAGTCGTATCTTAGGGCCACCAGATTTAGTGAAACCATCTTTTGAAAGAGCTCATAAAACTCAAAAAAAACCAGAAGTACATAAAATGCTCTATCAATCAAATTTGTGAAAAATGCTTTACTAAATATCTCAGATTTGCATGTGGCAATTTCAAAAGGGGGTATCCAATTCGAAATATTATTTATATACACACTGATTAAAAGTATGTAAGTGGCAATTTTTTTTTTTTCAAGAGTTTTATCTTATCACTGTTAGTATTATGTGATGGCAAAACTCCTGTTATATTTTCCTGGTGAAACTTTCACCATAGGAGTGAGCTGTCACACAATGTCACTCCGGTAAATACAGATTCCAGGCCTTTCTGTAAAGACTGGGAGGTTATAACACAATGAATCCTATGGCAAAGAATTGTGAATGAAAAAAGAGGGCATTTTGAATTTGCTTTTGAGGAAAAAAAAAGGCAATACTAGAATGTGAGGGACTTAGGCAGTTTTTAATCCAAAGGAAGTAAAATTTTAACTACTTGTGATGGGAACTGGTTCATAACTGTTCCATCAGATCCTGTTAGAATTTTGTTAACAATAGGAAACGTACATGATCATTAATCAGGAAAAACATATGACAACACCTGACAACCATTAATTTTCTAAAGAAGTATTTTAAATGAATTCAAAATAATAAATAAGATAGGGTTGTTACATAAGAGTTTTGATAGATTTTTATAATTTGTGGACCTAGCATTCCATAAACACTTTCATAAGTAGTAGCTTAAATCCTCTGGCTTATAAGTAAGTGAGTGAGTGAGTGAATGAGTGAGTGAGTAAGTAAGGTAAGTAAGAAAGAAAGAGAAAAATAGATAAATTTTGTTGTTGTTTTTCTCCATGCTATTCTTAAAGTAGCTCAACTACTATCATCTCAACATATAAACACACAAAAAAAACTTGTCACTGTCCAGTCAATTCTGACTTATAGTGATCCTATAGGACAGAGTAGAACTGCCCCATAGGGTTTTCAAGGCTGTAATCTTTACAGAAGCAACCTGCCCATCAGACTGCCCATCTTTTGCCTGCAGAGCCGCTGGTAGGTTCCAACTGCTGACCTTGTGGTTAGCAGCCCAGTGCTTAACCACTGCACCACTAGGGTGCAACTCACCCAAGCACACCTCTCAACATATAACAAAAACCAAACCAAACCCATTGCCACTGAGTCAATTCCGACTCATGGTGACCCTACAAGACAAAGTAGAACTGCCCCACAGGATTTCCAAGGAGCACTTGGTGGATATGAACTGCCGAACTTTTCGTTAGCAGCCATAGCTCTTAACCACTATGCCACCAGGGTTTCCTCTCAACATATAGCACCTATTAATATCTAGTGGTAGCAAAACAAAGTTGAGGTGAATTTACTGGTGAAGATAATCTTAAAAGTCAAGTTAAAAAATAAAAATAGAAAATATTGATAATGATGAGCTTAAATAATAAACATCATTCTATAAGTCAAATGAAATTTCAATTTTAATTAAAATTTCAATTAAAGACTCTCTAAAACCAAGTAAGTCTTAACAAATATATATAAATATAATAAGTCTTTAGACCAAAACCAAACCCGCTGCCGTTAAGTAGATTCCAACTGACAGATACCCTATGGGTCAGAAGTAGAACTGCCCCATAAGGTTTCCAATGCTGTAATCTTTAAGGAAGCAGACTTCCACATCTTCCTCCCGAGGATTGGCTGGTAGGTTCGAACCATCAACCTTTTGGTCAACAGCTGAGTGCTTTAACCACTGCGCAACCAGGGCTCCTGAGTCTTTCAGAGGACTCCTTAATTTCAACCACTAGCTGCAATTTCCACTCTTAACAAGCTTACATTTGGAACTCCAAACAGCACTTTCATAAAAGGGTCTCTGAGCTTAAAGTTAGCAGATAATAACAGTTAAAACAAGGCTTAAAATAATAGCTGACATTAGGGGCTTTGGACGCATTAAGTCATTTAATCCTCACGACAACATCAGGTAGGTTCTACGATTATCATCATTTTACAGTTGAGCAAAGTAAATTCAGCTAAGCTAAGTACCTTGCCCAGGGCCATCTATTTCAACGTGTTCCCTCCTTCTTGTGGACTTTCTAAGTTATGAAGATAAGAGACAAGTGTCTTCACTCACACTGTCCTGTTAACATCCACACCTCTCCTGGCTTCTTCACTCTGTCTTTAATAATGAGTCTACCCTGCCCATATGACCTAGCAGTTCCCATGTTTGTCTGATGCTTTTATCTGCCTGATAGCATATTCTCTCTATGCATCCCATTCAGTGCTGACATGGGGGATTCAGAGCGAGTATTACATCAGAGCCTGTACTCTGGAAACAGTCTGACCTGGACTGGAAGGAAAGCTGCCTCTGGTCCGTAGCCGTGGGGTTTTAGACAAGTCCCTTAACCATCGGGAACTTCAATTTTCTCATTTATAATATGGGGATAAAAACAACTGCCTTGGAGATAACTTGTAAGGACTGGGGGTGAAACATGTAAAAGAGCCAAGCCAGAACAGAGTTAAACATTTCACCAATGGTAGCTGTGAAAGATGTCAGAGAATGCAATCTGGGGCTGAGTACATTTGTCTAGTGTCTGTCTGGGCATTTTTAGCAGTCAGACTCTTACATGCTTTTTCTTTTTGGTGGCGTAGTGGTTAAGTGCTACAGCTGCTAACCAAAAGGTCAGCAATTCAAATCCACCAGCCACTTCTTGGAAACCCTATGGGGCAGTTCTACTCTGTCCTATAGGGTCACTGTGAGTCGGAATCGACTCAACAGCAATGGGTTTGGTTTATTTATTTTTTTAACATGATAATTATCAGATTCTTAATAATACTAAAATGAAGGAAACTCATTCCACTGGTTCTTCAAAGTGGTAAAAGAGCTATTTTTATGAACAATTGTTATTAAATGCATATTATTTACAGTTTTCACAAGAAAAGTTTTATTATAGAGCTGTGGGGAACCTTAGATATTAATCAATCCCTTCATTTTTGAATGAAGAAACTGAAACTCCAGAAATTTATATGATTTGCCTAAGGTCTTATCGTTCTTTAGAGGCAGAGCCAGAACTCAAACCCAAGTCTCAGAGCTTCTTAAGAAATAATTAAATAGATTACATTAATATTTGATACTAAAACAAATTATTTAAATGATTGATAACACAATGATCTTACCTGTAAGAACCATACATAACTTTCTGGCAGTCAACTAACAAAAATTTCTGTTCCAGTCTTCCATGGAATTTTGCTCCTGTTTTTGAAAGATAATCTTGGCCTTTTACTGTCCGTACTCGAATATTCTAAAATTATACATAAAAAGTAAAATTATGGCTAGAAAGAGGATATTTTAAAAAGTAAAATATATGTCAATATAAAGCCTTAATACCAAAAAATGTATATGTGAAATAAAATTTTTAAATAACAAAAAAAGTAGTGAACAGCAATTTCCAAAACATCTCTTAAAAATAAAATATTCAGCAAAAATAATCACTTAAAATAGATATTTTAATATAGCTTAAATAGGAGATATTACTATACAGTTGCACAGAACGGTTTCATAAATTACTGAGGATCCTTCCGCAAGACATCCTTTCGGCAGCGGTGATGGTGGTACAACATGATGAACATAATCGATGCCACTAAAGTACATGCAAAAAATGTTGAAATGGCCAACATTTTGTTATATATATTTTTATCATAATTAAGCAAAGAAAAGAAAGCAATTCTCTGCGTTACAGTAGCATGATGCTAACATAACTGAACAATAAAATCTGTTCTCATTTTGAAAAGTCAAAAGTAAGTGAAAACACTATGTTAAATGATTTTGATAAGCAACACCTGCTGAATCAAACAATCCTTTGAGTCAATGATTGCAAGGTTGTGCATGCAAAACTGAAGCATTAATTATAATCGGTACCAAAGCATCAGAGGCTTAAGTTTCCTCCGTCAAGAAAAACACAATGTAAAACCCTCATGAAGATGTGTTTTTTTCAGTTATTGTCTGAAAAATATAAGGAGACGCTTCTGTAATCACTCATTATGCTACCATAAATCTTTTTTTTTCTATTTTACTTTTGCAGTAATATACCTTAACATAGTTTACATTTGACAGATCTGACAAAAGCACACAGTAAACTTGAGAAAAAAAATAAATATGGAATTCTTACCCTGAGACGTTGAATTTGACAACCCTGTTTTTCAGTCATATTTAGAAAATGATTAAAATTTGACTCATCAAGCAGAATGTATACAGATATTCCTCGAGTTGATGCTTCAACTATTTCCTTGAAAATGTCCACATCTGTAAATATATCCATTACTAAAGCAATGACCTGTTAAAGGTAAGAATGAGAAATAATTTTAGATACCTAACAGAGTTATAAACTACTGTGTTTTTACTAAAAATTAGATAAAATAGAAAATAATTAAACACAAATACATAAATATATACAAAATCAAAGATGGAAAACAATATATCAAGCAAACAGTAACCAACAATGAGCAGGAGTGGCAACAATAATCTCAGATACATAAATATATACATAAATATTTGTGCAGTTTTCTAAAACAGAAGATAAGAAATAAATAAAAAAGATAATATATTTAATAAAACTATATATTAACTCTGAAAATGATTAAGAGTGAAGTAATGCTGGAAGAAAGAAAAAAACGATTTACTCAAAAAGAAAAAAACAAACAAACAAACTATATGCCAGACAAAAAGATAGACATTCCTGCCCTTGTGGAGCTTACATTCGAATGAGGGAAGACAGAGTAAGCAATAAAAATAATAAAGTTACATAGTAAGCTATAAAATGCTAAATTTATTGGAGAAAAAAATAAAGCAGAATACAGGGGATTTTAGTGACTGGAGATTGAGAACGAAGGGTTCAGGGAATTTCTGTGCAGGTCTCTGAGGTGTTCCTGGAGCAAAGACTTGAAAGGAGTTAAAGATGTTATCAATGGACTTTCCAAGCAGCAGGAACCAACACTGCAAAGACTCTAAGGCAGGAGGATGTCTGGTATTTTCAAGAAACAAAGGGAACACAGTGGCTGGAATGAAAGGAAGGACATGCTTAGAATGCCTTGAAGGCATTATAAAGCCTTTGGTGTTTTTTCTGAATAGGATTGTATGCTATTAGTATGTATCATACTTGAGGTAATAATATGTTCTGATTCATGTTTTAAAAGGATTGTTCTGGCTACTGTGCTGCAAACAAACCTTAAGGCTGGCGGCAAGGGTAAGAACAGAGAGACCAGTCACAACTGTTAGAGCAATTCAAGTGGGAGGTAGGTAATGGTGGCTAGGACCAGGGAAGTAGCAGCAGCAATGAAAGAAATGGTCAGACACTGAATACCTTCGAGCCAAAAGGACTTCCAGATGTGCTGAATGTGGAATGTGAGAGAAAAATAAGAAAAGAGGGTGATTCTCAGGATTTTAGCCTTAACAACCTGAAGGACCGAGTTGCCATTCACTGAGATAGGGAAGGGTGTAGGTACAGTAAGTCTTAGGTGGAAGATCAAAAAAGGATAAGTTAAATTGAGGCACCTAGATATCCAAGTGGAGTGTTGAGTAGAGAGATCTGGGCCAGAGATGTAAATTTGGATCTTGGTGGTGTAGATGTGGTATTTAAATCCAAGTCATCAGGGAGAAGACCAACGAATGAGTCCAGGAATACTCCAAAGTTAAGAGGTCTATTAGAAGAGCAGGTACCAGCAAAGGAGACTAAAGAAACCAAGAGAAAGTGGCATCCTGGAAGCCAAGTAACAAAACTGTATCAAAGGAAGAGGGTGTGATTAACAGTGTCAAATCCTAAAACTAGGCCAAGTAAAATGAGGCCTAAGAATTCACTGAATTTAGTAATATGTAGGTTATTGATGACTTCCACAAGAGTTGTCTTAGTGGAGTAGTGAGAGCAAAAGTCTTATTGAAAGGGGTATGTAGAACGGTGTTATGGATTGAATTGTGTTCCCCAGAAATAGGTGTTGTAAACCCTAACTCCTATACTTGTGGTTATAATCTCATTTGGGAATGGGTTTTCTTTGTTATGTTAATGAGGCAGTATTAGTGTAGGGTGTGTCTCAGTCAATCTCTTAAGATAAAAAAAAAGAGCAAAGGCAGAGACTGGGGAAGATAGATGTCACACCACATGAAGATCACCAAGGAACCGAGGAATAGAAGCTGAAAAGACACAAGGAACTTCCCTCAGAGCAAACAGAGAGAGAGAGCCTTCCCCTAGAGTTGGCGTCCTAAATTCGGACTTCTAGCCTCCTAACTATGAGAAAAGAAATTTCTGTTTGTTAAAGGCACCCACTCGTGGTATTTCTGTTATAGTAGCACTAGACAACCAAGACAAACGTATAGAGACATCAGATACAGACAACTCTTTCTGAATAATTTCGCTACACTAGGAAGCAGAGAATTAGAGCAGTAGCTATGGCTAAAGCTGGGTCAAGAGAAGTTGTATTTTTGTCTTCTGTTGTTTTAAGCTGGGTGAAATAAAAGCATGTTTGTATGCTGACAGGAATGATTCAGTAAAAAGTCAAAATTAAAGATGTCAGAGATGTTGGGATGGGGAGGAGAAGGAAGAATTTCTGGAGCAATGTCTTTGAGTAGGCAACAATGGATAGGATCCAGTGAAAAGAAAGGGGATTAGAGCACAGAGAGTCAAGAATAGTAAAAGACAATCTTTAACATCAAGCCAAAAGGCCAAATATAAGGGTTCAGATGCTGGAGGGAGGGTGTTGTGGTACTGGCATTGTGGAAGCTCTCTTCTGACTGCTTTCATTTTCTCTGTGAAGTGGGAAGCAAGGTCTCCAAGTAAATGAGGAAGCATGAAGATATGTTAAAGGTATGAGGAAAGAGAGATATAACATAATCATGTAGAAAGGTAGGAGAGGGAATAGATAATGAAGATAAGGTATGATTGCTGGGCAGCATTGAGGACCTACCAGTTATAAATTTAAAATGGGACCAATCAATGTGGTTGAAAGTTTTTCTCCAACCACATTCAGCTGCAGGAGTGCAGGCATGGAGTAAGCAGAGTTTGATTTGCGTATGGCTGTGGTTCTTCCATGAGAATATAACAAAGTGAGAAAGGGCAGGGCCATTGAGAGTGTATTCAATGTGGAGTGGCTACAGGGACCGACCGCAGGATCTAAACTGGATAAGAAGAGGGAAGATGTTGTCATGGATGTCAGACAGTGAAGTGGTAGTAGGACCAATGAACTGTAGCTACTGCTGGGGCTTTAGGGGAGTTAGATATTAAGGAACTGTTAATTTTTTTTTTTGGTTTGATAAGTATTTTACCTTTTTAAATATATATACTGAAATAGTTACAAAAGAAATGATATGCTATCTTGTATTTACTTCACATTATACTAGATAAAACAAAATTGGCCATGAATTGATAATTGTTGAAGCTGGTTGTTCGTACATGTTCTCTCTACTTTTGAAATTTTCTATAACACAAATAAAAATTTTATTTTTATTTCAAAAAGTAAATAATAATTTAAAAAAATATTGGATACAATCAGGTACCAGAGGAGGTAAGCTAGAAATATAAACAGAGGTGATGATCAGATGGGGGATACATGAATTAGGCTATATATTCAGTTATTTGGAGCCCTAGTGGTTTGGAGCCTAGTGGCAGTTCGAATCCACGAGCTGCTCCTTGGAAACCCTATGGGGCAGTTCTACTCTGTTCTATAGGGTTGCTATGAGTCAGAATCAACTTGACAAAAATGGGTTTGGTTTTTTTGGTTTTATGCAGTTATTTGCCATGATACTTTCAAAGATATGACCTTGGGAATCAATGGCTGAGGAACATACAACAAGGAAAGATCATAGGAAGAGAAAAGAGAAAGGAACTGACCTTTGGAAGATTATATATATACATATATGTATTGTTGTTATTGCTGTGTGCCATAGAGTTGATTCTGATTCATAGTGACCTCACATGACAGAGTAGAACTGTCCCATAGAGTTTCCAAGGCTTCAATCTTTAAGGGAATAGATTGCCAGGTCTTTTCTCCCGCAGTGTGGCTGATGGGTTTGAACTGCTGACCTTTTGATTAACTGAGCACTTAACCATTGCACTACAAAAAAAAAACCAAAAAAAACAAACCCACTGATGTCGAGTTGATACCGACTCATAGTGACCCTATAGGACAGAGCAGAACTGCCCCACAGGGTTTCTAAAAAGTGGCTAGTGGATTTGAACTGCTGACATTTTGGTTAACAGCTGAGCTCTTAACCACTACGCGACCAGGGCTCCTTTACATATGTATAAAAACCCGTTGCTGTCGAGTCAATTCTAACTCATAGCAACCCTGTAGGACAGAATAGAACTGCCCCACAGGGTTTCCAAGGAGCGCCTGGTGGATTTGAACTGCTGACCTTTTGGTTAGCAGCCATAGCTCTTAAACACTATGCCACCAGGGTTTCCTTACATATGTATAGGTATATGTATATATGTATATACACACATAAACATATATATATACATACATATATGTATAATCTTAATTATCTAGGATTCTTAAATAACCAGCTATATAAATTCCCAGGAATTTAGACAGGAGTTATGTTGGAAAGAATGATGAAGACCCAGGAACAAAAGCTGTCAAGAAATGAAAGGGAATAGAATGGCCTGGGAATACAAATATGACAGAAACAACCAGGATAACTTAATGGATGCATTGCAAATACATTAGAAGATTAGCAAAGTCATGTGTAATATATAGAATACTATTATTTACTCTAATAAGACATTAAAAAAAAAATACTGGACCATGCTTCAAATATCCAAGTAGACAGACACTCTTCAAAATACCTGGAAAACATACCTTACTGAGATTCTCTCTAGGAAGAACAATTCAACTCTCTAGTGGCCACTTCATCATCCTTTTCTTATTTATAAATGCAATGAGGTGCCAGAAGAAGGAAGAAGCTAGTGATAACAACCTCATCTTTGTCTTGTGAATATTCTTTATAGCATCAAGTACGTGAAAAACCTTTATGTCAATCATTTATTATGCATTTTGTATGGGCATTGACATATAGAAGAGAAAATATCCATATTATAAACTTATTTTACAAAATAACTTTTAAAAATACTTCTGGTGAAGTCTGGCACAAAATGTTTTCACCAGAAAAGATTTTTTTTAAATGAAGAAACATTGGAGGTGGAGTCAACATAGCACTACAGACAGAAGCACCATGGCATCCTTCCACAGTAAAGACCTGAAGAACTATGTAAAACAGATACAAACATCAATCCTGGAACCCTAAGCATCAAATCAAGAGACAAAGAACTCAGCCAAGCACCAAATGGAATAAAAAACTGACAGAGAACAGAGAACGAGGAGAGCTCCAGATACCAAACAGGTAATGAAATCTCAAGGATAAAACAAAACTAAAAGATTTACAACAGGGAACCAGAGAGGTCAATGTGTAATTGACAACATCAGAACAATAAAAGAGGGAATAAATGGTGTAGGTATAGAACTCTCAAATGAAGAGGAAGTCAAAGTGATACTGAGGAATAACAAACTCATTTAAACTTAGGAAAATCAGGTAAATTTCAAGGTAACCACAAAGAAAGTTAACAAATCTACTCATCAAAATAAAGAAAAATAAATAAATAAATAAAGTCTCAGTAAACACAAAACCTATAAAAACAAAATAAAAAAAAAATCCAAAAACAAAAGTAATTCAGCACAGGAGAGTAAGAGGAACAAAGAAAACCTCAACACCACCAAAAAAATAAATAAATAAAACTCTAAAATGAGACCAATAAACATACACCTATCAATAATCACACTGAACATAAATGGCCTAAATGCACCCATAAAGAGACAGAGAGTGACAGAATGGATATTAAAAAAAAAAAAAAAAAATGACGCATCAACATGCTGTCTAAAAGAGACACATCTTAAGAAACAAAGACATAAACTTATTAAAAAACAAAGGATGAAAAAATATATCAAGCAAACAGCTACCAAAAAAAGGAGGAGGAGTGGAAATACTAATCTCAGATAAAAATAGGCCTTAAAACAAAATCCGCCATAAAAGACAAAGAGGGCATTACTTAACGATTAAAGGAAAAATCAATCATGAAGACATAACCATAATAAATATCTATGCACCCAATGACAGGGCTCCAAAATACATAAAACGGACTCTAACAGCCCTGAAAAGAGAAATTGATAGTTCCACAATAATACTAGGAGACTTCAACACACCACTCTCAATAAAGGACAGAACATCTAGAAAGAAACTCAACAAAGATACAGAAGACCCAAAGGCCACGATCAACCAACTTGAACTCACAGAAATATATAGAACATTCCACCCAACAGCAGCAAAGTATACATTCTTTATCAATGCACATGGAACGTTCTCCAGAACAGACCACATCTTAGGCCACAAAGCAATCCTCAATAAAATCCAAAACACTAAGATAATAAAGTATCTTCTCTGATGAAAGTGTCATAAAAGTGGAAATTAATAACAGGAAGAGCAAGGAAAAAAACATCAAATTTATGGAAACTGTATAACACTCTGCTTACAAACCACTGGATAATAGAAGAAATCAAAGAGGAAATCAAAAAATTCCGAGAATCAAATAAGAATGAAAACACTTCATACCAAAACCTTTCGGACACAGCAAAGGCAGTGCTCAGATGTCAATTTATAGCAACAGATGCATACATCAAAAAAGCAGAAAGGGACAAAATCAAAACATTAGCTACACAGCTCCAACAAACAGAAAGAGAACAGCAAAAGAAGCCCACAGCCACCAGAAGGAAGGAAATAATAAAGATCAGGGCAGAAATAAATGAATAGAGAATAGACAAACAATAGAAAGAACCAACAAAACCAAAAGTTGGTTCTTTGAAAGGATCAACAAAATCGACAAACTATTGGCCAAACTGACAAAAGAAAAGCAGGAGAGGATGCAAATAACCCAAATACGAAATGAAATGGGGAACATTACAACAGACCCAACTGAAATAAAAAGGATCATAACAGAGTACTATGAAAAACTATACTCCAACAAATTTGAAAATCTAGAGGAAATGCACCAATTTCTAGAAACGCACTACCTACTCAAACTAATACAAACTGAAGTTGAAAATCGGAACAGATTCATAACAAGAGAAGAGATTTAAAAGGTTAAAAAACAAAACACAACAAAAAAACTCTCACCAAAGAAAGCCCTGGCCCAGATGGTTTCACTGGATAATTCTATCAAAAAGAGAAGAGCTTACACCAGTACTACTCAAACTATTTCAGAACATAGAAAAGGAAAGGATACTTCCAAACTTATTCTATGAAGCCAGCATAACCCTGATACCAAAACCAGGCAAAGAGACCACAAAAAACAAAATTACAGAACAATATCTCTCATGAATTTAGATGCAAAAATTCTCAACAAAATTCTCGCCAATAGAACTCAACATCATAACAAAAAAATAATACACCACAACCAAGTGGGATTCATACCAGGTATGCAAGGATGGTTCAACATTAGAAAATCAATCAACGTAATCCACCATATAAATAAAATAAAAGAATCACATGATCATCTCAATCAATGCAGAAAAGGCATTCGACAAAGCCCAACACCCATTCCTGATAAAAACTCTCAATAAAATAGGCATAGAAGGGAAATTCCTCAACATAATAAAGGGTATCTATACAAAACCAACAGCCAACATCATTCTTAATGGAGAGAGGCTGAAAACATTCCCCTTAAGAACAGGAAGAAGACAAGGATGCCCTTTATCACCACTCCTATTTAACACTGTACTGGAAATCTTAGCTAGAACAGTAAGGCAAGAAAAAAAGGGTATCCAAATTGATAAGGAAGAAGTAAAACTATCTCTATTTGTGGATGATATGATACTATACATAGAAAGCCCAAAAGACTCCACGAGAAAACCACTGAAACTAATAGAAATATTCAGCAGAATAGCAGGATATACGACACACATACAAAAATCAGTTGGATTCCTATACAAAAATCAGTTGGATTCCTACACTCCAAAAAAGAGAATGACAGAGAGGAAATCAGGAAAACAATACCACTTAATAATACCCCTAAAAAAATGAAAATACTTAGAAATAAATCTAACCTGGGATGTAAAAGACCTATAGAAAGAAAACCACAAAACACTACTGCAAGAAACCAAGAGACCTACATAAATAGAAAAACATACCAAGCTCATGGACAGGTAGACTCAACATTGTGAAAATGTCAATTCTACCCAAAGCAATCTACAAATACAATGCAATCCTGATCCAAATACCAACAGCATTCTTTAAAGAGATGGAAAAACTAATCATTAACACTATATGGAAAGGAAAGAGTCCTTGGAGAAGTAAAGCACTACTGAAGAGAAAGAATAAAGTAGGAGTACTCGCACTACCTGAACTCAGAACTTACTGTATAGCTATGGTAGTCTAAACAGCCTGGCACTGGTACAATGACAGATACATTGACCAATGGAACAGAATTTGAGAACCTGGATGTAAATCCATCCATCTTTGGTCACCTGATCTTTGACAAAGTACCAAAGTCCATCAAATGGGGAAAAGACAGTCTCTTTATCAAATAGTGCTGGCAAAACTAGATGCCCATCTGCAAAAAAATGAAACAGGACCCATTCCTCACATTATACACAAAAACTAATTCAAAATGGATCAAAGACCTAAATATAAACCCCAAAAGTATAAAGATCATAGAAGAAAAAATAGGGTCAATGCTATAGGCCCTAATACACAGTATTAACAGGATACAAACCATAACTAACAATACACAAACACCAGATGATAAGCTAGATAACTTGGATCTTCTAAAAATTAAACATTTATGCTCATCAAAAGACTTCACCAAAAGAGTAAAAAGAGAACCTATAGACTGGGAAAAAATGTTTGACTATGACAATCTGACAAAGGTCTAACCTTTAAAATTTACAAGAAAATTCAACACCTCTACAACAAAACGACAAATCATCCAATTAAAAAATGGGCAAAGGATATGAACAGATGCTTCACTAAAGAACACATTCAAGAGGCTAACAGACACATGAGGAAATGCTTGCGATCCCTAGCCATTAGAGAAATGCAAATCAAAACCACAATGAGATAGCATCTCACCCTGACATTGCTGGCAGGAATCAAAAAAAGCAGAAAATAATAAATGTTGGAGAGGCTGCGGGGAGATTGGAACTCTTAGGCACTGCTGGTGGGAA
>NW_004444108.1:1679362-1718337 GCF_000243295.1 Trichechus manatus latirostris | reverse complement strand
CAACGATAAAGAACAATGATGAATCTGCAAAGCGTCTCACAACATGGATGAATCTGGAGGGCATTATGCCAAATGAAATAAGTCAATCACCAAAAACAAATACTGTATGAGATCACTACTATAAAAACTCATGAAAAGATTTACACACAAAAAAACAGTCTTTGATGGTTACGAGGAAGGGGAACGGGGAGGGAAAAATACTAACTAGACAGGATAAGACAGTACACAATACTGGAGAAGCCAGCACAGCTTTTCCAAGGCAAGGTCATGGAAGCTCCATAGACACATCCAAACTCCCTGAGGGACCAAATTACTGGGCTGAGGGCTTGGGGACCATGGTCTCAGGGAACATCTAGCTCAACTGGCATAATACAGTTTATAAAGAAAATGTTGTACATTCTACTTTGGTGAGTAGCGTCTGGGGTCTTAAAAGCTTGTGAGCGGCCATCCGACCTACTCCACTGGTCTCATCCAGTCTGGAGCAAGGGAGAATGATAAAAACCAAAAACACAAGGGAAAGATTAGTCCAAAGGATTAATGGACCACAAGTACCATGGCCTCCACCAGACTGAGTCCAGCACAACTAGATGGTGCCTGGCTACCACCACCAACAGCTCTGACAGGGATCACAACAGAGGGTCCCGGACAGGGCTGTAGAAGAATGTAGAACAAAATTCTAACTCAAAAAAAAAAAAAAAAAAGACCAGACTTACTGGTCTGACAAAGACTGGAGTAACCAAGAGTATGTCCCCCAGACATCCTTACAGCTCAGGAAGCCATTCCTGAGGTTTACCCTTCAGCCAAAGATTAGAGAGGCCCTTAAAACAAAAGGAGACTAAATGGACACACCAGCCCAGGGGCAATGACGAGAAGGAAGGAGGGGACAGAAAAGCTGATAATGAGGAACCTGAGGTGGAGAAACGGAGAGTGTTTACATGCTGAAGGGTTGGCAACCAATGTCATAACACAATATGTATATTCATTGTTTAATGAGAAGCTAGTTTGCTCTGTAAACCCTCATCTAAAGTACAATAAAAAAAAGAAATAGAAAAAAAGAGAAATTATTATAATTCCAAAAAAAAGAAACATCAGTATATAACATGGGATTCTTTAAGAAAGAAATTAATCAGAATATTTAAGGAATTTATTTTTAATTTTCCAGATAGTCTCATGTAACAAATTCCTTTAGATTTTGGAAATGAACAAAAACACATTATAAGGATAAATAAAGGTTTTTGTTTGTAAAAAGTAATTTAAGTCACACAGCTATTAGATGATTCTAGCACCTCAAAGGTAAAACAAATGGCAACGTTTCTTGCATGACAGATAATACACTGGATCAGATTTCAAGAGACTAGATTACACATCTTTGAGGAGCTTATCTGATGGCAACAGAGTCAGGTAGCTTATCAGGGCTTCTGCTTCTCTGCACCCTCACTTGGATGTGTTGAAAAATTAAAGTCTGCAGAAAATTTCAGCTGTGCCAAAAAAGGCAAAATAAAATGTAACTCTTGTATTTACGGTGGGGAACATAACAAGAAATGGGGTATGTCAAACCTGATCTGAAAATATTCCATTCTCAGTTAATTAACTAAACCACACTGCTCTGTAGAAATGACCACAAATACCCAATTAGAATACAGCTTTTTAAATGGTATGTCAACCGATTATACAAGTCAATACAGAAACCAGTTATATATAAGTGGTATTCAGCAAGCTACCATGCCTTACATACTGCTTAAAATTCTTCTCTCCTTCATTAATTCCTGTTTTATTCTTGCTGTATAAATTTAAGCAGAAATGGTTAAAATGCTTGGCTGCTAATATAAAGGTTGGAATTTCAAGTCTACCCAGAGGCACCTCGAAAGAAAGGCCTGGCAACTGACTTTCAGAAAATTAGTCATTGAAAACCCATCTGGGCACATTTCTACTCTAACGCACTTGGGGTTGCCATGAGTCAGAATTGACACAACTGCATTTTTTTTCTTTTTGGTAGAAATTCAAAAAATTAAATAAATGTATTCATTGGGAACATAAGATTTAGAAAATTTTTAGGAAGATATGCAGGGACATTTTTAAGATTTAACAGAAATTTCAAATTTTTTAGTAATTTCAGAGAACCAAACTCAAGGACATTCATTTTTGCCTATCTTTCCCACAGTGAATTCTCCTGAAGTAACCAAGACACTAGAGGTGATGCTGAATTAAAATGATATAAAATACTATCAATGAATTTATGATAAGTTCATATGCATGACACAATTTTAGGCCTTTTAGGAGAGCACGTAATCAGATGTCAACTAGTATGCTGTACAGTGGTTCAGAGAAAGAAAAAAAATCACTCTATGTAGATGGTAGTTAGGGGCAGGTAAACAGACACAGACTAAGAAGGCTTCATGAATAAGCCTAATATAATGAATAATGATTATTTTTAGCCTTCCAGGCTGGAAGACTGGCATTGCAAAGATGTACAGACAGAGATAAGAATAAAGATGATACTAATATTTTAATAAATGCTTACTGAATTAACCTAAAGTTAGACACAAAGATCAGTATGCTCAGGAGTGTGGAATACATTTAGTTAGATAGGATTTAGACAGATTATGAAGGATCTTGGAAATCTGACAGGTTTAGACTTGATCTGGAGAGCAATATAAATCCTAAAAAAGAGAATATCTGGTCAAAAGAATGTTCTGGGAAATTCTGTCTGATTGTAATATTCATATTGAAGTCAAGGGGAAAATATCTAAGTTCTACTGAGCCATACTGACTGAAGAAGATTGTGTATTCTTCTTTATGATTTTTATTGCAATGTTCATATTTATAAACACACTGAAATACTCCCCCCACCAAAAAAAAAGTGTGGTAAAAGCCAATGATAAGAAAGATGAAAAAGTAAAGATGTGAAAATCAATGGCAGATTTGATAGAAAATGTTCATCACAGTGTTAACACTGAATACGTGCATTTAGTTAGGAACATAAAAATATGCTTTACTATCTTCAATATTTTATTTTGAACCCTATATCTATTAGGATACAAAGCTATTAGCAATATACTTTTATATGACCTAGATTCTTAATGAAATGTAAGCATACCTTGGGTTAATGTTCTGTAGTCACAGAACTGTCATTATCACCCTCAAAATTGGGTAATATACCTTTTATGCGGTTACAGGTTGAAGGCTATGCTTCAAAACACTAAGCACCATTTGAAGGGATTCAGACTTCACTGGTAATTACCTGAATAGACACAGGAGGATTTATTTTTTCCAACTGAAGAAAAACTAATGGAGAGTTCCAATTAAAAAAAAAAAAAATTAATGGAGATCTACAATAATTATATTTATAATAAAATCCAACACAACTGCAAAATTTTAAAAATTGAGTAAGAAATAAAGAGAAATGATCACATAGGAGGGTTATAATTCTAAGTCTGTAAAATTTGCAAAAGCAATATGCCAAATGGATTTTGGAGCAAAAAAAAAAAAGTCTAATATTAAGAATAAGTGCTTTTGGCCCTAACCTTTCTGCAGCCTAAGTAATGGTGTCCATTTTATATGAAATTTTATATATAATACATTGTACACACTACTGTTTAGTGTGTTAGAGTTTTACACCATGAATACTTTAATAATTTTTGCAGATCTTTAAGTATCTCTACTCATAGCTATATCTATGTATCAACTGGTTTGGTCTGTGATAAATTAAGTCATCTTGAGGAAGTCACTGAAATGACTTTGAGGCTCATTGACCTCTGTTATATAATAAATACTTTAAGCCAGAGATAATCTTGGGTTTACCAAGTTCTAAAATTCTATGATTCAGTGTCCACTCATTCATTCCCAGATATGATGGTCAAAAAATATAAATAGACATAGATTCAAGCTTTATTATAAAAAAGTGCTACAGATTTTCCTTCCTATGTCTTAAAACAAGAGGACTGGTCACCCTAGACATCCTGAGAACTTATTATTCAAAATGAATGTATGCATTACTAGATTACAGCCTAGAAAAAACCCTGTGCGGCAGTTCTACTCAGTCACATTGGGTTGCTATAAACTGGGATCAACCCGAGGGCACCTAACAATAAGGAGTCAGTGCTGTGGAGAGTTATACAATCTGAGAGGCTGGCAGGAAAAGAAAGAGCACTAAAGTCGATTTGATTCTGTTCCCTCCAGCATTTATAACACTCCCTACTTTGTGTACAGCCCCCACTCTAGGTGTGTCAGAGGGAAGTTCTCTAAAACACAGAGTTGTGCTGTGTCATCACAGCATTAGAAATGCTAGCCTTTTCTGAATTGTTGCAACTGCAGAATCAGGGCCATGTTTAAGTCAAATTCTGGCAACAATTGGAAAAAGTAGAAGGAGAAAGTTAAGTATATATGTTAAATCAAAAATAACACTAGATTTTACTAGGAAACTGTAGCATTCATAAGTATCAAAATGTTTAATATTTATGTAGGGCATTTTTTTACATCATTCTTGACTTTTTATTATTAAAATTGTCACATACAGAAAATACAATAACTTATACACTATCTACCATCAATATTTAAAATACAGTGACATTTCATCACATTTGCTTTAATTTTAAATATATGAATTAAGAGATTTAGGATCAAAATTCACAGTAAAAATTTAGATAAATTTTGATTATGGTTATAATAATCAGTCAGGATTGGGGTAGATACATAAGGCAACTTGCAAAAATAGAAGATTGTTTTAAGAGACCAAAAGCCATTGATTAAAAGCAATAGATATTTCTCTACTTAATTTCTTAATAGCTTGTTATCAACTTCTCAGTTTTGGACTAAAATTCTGTATGTAATTGGTTATTTTCACTGGTGCTATTTAAAAGAAAACTTATTATGGAGACAATGAGCTTATTATAATAATCCTTATTTTAAATTATAAATTTGAACCAAGCAAAACTACTCAAAATTCTGATCAAGGAGGTAAAAATATCGGAAAGAGTAGATCAATTATCACATTTTTTATTTTCTCTAGAATTTTAATTTGCACTAATATTAAGTATACCCATGGCATTCAAATGAAAGATCATTAAGAAATTAGATTAAATATGAGAAGAAGCCATCAGGAAGGAAATACCTGGAAGTGGAAAATCAAAAAAAAAAAAAAAAAAAAATTTGCAAACACTTTTTTTTTTTAAACTTTAGGTTTAATTAAAACTTCTATATTAGACTAAAATACATTTGATTTTTCTGAATATGTATTTTACATGTATTGGCTTAGTTAGATCTTTCCATCATTAGCTCCATGTAACCTGAATGCATTTACCATTCTACATCTTTTTTACCTCTAGCTTCTGAGGTAGGTATAACTGATGTATACCAGGTATTTAATAAATTTTTGTTAGGATGAGGTGGCTACATGGTGCCTGTTTTCAAAGGAGACATGGTTTTGTGAGATACTGATGTATAAAACTAGCTATAAATCAATGTGACACTTGTCTTAATAAAATTTTGATCAATCTACTGTAAGCAAATAATTGCTTCTGTCTAAGATGTATGTGTCATCAGCTTTCAGAGCCAACAGTGAGTGAGGTATCCCCTTAAACTCAAAAACCCAAACCCGTTGCCACCGTGTTGATTCTGACTCATAGCAACCTTATAGGACAGAGTAGAACTGCCCCACAGGGTTTCCAAGGAGCGGCTGGTGGATTTGAACTGCCAACCTTTTGGTTAGCCAGCTGTAGCTTTTAACCACTGTGCCACCAGGGCTCCAGTCATCCCCTTAAATCTTGTTAATAAGGGAAATGAGAATGCCTCCTAAGAATTAAACTTGGATCAAAGCACTGGTATGCGAAGTCCCTTAGTAGAGACAGTGAGGTCTACAAGATGTCACTATAACCAAATGAATAACATTAAGATATACAAGGAGTCCTGGGTGGTACAAACCATTAACATGCTCGGCTGCTAAACAAAAGTTTGGAGGTTAGAGTCTGCCCAAAGGCACCTTGGAAGAAAGGCCTGGCAAGCTACTTCCAAAAAATTAGCCATTGAAAACCCTAAGGAGCATAGTTCTACTCAGACACACATGGGGTTGCCATGAGTTGGAATCAACTTGGCGGCAATTGGCTTTTTAAAAATATATGTATACAAAAGTAGGTGTTTCAGTAGAAGAAAATGGCAGTTGGTTTGTAAGCCATGGAAATAATGTAAAGTCACAGAGACAAACACTACCCATGTTCATCTAATTACCCTCTAGAAGGGAAGTGGGTCCCTAAAGGCATGAATTTACCCTTTCTGATAATTTTGGCCAGGGATACTTGGTTGAGTAATGGCATATAAGCTAAGTGCACTTTAAACATCATCTAGCAGGTCCCTCTGGAAACCCTGGTGGCATAGTGGTTAAGGGCTATGGCTGCTAACCAAAAGGCTGGCAGTTTGAATCCACCAGGTGCTCCCTGGAACCTCTATGGAGCAGTTTTACTCTGTTCTATAGGGTCACTGTGAGTTGGAATTGACTCGACGGCAACGGATTTGGTTTGGTTTAACGAGTCCCTCTTGTTCTGATTTCATGGCCTTAAATTATATTTGGGCTTACTATGTAAGTTGCTACAGGGAGAGAATAAGCCAGCTCAGCCTTTAGAACACTGAGCCCTTACAACTGTCACTGTAAAATGACTTTCTGGTGTTAGAAACCATCGTCCCAAGCTTTATCAATATAAATTTACCCTACAGAAATGGATCCACCTGTGCCATAGGTAATAAATCAGGCTTTTGATCCTTAAGTCTAAGGTCCAGAATCTGGTCCCTGGCAAACTGACTAAACTAAAAAAAAAAAATTGCCCCTGGGGCCTCTTGGAAGGTGGTCTTTTCTGGGTAGCATAAGTATCTGGGAGCCTGGGATGGCTATTATCTTATTTGATTGTTTGCAATATAAAGAGTGTATCTGTTGTGAAGAAAGGAGTGAAGGTGCTGCGGCAAAAAGAGAAAAAGGGAGGAAAAGAGTAAGAATTCAGGTGTGTTCGGAAAATAATAGAATAGTGCATAAAGGGAGGAGGGGGCTAGGTGAAGGCAGGAACTGAAGCATTAGGAGGGCTCGCAGGCATGAGTTCACTGCAGCAGGTGGCCCAATTTTGCTGGGGCATCAAATTCTGTTGAAAGGAGTGAGCAACAAAGCTAGAAAGATTAGAATGGTAAATTTGGACAAGACTGTAGGGAGAGGTCCTTGGATACAATGCTAACTACAGACTCCATGAGGCACCATGAAGAATTTACAGCTTTTTGTCAAAGTATTGTGGTTAAAACAATAGTCGAGAAGATCCATGTGTTATTACTGTGTGGAATAGATTAGAAATGGTAACACCTACCAACTGGTAAAGGAGTCAGGGGGGTTCAGTGCTAATCTAAGCATAAAAAGATGAGACATGAATGTGGATGGTGGTAGCAAGAATAAAAGAAAGGGATGGAGGTAAAACTATAAAGGATGATTTGACATGACTCGATGGCTCACTACGTGTGGAGGACAACAGAGAAGGGCAAATCAAGAATCACTAGGGTTTAGAGACCTGAATTACAAGACATAGTGTAGCTTTATGAGAAAATTTAAAATTCAAAGGTAGTAATTCATTTCTGTAAAAGAAAAAAAGAAAGAAAGCTATCAGACTAGGTCAAAACAACATGACATAAAGTTGTCTTTTGTTCCATCCATCCATCAATGCTGCTTTTATTGATGGACACATGAGCATGTTTTAGGTATACAGGACACCAAAAGAATAAAATGGGAAAAGGTGATAAAGCTAATAGTGTAAGATCTCACTGGTGTCAGAATGGGATGGGATACCTTATTAATAAAGAGTTTGCCTTAGAAGTAGGTAAGACAAGTATGCTAAGACTAAATGGATGAAGAGCATAGGTGACAACTGAAGGATATATTTTAGCGGTGAGTAGGGTACGGTGAGCAGAGAAGGGAAGCAGATTAAGGGAATGCCAACTGATGCCTTTATTACACACTTCATGGTTAGAAGCAGAGTTTCTCTCTGGGTGGTGAGGGCTCAGAGTGAATGAAAAAGATTGAGAATAGCTGCTCTGAGGAATACTGTAAGAGGCTAACAGGAAACCAAGAAGAGTTTTGCAGAGTAACAATGAGAGTCCAACTGAACTCAGAAAAAAAAAAGACTTGAAGTTGACGTTTGAAAAGTTTTTGAGACACTTTCCAGCAGTGCTCAACAAGCCTGGAGTGAAAGGATGGGAAGCAGATGGTGGGGTAGACCCAGGATTAATGATTCTTCAAGTTGATGGAGAGGTTGGTTCTGACATAAATGGCCAAGTAATCCTCAGAGGGACTTACAGATTGATTAGAAGAACATGAAGAGACCAGAAATCAGCATGAGGGAGAAAAATCAAGTTCATCGGGCTTGATGAAAAGTGAGCTTTAGGGGTGAGACAGGCAGTTAAGCTCTAGGTTCAAATATGAATAAAGAGGTTTATTTTAGGCCATGTAATGGAACTTGGACTTTCTAATATGTAGAATAAATTTAAGGTTTCGTCCTTTCTAGTGGCAATGTTATATGACAAATAAATAACTTAAAAATATATTCAAAATTTTATAGTACTTTGCTAATATTAGTAGGAACACATCATTTGGTTTCTTCTGTTTTAAAAGACACCTAGAAAGTATGCATGGAGAAACAAAATTCAGTCAGGTAGTTTTGCTGAAAGAAATAGTCAATGGAATAGCAATGAAAATCTCTTAGTGAATAATTTTTTGTAGGTTAAATCAAAATTTAAGTACTTTCACTTTGGTGAAAGGTAAGACAGTATACAATACTGGGGAAGCCAGCACAGCTTGCCTAAGGCAAGGTCATGGAAGCTCCATAGACACATCCAACTCCCTGAGCGACCAGACCAGATTACTGGGCTGAGGGCTGTGGGGACCATGGTCTCCGGGAACATCAAGCTTAATTGGCATAACGTAATTTATAAAGAAAATGTTCTACATTCTACCTTGGTGAGTAGTATCTGAGATCTTAAAAGCCCGTGAACAGCCATCTAAGATACTACACTGGTCTCACCCAGCCTGGAGCAAGAAAGAATGAAGAAAACCAAAGATACAAGGGAAAGATTAGTCCAAAGGACTAAAGAACCCCAAGTACCACAGCCTCCACCAGACTGAGTCCAATACAACTAGATGGTGTCCTGCTACCACCATGAACTGCTCTGACAGGGATCACAGTAAAGGGCCCTGGATAGAGCTGGACAAAAATGTAGCACAAAATTCTAACTCACACACACACAAAAAGACCAGACTTACTGGTCTGACAAAGATTAGAGAAAGCCTGAGAGTACGGCCCCCGGACATCCTTTTAGCTCAGTGATGAAGTGACTCCTGAGGTTCAGCCTTCAGCCAAAGATTAGACAGGCCCATAAAACGAAACGAGACTAAATGGGCACACCAGTCCAGGGGCAAGGACAAGAAGGCAGGACACGGGACAGGAAAGCTGGTAATGGGGAACCCAAAATCGAGAAGGGGCGAGTGTTGACGTGACGTAGGGTTGGCAACCAATGTCACAAAACAACATGTATATTAATTGTTTAACGAGAAGCTAGTTTGCTCTGTAAATCTTTATCTAAAGCACAATTTAAAAAAAAAATTAAATACTTTCATTACTTGGATTCCGACTATCTAGAAGGAATAGAATATTTAAAGACCGAAAATAGAGTGTGCCTAACCAAAATGCTTTTATAATTAAAGTATAATATTCCTAAATATTTTAATTTAAACTCTGAATCAAATGGCCTCGTAGGAAATATAAACCAATGCATGATCAAATTAAGCCTCCATTTTTTTTAATTAGTCAAATGAAAACTTTATTATTCGTGGCTTTGCATCTCACATACAGTAGGTTCCCAGTAAATGTTTGTTGACGAACACACTGTTTAGAACGATGGTGTTTTTGAAATCCTTCGATGTACTTAACTCATTTGCTCCTCAAAATAACCTTGCAGGGGCAGACAAAGCAGGAAACATCTCCACTGTTTTATGCATGAGGAACAGCTCACGGAAGCTGTGAACCTTGTCAAAGACCAGAAAGTGAACTTTCCACTACAATCTCTAGTTCTCAAAGTTCAAAAAGCTTTCCATGTGATAATTCTCTTATTTTCACTTTATATACTACCAAGGTGTTTTAGAAAACAGTTACTTCTCTTCATTGGCAGAACTTCACTTTCTAAAAAAATATCATGATCTTAAGGAACCTCTTATTAAATTTATTTATTATTATCTTTTCTGATTGGATTCTGTTATGTGGGACCAGTTATTCTGCCTTCCTCCTATTTCCATGGAAGAACCTCCGTTCTTTCTAGCTCTAATAAGTTTGGAAGAATAAACTGGGCATGTCCAGGTCAGCCTCTTCCTCTCATCTTTTTGAGACTTGCCTTTCTTCAGAAAGTATGCAGTTCTGCTCTGCTTCCCTATACCACCAATCCTATAGCTCTCTGACTCCTGTAGGAGAATGGTCTGCCTTTAGCCTACGTAATTATGTTCTCCGAACTACAGGGTAAAGTATTAGCAAGCATACTTTGGCTAAAAGACCCAATGTCACATCCTCCAGAAGGAATAACAGGAATAAAGGTGATAACTTGTTCTTCATCTGCCCAACTCCTATGTCCATGTCTTGGGTGAATTTAACCTCTTGCTATCTATAACATTTTTATGTTCCCTTAATTCATATTTTCCATAATTAAAGTTCAACCAAATTAAAACTAAATTATTTCTTAAAGAGAAAAATTAAAATTGAAATGATTAGAATGAATGTGATAAAGTATAATTTCAAATACAATCTTTATATACCACGAAATGAGCAGTCCCTACTCTTTCAAAGAGCAAAAATAAATTATTTAAGCATCAGGTTACCTAATACTTTAATCAACACCACAAAGACTGCAAAAAGTAAATTTCCAAAACCAAAATCACTCTTTTACATTGATGTAAAACCTTTAGAATTCTAAATTTCTGAGAAATTCATCAGCATTTCAAAAATATAATTAAAATTGATAACTACATTAAAATTTCCAAGAGGGCAAGGACCATACCACATTCATATCTGAATCCACAGCTCATTAATGGCTCTCAATAAACACATGGTGCATAAATGAATTGACTCCAGTGTTCATAACTTGAGTGAGTAGCAGATTAATGCAAGGACAATTTATCTCCGCTACATTGCTTGTCAGAATTCAATGAGCTACCTAAGCAGTAGTCATGCCTAAATCTGATTAAATCTCTTGACCTAAGTTCTAGTTTACAGGCAGAAAAAAAAAGGACGGCGTGGAAGAACATGTGAAAGAACAATTAGCAAAATCCAGAATATGAGAATTCTTCAGGGCAAATGGCTTGGTTTATTCCATAAATAAACGCTCCTTCTGCACTCCCCTAACCTCCCCTTCCACCCTACAAAAAAAAAAAAAAAAAAAAACCAGAGGGAAAATTACAGATTAAAAGGCACTTAAGGGATCCATCAACCAAATGCAATGTGTGGACCTTGTTTGCATCTTGGCTTCAACAAAGGTATTTATATAACAGTCAGGGAAATTTCAACAGTGACTGGATTCTTAATGTTAGTAATGGATTATTTTTCTATTTTTTAGGTTTGATAATTATATGTGGGTTATTTTTTTAAAAGCCCTTATCTTTTACAGAATCATATTGAAGCAATTATAGATGGAATGACCTGATAATGCGAGATTAGCTCTAACATAATTCAGCAGGGGTGGGAGATATGGAGAAAACAAGACTGACCACAAGTTTGTGATTGTTGAAACTGGGTGATAAGCACATTAGGGTTCATTATATTATTCTCTCTTCTTTTATATATGTCTGAAAACTTCCATAACAAAATTATAAGTATTCAATGATTTAAACTTTTACTCCATTCGTCTTCTTCCTTCTTTCTTGTTTTGTCCCCCTCCTTATCTTTTTTCCTCATATATCATCCCTGCTAAATTTCACCCTTTATTTTTGTTTTCATTCCTCCTATGCCACCTTCAGTGTTTGTTTGTTTGTTTGTTTTGTCTCATTTCCTCCACAAATGCCCTGTTTCTACCTATCTATTTGAATCTGGGATCTGACACTTTGTAGCCGGGTGAACTGAGAAAAGCAAATTAACCTCTTTGAGTCTCAATATCTTCATCTATAAAACTGAGTAAATAACTCCTACCCTATAGGAATGCTGTGAAAAATAATTGAGATGATGTATGTCAAGATATTAGCATAATGTCTAGCACATGACAAGGCATCATTAAATAATTGCTATTATTAATAAAAATATTGGTACTATTAGTGCTTGAAGAATAGCTATTTTTGTTATACTTCAACAGAATTATATAGTCCCTTTAAGGAGAAGATAAGTGTAGTGTTTTATATTTCTCAAAGCACTTGTTTTTAAATTTATAATGTTAGCCTTAACTGAATCTCCTCCTGACAATTAAAACAACAAATATTAACAAAATAAAACTTTTTATTCCTGCTGTACGTGGCTGTATTCTTTACTTGGGCAGTAATTGTTCTGCTATAATGTTAACTATAAACAACAAGTTTTTACTTTCTATTAATCCTACCTTTCTTCTGCAATAGCAAAAAAAAGAAAGAATTTAGATGACTAATTAATATAATGGAGTCCTGGTGGTGTGGTGATTAAGAGCTCAGCTGCTAACCAAAAGGCTGGCAGTTCAAATCCACCAGCCACTCCTTGGAAACCCTATGGGGCAGTTCTACTCTCTCCTATAGGGTCACTATGAGTTGGAACTGACTCAACGGCACCTAACAACAATTAATCTAACATAAAAAATCCAACATACTACATACCAAAATTACTATAAGTACTATTATTCGCTACTAATTTTCATTTGAATAAGCAGCTTAAATGTAAAGGAGCTACATGAAGGTCATCAATATTAAAGTAGCAGCCTGTGTTGAATGTAAAGCATTTCTATATCTGTACCCTGTAGTTAAATGGTATGTACTTCATCTCCTGTTTATTTCACTCTACTTCTCCTCTTTCCTCTCCTGGATAATTTTCACACTTCCAGCTTTTGTAAATCGCATATTATTTTTCACTTTGATGCCTGAAACTTGAAAGACAGTACACCCTTGGGAGAGTCATCCTAAAAGCTCAGAGATATGGGAAATAACTTAGCTTTCAGGGGACCATGAAGGCAAACTGAAAAACTTCAGCCACCTCACTTAGAATATTAACTGAATATTTATCCCCCCTCTTCCTCCATTTTGTGTTTCTTAAGTATTGTGAGCCCCTAATGGTAGTCATTCTATATGGATAAATAACACATATGTGCAGTACACATAGTAAATGCTTTTGAGTTGGGGTGTAGTAATAGGAAGCAGAATTTGTCTTTTATTAGCAGCTATTCTATTTTTAAGTCTTCAATAATACGATTAAAATCTCATGATTGAAATCTTCACTTTTTTTCTGCTGGGCAAATTATATCCTATAATGTATTTACTTTCCTGAAGCAGAGTCCTAAAAAGGAACTTGTCAGTGTGCTGTGTTGGAAGGCTGTTTCTGCTTATTAGACATTTTACATCTGGAAACTGAGGTTTTATCAAAAATTGAGGCTGCCTTTATCAAAAACTGAAATAAATAAACAAAAAACAAACTGAAATAACCACCATTTATTCTGACTACTTTCATTAGATTAAATCAAATTGTTTTATCTGTAAAATTAAGGAAGTTTCAGGTTCTTATGGACCACCTCTAATTGATAGTTCACACGAATATGTTATTAGAAAAGTAAAATATATCCCATATAAATATATCCTGAAGGAGCCAGTTAAGCTTTAAATGTTGAGAAAGTGGAGCTAATGATGAAAGAAGAAAGAGAAGAAGGAAGAGGAAAGAGGACAAGAAGGAGGAGAAAAACTATACAAAAATTTTCTTTGAGGAATACATTAAATTTGGTTACTGTACCAAGAATATAAAATGATATTTTAAAACTTATCTAAACTTTAAGAATTTTCAAAGACCAAATTATTTCATCTGTCATACCACAGGATACAAATAATATTATAAAGGTATTTTCACTTTAACATACAAAATTTAAGTTAGAGTTTCAATTTGAGCAAGTAAAATATTTTTGAAACACTTTAAATATGGCTGTAATTTAGGTTTCTAAAAACGTCATTTTTAGAAACAGATCAAATGGCAAAAAAAAAAAATTACACCGGATAGGCATTAAAGCATTTGGATAATCACAGCAGAGGAAAAGATTATCTAAATTAATAAAATATGAAGCAGTTTAATAAGAAATCTAACCTTAAGCTTTATTTATTGAGTAGATCAAATGCAACAATAAGCATGGACTCTGATAAGGGGTCCAAAATAATCCGTCCTCTGAGAGAAGGGAAGAGTTAAGCAAAATACTTTCATGAATTTAAATACCTCAAAGGATGTAAAATTTTCAATAATATACTTACTTTTAAATTAAATTACAATTCATGAGCACCTAAAAAAAAGACTCCCAACTCCACTCCTCAATAGGCTCATCACTAATTATACCCAGTTCAAAGACCATCTCACTCTTTTCTTAGACTTAATGCCAGGTTGGCCTTTGTACATTGAACTAAAGCTTCCCAAGTAAAATTTAGGGCCATTTCTTTCAGTTCTGCCGTCTTGATGAAAAAAACAAACAAACCAACAGAAAACTGATCAGCAACATTATGATGACATGAAAAAATGATCAAATATTGTTCTGTTTTTATACACACATACACACAGCCAGTGCCTCTCTCATTCTCTTTCTCTCTCATCCCTCCTCTGTTTCTCCTTCCCTTCTCCCTTTCTACCTTCCATCCCTCCTAGAGTAAAAATTAAACACATGCAGACTAACAAAAGAAAACTAGCTATAATTTCACAACTAGGGATAATGGTATTTTCCTCTTATCTTGATATATGCAAATTTTTACAAAGCTGAAATCATCTTATTTATGTAATGTTGTACCCTGTATATTTATCATTATAGCATAAATATTTTTACAAAATACTTTACAAACTGTCATAACATCACAAGTTTGAAAGAGATAGTTCTCCAAAGCGGTATGAAGAATGTATTGCTGTTGTTGTTAGGTGCTGTGGAGTTGGTTCCAACTCATAGCGATGGTCATGGATTGAATTGTGTCCCCCCAAAATATGTGTCAACTTGGTTAGGCAATGATTCCCACTGTTACGTGGTTGTTCTCCATTTTGTGATTCATGTAATTTTCCTATGTGTTGTAAATCCTACTCTCTGCCTATGGTTAATGAGGCAAGATTAGATTATGTTGAGGAGGATTAGGGTGGGATGCAACACCCTTACTCAGGTCATATCCCTGATCCAATGCAAAGGGAGTTTCCCTGGTGTGTGGCCTGCATCACCTTTTATCTTACAAGAGATAAATGGAAAGGGCAGTGAGCAGAGAAGGGAGGACCTCACACCACCAAGAAAGCAGCGCTGGGAGCAGAGTGTGTCCTTTGGATCCGAGGTTCCTGTGAGGAGAAGCTCCTAGTCCAGGGAAGATTGATGACAAGGACCTTCCTTCAGGGCCAACAGAGAAAGAAAGCCTTCCCCTGGAGCTGATGCCCTGAATTTGGACTTCTAGCCTACTAGACTGTGAGAGATACACTTTCAATTGTTGAAGTCGTCCACTTGTGGTATTCTGTTACAGTAGCCCTAGATAATCAAGACAGTGACCCTATGTACAACGGAAGGAAACACTGCCCAGTCCTGTACCATCTCACAATCGTTGCTATGTTTGAGCCCATTGTTGCAGCCACTGTGTCAATCCATCTCACTGAGGGTCTTCCTCTTTCTCGCTTACCCTCTACGTTACCAAGTATGATATCCTTCTCCAAGAATGCACTGGAGGGAGACAAGTCTGGACATAGAATGAGCAGTTAGAAAGCCGCTGCATAAATCCACAAACAAGTGCCTAACCTAATTGGCAAAGGGGATTATATCATTCAGGGTTCTGGCAGGAAACTGAAATTCCCTAAGAGTTTTCAGCCTTGCGCTATTATGAATGGACTATTTACAGAAGTGTAGGTAGGATTAAGGCAACCAGAAAGAGAGACAGAACCCTGTCACTTAAGCAGGGAGGGAACAAGAGAAAAAACAAACGAGCAAATAGAATATAAACTTCTCTCCTGCCTGTCTTCCAGTCTCCTGTTGGTGTGTTCCATTGTGCAATCCCTTCTCCTCCCAGAAAGGCAACTGGCAAGGAAGCCCAGGTGATGCAGTCTATGGCATTAGCCTCTGAAGAACCAAATACAGGCAGAGAACACAGATCTGGTGAGGGTGGGGGCAGGGAATAATCTGCTCAGGGATGCAAGACAGAGGACAGATTTCAGAGATACTTAGGAACTACATAAAAGTCCCTGGATGATTGTTATGGATTGAACTGTGTCCTCCAAAAAAATGTGTTGTAAATCATAACCTCTATGCCAGTGGTTACAATCCCATTTGGTAATGAGGTGTCTTTGTTATGTTAATGAGACAGGATTAGTGTAGGGTATATTTTGAGTCAATCTCTTTTGAGATACAAAAGAGATTAAACACAAACTAGCAAGTAAAGATGGTGAAGAGAGATGCCAAGTCACAAGAAGATGGCCCAGGAGCAGAAACTCAAAGAGACAAAGACCTTCCCCCAGAGCCAACAGAGACAGAAAGCCTTCCCCTAGAGCTGGCGCCCTGATTTTAGACTTGTAGTCTCCTAAAATGTGAGATGGTTAAGAGCTCAGCTGCTAACCAAAAGGTCAGCCATTCATATCCACCAGCTGCTCCTTGGAAACCCTATGGGGCAGTTCTACTCTGTCATATAGGGTCACTATGAATCAGAACTGAATCAATAGCTAACAACAACAACAAACTATGAGAAAATAAATTTCTGTTTGTTAAAACCATCCACTGTGGTACTTCTGTTATAGCAGCACTAGATAACTAAGACGGTGCAAAACGTTAAATGCTCGGCTACTAGTTTGGCTACTAACTGAAAGGTTGGTGGCTTGAATCCACCCAGAGTGCCTCTGAAGAAAGGCCTGGTGATCTACTGTCAAAAGATCACAACTACTGAAAACACTAAGCAGTACAGTTCTACTCTGACATGTGCAAAGTCACCAGGAGTAGGAATCGACTCGACTGCAGTAGGTTTTCTTTTTTTTTAGGAACTACATGGCAAAAATGAAACTTGACCATCAGTTGGATGATGGGGTACCTGAGGAGGAATATTCAGGACAGCCCAGATTTTTGGATTGGGTGAGTGAGTGATTGGTGTTGTCAATGACAAGCATAGGCAAAATGAAGATTGGAAAGGATGACTCTGACTTTGTACCTGTTGAGTTTCAGCCATCTAAGGTACAGTTAGCTGGTTATCAGGTTCTAGGACTTGGGAGAAAGCTCCTGGCCTCCAGTTTCTCAGCTTTCCGATCTATCTTTCAGACAAAATGTTTTAAAAATTCATTTACAGAAGAAAAAATAAATTCTTTACAATGGCATTCAGTGTCTATGACAATCTGACTAACATTCCTTCTTAGCTCCATATCCCACTGTATATTCCATGCACCCCCTTGATGGCCATGTCCTTTCACAATACCGTGCTTGTGTGGTTTCTTTAGTCTAAAATCCCTATCTTCGCTTTCCATGTGGACACCTAACTTATCTTTAAAGGTTCAGCTACATGAAGATCCCTTCACAAAGTCTTTGCCAATTCCCCAAGCCTAAATTAACTGCATCCTAATTGATGCTCCATTTACAGTTTATCTGTACTTTTAGCACAGCATTTATTTCATTTAGCCTCACTGTTGACTTATTACTCTCACTGGAGTCATAAGGTAAGGGCAGAGAACGTTTAAGTCAGTCATTTCAGTTTTCTCATTCAACTTACCAATATAACTCAATAAAATTTATTAAATTATTCATTGTTGTTTCCCCACAGTGTTCAGCATAGTTCTTTCCAGACAGTACAAAAGCAAATATTTGTTTAATAAATGAATATTTGCATTCCTTCATTTGAATGCCTCAGAATTCTTGTGATTTTTCTAAATAAAGCACTGTCTCTGAAATCCTATGGGGACATGCTTTTATTGTTTTACTGTGGTAAAAATATATATAACACAACACTTGACAATTCAACATTTTTTACATGTACAACTCAGTGACACTAGTTATGTACATCCTGTTATGCAACCATCACCATTATCCATTTCCAAATTATTCTACCACCGTTAACAGAAACTCAGTGCCTCCTAAGCAAAGACTCTTCCTTTCCCCCTCCTCTCACTGAATTCTCATGGGTACTTTCCATTTGAATCCTACAGAGTTCTGGGAAGGAGGTGAGTTGGAGAACACAGACTAGTATGAGGTTATTTGTTTACTGGTCTTCTGGTTGTAGGTAATATTTTAGGCTTGAAATAAAGTATTTCATGTATGAAATAGCTAGGAGACTCCTAAAGGTCATTTTCCTGCTATTCAAATTAAGCATGCCCTGCAATATATTCTAAATGCCACAGGTAATAAATGTAGAAAACATAGGTCCTAGTAAGTTGGGAATAATGACACTTGCATTGTAGAGGGTGTTGTAAGAATCAGATTTCTCAAAACAGCCATGTGAGTTGGGCTAGACAAGTATTATTATCTCTATTTATTAATAAAAAACAAACACAACAATGGCATCAGCAATAAAAAACTAATGATCATGGAAACTAAGATTTATATAAGACCACACAGCAAGTGATAAAGCTATGCCTAGAATTAGTTTTCTTCTAGTTCAGCACTCTAGATTGTATCATGTGACCCCAGCCTCCTACCTGAATCAGGAGAAAATGAGGGAACCTAAGAAGGTTCTAGGATATTTTTGGCATCTCTTTGGTAGAATCCAACTCGATCCCAGATGTGCGGTTAATGCATCATTGGTAATGGCAGACAAAGAATAGTTCAAGTAGGGTTCCATTCCTGAAACACGCCTGTAGCCCTTATTCTAAATCTTATTTCAAAGTTCCGGCAACCTCCATGATATGGTCATTGGGGTAAACCAAAACCAAACCTGTTGCCATAGAGTCGATTTCAACTCATAATGACCCTACAGGACAGAGTAGAACTGCCCCATAGGGTTTCCAAGCAGCGGCTGGTGGATTCAAACTGCCAACTTCTTGGTTAGCAGCTGAGCTCTTAACCACTGTGCCACTAGCATCATACTCTTATTCTTTTCTTCCTCTAAATTTTGGCCAAGGAGAGCCTTAAGTAAGTAATGGTAATTTTTTTATCCTTTGGGTGGATTTCCTTTCATAATAGGGTTCTACAGTGTATCTGTTAAACAACATTTCTTGGGTAAAAATCATATGGCAACTTATTCAAGCTGAATACATTATCATACGATTTCTGACGGGTCTCTTATCAAGCCAGTATTTTATATATATATATATGTATACATATATATATATGTGTATATATATAAAATCAGCATTTAAAATCAAGATTCCTTCAAATCTTAGTCCATTCTCTGAAATTTGGTCAACACTACAGCATTTAACTGGAACCCTTCTTAGAATAGAATAAAGTCATACACTGAGCAAAAACATAAATTAGATCAACTCTGACCTCTGAGGTGCCTCCAAACACTGATATCCTATGATTCTGTTTAAAAAAAAAAAAAAAACTTCATTAAGCATTCCCTATGGAAATATTACCAAGACCTTCCTTCCACTTCTTCAGCCTCATGCCACCAGAAGGCTCCATAAGTTGTAAGCCAATGAGATGGCAGGTATAGAAGTTAAAAGTAAAGATCAAATGAGAACAAAGAGAATAAGGAACTGAGAAGATACAGTGGTAGGCTTATGAGAATGGCTGCCAACATTACCGAAAAAAGTTAACCATACTGAAATTTCCTCCTTCTCTATTTTAGCAACATTTAACAATGCTCTGGGATTGTTTGTTTTCCTTGATAACATTCCCAAACCACTGAGATCAGTAAATAATGCCATACTAAGAAAAATAACAAATTCTTAAATGGCATTTGATTAAATAAAACAATGACAGAAAGAATCTTAAATTTAATTAAAAATATAAAAATAATCCCCATAATGGTTTTATTATACTGAAATGACGACAACAAAATGCTGGAATCTATTTCCAATATATATATATTTTTTTACAATCCCAGTCAGTCATAAACTGACATTCAAGAAAATGCACAGGCTGAGGAAAATGGATGCTTAGCACATATTAAAATGTAAGCTTTCTCTGTATAACTGTAATGAGGCTTAAATTTGATGGTATTTTTCATCCTAAACACATTACAATAAGAGAATAAAACAGAAATGGGTACTTCATAAAATAGAATGAATTTTAATATAATCTAGGAAGAATATCGACCCAAAAAGTTTCACAAATATATATTGGATAAAAGAAACTGTATAAAATCTGCTATGCCTGTGAATGGAAATATCAGTAGGTTGTTATTTAGTCATAATATTTTACCAGAATTTAAACATTATTCTTAGCAACATTCTCCGTATATCTGTGGGGTTTAAGATTAACTTTACCCAAAGAATTTGGTCTTTGTCCTTGGTTCCTGAGGTAACCTCCAAAACCTTGGGATTTCCCCAGTGATTGACATGCCTTTGAGGAGGACTCCAGACTACACTTGAGGGTTTATGCTAATAATGGACCTTTTGGGTGGGGGGTAGGTCCAATACATGTAGCCAATACCATGTAAGGAGATGTTCAAGACCTCAGCAGCAAAGAAATGCAAGTTAAAATAACTGAGTATCATGTTTTATCTATCATTTTATCAAAAATTTTAAGAGACTGATAACACTCAATGTTGGCAAGCGGTGAGAGAAAATAGACTTTTGCATTAAATTTTACTGGTTTTATAAACGAGAGTGTTTTCCTGGATGGCAATCTGGCAATGTTGTTTACAGTTAATAACTGACCACATCACGCCTTTGACCACACCAGTCCAGCTCTACGAACTTACCCTAAGAGAAAAACATTTCTCAAATGTATAAAGATATATGTATTTGCATGTTCAACACTGTTCTCTCTGTAATTACATACATTTATAAGCAACTGAAATGTCCAATAACAGGGCATTACAATTATGGTACATCCATGTAATGAAAGATAGGGGTGAATATAAACCAGGTTCAAAACAGCACATAAAATATAAACCCACTTAATAAAATATATATAAATACATACACAGAAAAAAATCTACAACTATAGTCACCAAAATTACATCCAAAATTACATCAGGTTATTTTATTATCTTCTATATAACTTCTTGTGCTGTCTGAATATTATTATAAGAAATACGACTAGTTCTATTTTTTTCTGATTATCAAAATACATTTATTTTAAATATTTATGAAACAAATGTATAAATTTCACTTTAGACATTGGGGCTTCAGTCATTCTGATCAAGTCATTTTGTTTTATTCATAAAGACTGAAGTTAAGGAACCCCTTGAGATTCTTGTGCACAGAAAGCAAATTCAGTAATCAGCATTTCTTAAGGGACTTAATTCTGCCTGAGTGAGCTATAGGTCACATTATACAAAATGCTGGATATCACTAGCAGAATACTAGAAGTAAAATAAAGAAAACAATCTAAACTTTTTACAAAATAAGGGGAGTTTTTGCCTGGAATTTTACAGTCATTTTATCTTAGGACAAACATAAAAATGTGGGAAAATGTCAAAAACAAGATAACTACAACGATCCAAAGGGCATGTGCAGCCACCCCAACAACCAAGACAAAATAATTAGAATTCTCAGAAAGTCTATGACACAATGTAGCATAAGACTGAAATCATGATAGGCCTGGACAATTCCTAATAATATATCCCCAGGTAAGAAGAAATGCTATATAGCAGAGGTTGGAACTAAGAAATTTCTACCTCTAGAAGTTGGTAGAGTCAAAACAATGCAAATTTGATGCAGAATGATTACAATAAATTCATGATTTGTAGATCTGCAAATGCCTCTGAAATGGAACTTGGGGCGTTTCGGACACAGCCTTACATTTTCAGGGTCAACATGGTGGAACGCAATTACTTTGTTATCTCATGACATGCAGCTTGATGTCAATGTCAGAAACAAAACACCGAGATATTGAGAACAGTGATTCAACCCAATAAGGCAATTCCTTTACCATGACTTAGGTGAAATAAGAAATAACTGTGCTGAAAGTGATTCAGGCAAACGGTAGCAAATTCACATATTACATGTGAAAATAAAGTCAGCCTTAACATCCCTAAACGAGAAGCACCCCGAGTTGGGAAAATAGCTGACCTCCAACAGCTTGAAAAGAAAGGTCTCCTAGAAAGAAATGTAGTCTGTCGAATTTGCTACTTGTCATACAAATGACACAGCTGTCACTAAACAACATCAACCTGTCCGAGTTAAAGTACTTAATTACCTTAAATTGCTTCTCCATAATCCGGTTAATAAAAAAGATATGAGTGTAAAGTACTGACTTCTCTTCAAGGTTATGCCAAGGCTAGAACTTGGTACCTCTACAGCATAACTTCAGTCAGCAACCGTTACTTCTTTCCTTTATGCTTCAATATTAAAGAAATGAATGTTATTTTTAATTGCAAATAACGCATGCCTTCTGTGTTTGTTTGCCAGACGCGCTCTCCCCCCACCCCGGATGTATTTGTGTAAGTGCACTAGGCTTTTTTTTTTTTTAACAGCAACATGTTAAAAAAAAAAATTGGCATAGTGGCACTTACGAAAATACCTTGTGGGGGGAGCGCACGTATGGCAAACATAGAAGGCATGTTATTTGCATAAAAATACCCCACATCATAGCAATGTTGTGTCAACACAAGAGTTTTTAAAGCTTCTTTCAGTTAAGCATAGGATGTGCTACCATATTTTTACAAAAATAACACACACCTTCTGCATTTGTTTGCCAGCTGTGTTTGCCCCTGTTAGGGTATTTTTGTAAGCATGCTATGCTAAATATATATATATATATATTTTACAGCAACATGTGGAAGAGGATTGGCAAGACTGGCATGGTGGCACTTGTGAGGGTGCCTCATGGTGGAGGGTGCGGCCAGCAAACGTACTGCAGAAGGCATGTGTTATTTGTGTAAAAATACAGTACACAAGTTATTTTATTAAACTTCTAGGATTTATTCCTCAATATGACAGAAAATCCTTTAACAGTGTTCTCAGAGGATAAGACTATCATCTCTGTTTGGATTATTATAATAGGCTTTTATCACATTTGTTTCAAGAGGATAACAATATTCAATTTTTAAAAACGTTAACATTTTTAAACCTGATGCAATTTTACTTACTGAGATTCTATATTAAGCTAGGTGTTTACTGAATTCCCTTGTCCCGTTGGTGTTTATAGTACAGGAAAACTTGGCGGATATATTAAGAGAAGGACAACAATACTGAAGGATAACAGCCTGAAAGTGGGATCAATATAAATTGTATTCTGAGACATTTGTCATTAGTAACCTTCAGAGTTTTTGTTTTCAGACTATTCAAATTCATAGCTTGGTGACATAGATTTCCCAATTCTTTCCACATGTATGTCAACAATAGCTTTTGTTGTCAGCAAATCAGCAAAGTTGACAAATGTCAAAAAGCAGTTATGTCCTATTGAAAAACATTAAATTTTGACTTATGTTTATTTACCCTTTAATGTCTGAATACACAATCAAAATTGCTTTGAATGTTAAGGCCAGCTGTTACTTACTGGTTACACATGTGGCTCTGTACCCACATTTCCCAGCCTGTTTTACTAAGTAGAATGCTTATCGGTTTTGGCATCTTTTATTTTCTTGTAAAGTAATTTATCTGAGGCATGCTGCCATTTAACTACAAGCTACACAGTCAATTTAGCCTTCACACAAGTCAATGACTGGATTTGCTATCTGTATTTGATATGTATATGCTGACATTGACACACACTTATACTTGCACCTGGCTTCCCTTTCTCTCCCATCAATCATAAACATTTGCATGATTAACAGCCTACACAGAATCTGTGGCACCTAAATTATTTTTTTATAAAAGCTTCATTTTCACTATTTAAGAATATAAAACAGTCATTTGGTTATTGATAGTTTTGCAATATCAAATAGAAACCACATCAACCAGATCTCAATAGCAGCTACAGCAAGCACGCTGACTTCTCTCAATAGTGGCTACAGAGCACTCTATTTTTTTTATTTCTGCCTTAATACTCTTCAGGAATAGTACACCTCTATCAAGTAACAGGAGCCCTGGTGGTGCAGTGGTTAAGCGTGTGACTGCTAACCAAAAGGTTGGCAGTTCAAATCTACCAGCTGCTCCTTGGAAACCCTATGGGGCAGTTCTACCCTGCCCTATAGGGTTGCTATGAGTCGGAATTGACCTGATGGCAAAACAAGTAACAAGAGGAGCCCTGGTAGCACAGTGGTTAAGAGCTCTGCTGCTAACCAAAAGGTCAGCAGTTTGAATCCACCAGCCACTCCTTGGAAACCCTATGGGGCAGTTCTACCCTGCCCTATAGGGTTGCTTTTAGTTGTTATCAACTTAACAGCAATGGGTATCAAGTAACAGCTATCATTCAGTCGTCATGGTGATTCCTACTGGGAATAGGGAACATGTGCAGTACGAAAAGGCCCCCCAGAGATTCTGTTCCGCTGACGTTGGGTGGGCTGAGGCTGGAAGTGCCTCTCTCTTCTCTCATTACCCCATGCCACTGAAAGGCAATGATGTAAAGATAGGTTTTCTGTCCTTACTTTCATATTGTATTTTTTATTCACATAAAGATACCAAAAGCTGGAAAGCCCCACCTTTAAACCACTGGGCTGATAACCGAAAGGAGGGTGGTTTGAACCCACCAGCTGCTCCAGGAGAAAGATGTGCCAGTCTCCTTCCATAAAGATTACAGCCTTGGAAACCCCAGGGAAAAGTTCGACTCTGTCCTATAGGGTCACTGAGAGTTGGAATCGACTCGACAACAATGGGTTTGTTTGTTTTTTTGGTTAAGCTATAATAATGATTACATTAGTAACCTTACATAATTAATTTTGCACATAAAATGTTGTGCATGTTGACAATATCTTAATAGAATTTAAATATGATATCCTTTTTGTAATCACCCATAAACTACATATAATGAGAAAAACTATTTTAACCTGTTTAATATGTCATTTTTTGGTTTGTTTTAACCTGAATTATTTCATTTCATTATGATTAAAAAGTGTGCTATATGTGATTTCATCCTGGGAGCTCAATTTAATTTTAGTCACCAACATCTGAGAATGAACATTTGAATAGCATTTAGTCTGGTCATTTCCACTAGCTATTGAACAGAACACTGAGAGAACTAAGTTAAGGAGAGCACTGAAATTATTAGGTGTGCCAAAAGATAAAATGTGTATTTTGACTGAAGCACAGAGTCGAATCATAAAAATCTCAGTGCAGAATTACCCTTGCTTGTGATTTTTAAAATGCTTAAAAAAGAAATGCTTTAAAGAACCTTGAATCTACTCGCTCGTTCACAAAAATGGTGTATGTGAATATCAGTTTAAAAAAATAATAAAGCCTTCCTAATCTCTACTTTATCAATTTACACTTATTATTAACTTTGGATTTCACTATGAATAACACCCACCTTCTCTATTTCTCACTTCTATCTAAGAAATATACTGGGCATTTACTAGGTGCTTGTTGGTGCTGTTATTGGATGCTGTCCAGTCAATTCCAACTCATAGCGATCCCATGTGACAGAGCAGAACTGCCCCACAGGGTTTTCTAGGCTGTCACCTTTAAAGAAGCAGAATTGCTGGGTCTTTCTCCGAGGGAGAGAGAAAAACATGACTTCAAGGTTACTATTTTGAATACATAGTTAGATGGTGTTATCATTGGCCTAGGCAGAAAATATAAGTGGAATATCAGGTTTGGAAGTGGGGTAGAGGTAAGAAGTTCAGCTGGGGAAGTACTGAGTTTGGGGTATATGGGATATTCAGGGGAATCCAGAAGAAGACAGTAATTGTGAACTGGTGATAATAGCATTTCTTTCTTTTCTGGCAATTGTTCCAAATCTCAACAAGTAACAAACCAAACCAACTAGTTGTTGCTACCTCATGTGTGTCAGAATAGAACCATGCTCCATACAGTTTCAATGACTGATTTGTTGGAAGTAGATTGCCAGGCCTTTCTTCTGAGGTGCCTCTGGGTTGACTTGAACCTCCAACCTTTCAATTAGCAGCCAAGCATGTTAACTGTTCGTATTACCCAGAGACTTGAAGTAACAAATGGACCTATGAGAACCAGCTAACTTCATCTCTGTGCCCCACAAAGAGTTGAGAACACTCGACCGACCCTGCTTCACACCTGAACAGAGCTACTGATGAGTCTCTCAAGGAATCTTGTTACTCCTGCACAGCTGCTAAGCTGGCACAGATCTTTTCTGGGCTAAAGACAGCTTGGGAGAAGAGCATCAGAAAGCAGCAAGGGGCAGGTTCCAAGTAAACCAGAAGCTCCTTGTCCACCTTAGGCATTAATTCCTAGGGGAAATATAGAGAAGCCTAGGTTGGATTTTCAGAAATTCTATTTAGGCCAGAATTTTAGGCTAAACACCCAAAAAGGGGAAGAGAACTATGACATGAGATGCTCCAAATAAGACTAACTTGAGGAAGGAAAGAAGAAAAGTGTTAGATACACACAACCAAGGAGCAAGGTGATACCATGATGTTTCAAATTTCTGATTACACTAAGTAAAAATGCATAATAATGCACACGTTTTTCTTCATTCATTTAGGTCTTCTCTTTGGCCCAAGTAATTGATTGTTTTACTTGATTATGCTGTAATTATAACTCAGAAGTTCTTACATCTTATCATTACTGATTGGGAAAATAGCTCAGGCACTATTTCTATTTTTTATTGCTGTTGTTAGTTGCCATCCCGTCAATTCCAACTCATGACAATCCCATGTGTGAAGAGTAGAACTGCTCCATAGGATTTTCAAGGCTGTGACCTTTTGGAAGATTGCCAGGCCTGTCTTCCAAGCTGCTTCTAGGTGGGTTCGAATGCCAACCTTTTGGCTAGCGGTTGAGTACTTAACTGTTTTGAGCCACCCAGGGACTCCTATTTCTATTTTACTCTTGACTAATTCCAACCTGCTGGCCAAAACCACTGCTGCTGTGACCTGTTTAATTCTTCTTCTGCAAGATATTTTAGTGCTGCTTACATCTCTTTTTTACTGTCACATTATCCTTCTGGTCTAGACAAAAAAAAAAAAAAAAAAAAAGGTGACTAAGAAATTCCAGAATATAAATCTGCCAAACAAAAGCTTGAAGACTTGACCTGAATTTGATAGCTAACTTAACAGTCAGGTTTTTGTGTTGTTTTGTCTTTTTCCACATATCTGCAAAATTTTTCAGATGAAAATTATTAAGAATTCCATCCAAAGTTCTAAGAAAATTTTCAGCACCCTCTGTCCCTATCTGTAGAGAAGAAAACAATATATAAATAATTTTCAGAAACTTTTCGCCTCATTTAAGGATTTTCCTATTTATAACATTTAACCTACTCAAGGTATATAACAATGCAATCGTTATCAACAATAAGATTATCAATATCTTTTCAGATTAATCATGGTACCCAGGGCTGTTTCCCATCTGTGGTTTCACTACCAACCAGATGGTATATGGATATTTTTTCTATTAGGTCACATTGTGGGTCACTGCCACACCAGTCTAGCAGCAGTACTAGCTGGCAAGGATGTCCTTAGGGCTGTTAAAAGGCAGCAAGCCTAAGGCCTCAAAGAACATGAGAAGGAATGCAGCAGTGTTGAATATGAAAATAACAATGACAATAATAATAATAATAATGAAGACTCTAGTAACTAAATGAAATACAGAGACAACTTCTAGCTAAATACAATCTGGATGGTGTCTCACGTATTATCATACAATTTTGCATTCTTACTGTTTCTGCATTATCTTTATGAGTCTAGAGTTGACTATTAGTATTGAATTCGGTTTAATTTTTAACAAACAATTTATTTTTATTAACAAAGATCCTTCCAAGGATTTTGGCTGACATACATAAATTCAAACCAGGTAAGTTTTCCTGATAGTTGTAGAATTGTGACTTGTTCTTATTCTATCATTCTTACACAGAGAATGCTCTTTCCCGCCTTCTCAAAGTATATTGAACATAATTTAAATCTGTTGTTCTGATGACAGTGGCAGTCACTATATGTTAGGGCTCTATGATGCTGAGCTATGGTATCTTTGGGATACCGTTTACAGTATTTCTCTTGCTATCAGGCTGTCAAACTAATACTTTCTTCTCTCATCAGTGTGGCTTTCCCTGTGTTTTAATTTAACACTTGTAGTCTGATCTGGGTTTGGAAAGATCAGAGAGCTTGTTTGAATTGTATATAAAATAAGGGGAAATAGACTTTGGGAGAGGACATGCAGGCCTGTTCCACCAATAAGTTTTTTTTTTTTTTTTTGGTCATATCTATGTTGGCCACAGTAGGGCTGATTTGTTTACCTCTTGGTTCTGTGTGTCATTCTAGGTGGATGCTATAACCGCAGCCAAATCTAGAAAGGTAATATGTAATGATTATGCTTTTTGTTTAAACCACTGATGAAGTGTTTGCATCAATGATATTTTATCTATGCCTTGTTCTTAGTTTCAGAACTCACTTTCCCGTAGTTCAGTTGAAGCCCCTCTCAACAGAAACAACGATTATACACAACGTACAGAAAGTAAAAAATATAAACATGAACTTCACATGTTTATTTTCAGAATATATGGTGCCATGATATGTTAGTATATGTTAAAACTCTCTTTAAGGCAACAACCGTATGTGAACACATGCTATCTTTGAAAGTAAAAGTCAGAACCACAAATTTGCCCGTGTACCTAAGGATATAAAAGATACACATATATCTTGAAAGGAAATGTACAAGTCTCAAGGGAATATAAGGAAGTAATAATAGAATTTTATGTAAGGCTATCATGATGAAGGCTGAAGGAACCTTGAAAAGGTGTGGAATCTATCCCTCTACCTTCCCAAGAACAAGTTGCTCCAGCTAAATCAAACTTTGCCTCTCCAGGCTCAATAGCGATAGTTCCTTCAATATCTCTTTGTAATTCTTCTCACTGATTCAAGTTTTGTTTTGTTTTGGTTTTTTTTGACCACTCAGACATTTAATAATTGTAGAAATCCAAAAGAACCTTGGCATCAAATCTAGAAGTTGTGAACTAATGTCTGTGGGTTGGCTTGACCAGGCTGGGTATACAATAGCCTTCCTCTCACCCACTGAGCTACCTCAACCAGCAAAGGAGCAGGGTTATGATAACTATGCTGACTTCTGTGTTTAGTTTCAATAAAGCATTTGTACCAATGGCTGTGGAGCTTGGAGGAAGACTAAACGAATGTGTAGTGATTCTAGTAAGGCGTGGACCTACGCAGCAGAGCAATCCTTGGGGGAAAAAAGAACAGTCGGTTCTTCTAGTATCAGGACAGTTATGAGTAGTAGGCCTATCCAAATGGTCCACTAGGGCTCAGAAGCTGGACCTACCCTCTCTGTCTGTGAACTGTGAAAGGGTCTTGCTGTCTCTGGGAGAAGCAAGTAGTTTGTAGTCAGGAACTTTCAGTGACTGAGCACCATGACATGGTCATTTCTGATCCCTTCACCTAGCTGTTATAAAAAGATGAGGCAAAGGAGGTTACAAAGCAGAAAATGCTTAATTTGGCAGATAAGAGACTGGTCAGTCCTGCCCTTGTTTGTGCTAGTCATTACAGTAATGCCCCGCTTTTAAGCTCCATGATGCCACTTGTTTCCCTTGATAGAGTAGGTGTAGTTATAGGTTTAGAATCAGACAATTCTAAATCTCAGTCCCTGTGAAGCAGAGTTTTCAGGCTGCCTTTGAGGTATTCAGTCACACCAACTACTAACAGAGATGTCACAGACAATGTAGCTTTGCAAGGACCTACCTCCTTGCTTATTGGCAATCAGGGAGTTAATGCTCTAAAATTCCCATTTTATGGAAGTTCTCTCCCCCCACATCCCTTCTGGGTTACAGAGTCTACAACAATATACTATTTTTAAAAGTTCTAGCAACATATGAGTAAAGACCCAGGATTTGGAATCACAGACTTAGGTTCCAGTACACATATATCAGCTGCTGACCTTGGTCAAATTTCTTAACCTCTTGAAATCTCAGTTTCTGAAAAATGGGAATAATGATAGCTACCCTACAATGTTTTTAAGGATCAAATGGAATACTCTTTGAGGTCTACTTAGCATCATACCTAGCACATAGTAAAGCTAAGTGGTAGACCTAAGATTCAAAGCCAGGCTGTCTGGATCCAGTGTTCACGCTCATAACCATGACCCTAAGTTTTCTCACACATGTACGTTCTGCATCTTCTTTTCTAAAGGTACATACTGTATGTGTCTCTGCTTATTTCTAATACTCTTCTAACCAAACAAAGCCATTCTGAATTTGAATCCTAAACTTCAAGGGCCTGTTATCCTTTTCAATATGTTACCTACTGAGCAGAAAACCTAAGGAGCAAACTTTGTATTCTACTCCAGTCCAAAACCAAAAATGTTATATTAGACACCAGATGGTTGAGAACAAACCCCTGTAGAGTTCTATTTCTTAGGTTCTCTAAGGCAACACATATTCTTAGTTAAAATCTCTTTAGGTATATTCTCTCAATTAAAAGACACCCGTATAGACTAGATTGTATTTGTACATCTTGTTTGGCAGGTTTGTGCATTTTTTTTGGCAGACACCACCACACACAAATGTTAAGTTACACAAAGTAGATCATATTTTCCCAATTTATTTATGAGGCTTTCATCCTAAACAAAATTAAGAGATTCATCAGAATCCAGATACACCACATATACCATCTGACCACTATTCTACCGGGGAAAAAAAAAAGGGTCCTCTAGGACTTCAAAGTTACAAATTCTTGGCAGATCCACTGATTCCTGAAATCAGATATGGACACTTGGGAGAGCCACTTAAATCAATGGACACCCTGGTCAGTAAATGCCGTTGGCTACATATACTACAGCTTTTATGTGATCAAAACAACAAAGACATACTATTAAACACAAGTTCTGAAAGAATTCTTTTCCCTCACCCTTAAGTTAACCCTCTACAGATGAATATAAAATCCAAACGGAAAAGAACACAATTTCCTTAATGGAATAATGAAATAGTAGTATTCTTTGATCACCACAAAAGATATTAATTCAGGTTAAAACAAGGTGAAAAGAGCCAATTATCTTTTAGCACTTACAGCACTTAAAGTGATTAAAATGTCAAATCACTTCCAAAATGGAGAGAAATAACATGGCAAGATTAATAAATATTGAGGCCTCACACACACGTATGTGTATACTTTAAAGTGTTCTTGGGAGGCTCTTATATTTCTCTGTGTATAAATATTATCAAAGAAGAACCCCTGGTACTAAACTTTAGTAAGTTCTTATAAAGCAGGATCACTCCGCCCATATGTCACTTTGTTTAAGTATATGACCTTAGGATTAACTTAGAAACTGGCCCTTTATGTAACGCAATTTAGCAGAATCATAGTGCTTTAACTGGTTCGTGTACGTTGGACATATACATAATCATAATCAGAAAGGTGAAATTTAAGGTGTTGAGAATGTCTTTTAAGAACACCAGGGGATGGTAAACATTCATATCTTGAACTCTCCCAAGATATAAAGTGTTAAATTATTGAACTGATATAAAAAATTTGGCTTATATTTTAAGTTCTTACATATTTACATTTTCAAACAGTTCGGACTTGTAAAAATGTGCCTAATACACCAAATTATAAAATGTTTTAACAAATAACCACAATATGAATAGACAGTGACAAGGAACATATCAATAGTATAAATCAGGAGTAATCTTAGCTTACTAGTAGAGATCAGGGGAAGCTCCTATTGTATTAGTTAGCTATTCCAGAAACCAAACCCCTTGCCATCGAGTCAATTCCGATTCATAGCTTCCCTACAGAACAGAGTAGAACTGCCCCCTGGAGTTTCCAAGGAGCAGCTGGTGGATTCAAACTGTCGACATCTGGTTAGCAGCCAAGCTCTTAACCTCTGTGCTACCAGGGCTCCAATATTCTTATTACTGCATAACAAATTACCCCCAACACATAGTGGCTTAAAACAACAAACGTATTATTTCACAGTTTCTATGGGTGAGGAATTTGAGAGTGGTTTGGCTGGATACTTCTAACTCAGGGTCTCCTATGAGGTTTCAGTCACAATTATCACTAAGAACTTTAGTCACCTGAAGTTGGCTAGAAAAGGGGATCTGGTTTAAGATAGCTCATTCATATGGCTGCTGGTAGGAGGCCTCAGTACCTCACCACTTTATATAAACTGCTTGAGTGACCTTATGACACAGCAACTGGCTTCCCCAGAGTGGATGATCCAAAAGAGAGCAAGGAAGAAGCATAGTAACTTTTATAACCTAGTCCCACCATCACTTCTGCCATGTTTTATTCATTCGAATCGAGTCACTCGGTCCAGTTTGCACTCAAACCAGTTGTCTTTGAGTTGACCCTGACTCATGGCGACTCTATGTGTGTCAGAATAGAACAGTGCTCCACAGGGTTTCCACTGGCTGATTTTTCAGAAGTAGATCACCAGACTTTCCCAGGCACCTCTGTGTGGACTCAAACCTCCAACCTTTTGGTTAGCAGATGGGCTTGTTAACTATTTCCTCCACCCAGGGACTCTGGTCCACACTCAAGGGGAAGGGAAGTAGGCTCCACCTTTGGAGGGAGGGCTGTTGACGAATTATGAACATTTTTTTAAATTGCCACACATAACATTAAATTCAATGTAAATTTTGTGTTTAAAAATATATGCAATGTAATAGGTAGATATGGAGAAAAGTATTTCTGAAAGAGGAAAAGGCAAAGACAAAGATTCAGAGTTAGAACAAAGTACATGTCAAATCTAGAAAGGCAGCTGTTGGATGAGGGCAGTATTTCCGTGGTACTTCTAGAATACAAAGATTCAGAAGCTGTAATCAGAAAAGGATGATGTAATCAGTGACCCATTTGGAAAATGCATGTAGAAATACTGGTGAAAGCAGAGTTGTTATGTAGCAAGATGAGTTAAGGAGACTGTTGCAACTAATCATGAAAAGTAGAGTTCAGAATGTGGGTGGTAGCAGTGGAGAGCATTAGGAGGAGGCAGACAAAGCAGACATGGCAGAAATCCAAAACCTAGTGTCTGACGACAAAACTGAAGGTATGAGAGAAGAACGAACCATATGTGACTCCAAGGTATTTTGACCTGAGCATCTAAGAAAGTGAAGATGGCTTTAACAGAGATAGAGAAGATGGGAGAAAAAATGTATTGAAACAATATGAGACGAATGGGATACAACAGCCCAGGGGCAAGGACTAGAAGGCAGGAGGGGACAGAAAAGCTGGTATTAGGGAACCCAAGATCGAGAAAGGAGAGTGTTGACATTGTGGGGTTGTTAACCAATGTCATAAAACAATATGTGTACTGTTTAATGAGAAACTATTCTGTAAACCTTCATCTAAAGTACAATAAAAAAAAATTAAAAAAAAACAGTATTGAGCTTCATAAACTTCCAGGTTCTATTTCTATTCTAGGTTCTACGTGTTGCATTTGAGAAGCCACTGGGCCACCTAGGTAAAAATGTCAAATTGTCAGCTATTATAGGCTAATGTTTAGAGAACACAGGCCACGCTAGGGTTGTAAACACCAGTAGTAGTTGAAGGTGTGAGAATGGAGAATGACATTAAGCAATAAAATACAGACAGAAAACAGACCTAAGGATAAAAAAAAAAAAATTTGAAATATTCACTTTCAGGAGGTGGAAAGAGAATTAGTAAAGAAGATTACAAAATAATAGTTGGAGAGAGTGGAAAAGAACTATGAGAAAGAAATATCATAGCAACCAGCAGTAAGATAATTAAAGACAGATGCTACCTACAGACAGGAGTCCCTGGGTGACACTCAACACACTTAGTGGCTAACTAAAAGGCTGGAGGTTTGAGTTCACACAGAGGCACCTTGGAAGAAAGGCCTGGCAATCTACTTTCAAAAAACCAGCCACTGAAAATCCTATGGTGCACAGTTATACTCTCACGTACATGGGGTCACCATGAGTTGGAACCGATTCAACTGCAGCTGGTGGTGGTATCTCCAGAGAAGTGGTCTCGACCATGTGGACAACACTGGCCTATAAGGCATCTGGTTAGGAAAGGAATGGAAGTGAATCCAGATTGCACTGCTGGGAAGAAAAGAGAAATAAGAAAGTAGAGACACTTGATGGAAGCTGATTTTTAGAGAAGCATAATGGTTAAAAAGTAAGAAATAACGATAATAGATGATTGCAGGATGGAGGCAAACAATTCACTCTAGAGCAGTGTGATCAGGTCGGAAAGCAGAGAGGACGTGTCTGAGTTATGTAGTACTGCTAAAATAGGCATACCACAAGTGGATGGCTTTAACAAAGAAATTTACTCTCTCACAGTTTAGGGGGCTAGAAGTCTGTCATGGATTGAATTATGTCTCCCAAAAAAAACTGTGTATCAATTTGGTTGGGCCATGATTCCCAGTATTGTGAGGTTGTCCAACATTTTGTGATTGTAATTTTATGTTAAAGAGGATTAGGGTGGGATTGTATAACACCCTTACTAAGGTCACATCCCTGATTCAATGTAAAGGGAGTTTCCCTGGGGTGTGGCCTGCACCACCTTTTATCTTACAAGCCATAAAAGGAAAGGGAAGCAAGCAGAGAGCTGGGGACCTCATACCACCAAGAAAGCAGTGTCGGGAGCAGAACATATCCTTTGGACCCGAGGTTCCCGTGCAGAGAAGCTCCTAGTCTGAGGAAAGATTGATGAGGAGGCTGACAGAGAGAGAAAGCTTTCCCCTGGAGGTGACACCCTGAATTTGGACTTTTAGCCTACTTTACTGTGAGAAAATAAACTTCTCTTTGTTAAAGCCATCCACTTGTATTTCTGTTAGAGCAGCACTGGATGACTAAGACAAAGTCCAAATTCAGGGTGCCATCTCTAAGGGAAGGCTTTTTCTCTGACTGTTGGCTCACAGTCTAGGAGGAAGGTCTTTTCTCCTTTCAGCATCTCTGGGCCTGGCATTCCTTGGAGATCTCCATGTGTCTTGGTGTTAATCTTCCCCTGGGTCTAGGAGGTTCTCAGCACAGGGACCCTGAGTCCAAAGATGTGCTCCATTCCTGGATTTTCCTTCTTGGTCTCTCTCTGCTCACTTCTCTCTTTTTATCTCCTGTAAGATAAAAAATGATACAGGCCACACCCTAGGGAAACTCCCTGTGCATTGCATTAGGGCTGTGACCTGAATAAGGGGAGTTCCGATCCACCCTAATCCTCATTAACATGACTAATCCTGACTCATTAACATAACAGAGAGCTCACTCCCAAATGGGGCCATAACCACCGGCATTAAAAACTAATAATAATAAAAAACCCCAAACCCGCTGCTGTAGAGTTGATTCCAACTCATAGCGACCCTATAGGACACAGTAGAACTGCCCTATAGGGTTTCCAAGAACTGGCTGGTGGATTTGAACTGCCCACCATTGGATCAGCGGCCATAGGTCTTAACCACTGTGCCACCAGGAAAGGTTTTACAACACATCACAAAATGGACAATAATCAGGTCACAAAATGGAAGTCAAATACACAATACTGAGAATCATGGCCTACCCAAGCTGACATATATTTTTGGGGGACACAGTTTAATCCATGACAGGAAGTAGCCATAAATACAAATCAAAGTTAAAAAAAAAATTATAGTAATAGAAGAATGGGTGGGAGAGCACAAGATCACAGATTTTTTTTTTTTTTTCCTCCTAAGACACAGATCAGGAGAGAGGGTAGCTGAAATTAGGCTTTTGTACAAAGGAGGGAAATTTAAAGGAATTCACCCTGAATGCTGCAATAATGAAAGAAGCATCAGGAATTCAGCAACGCAAGTGACCCTTGCAATGTAAGGAGAATAAAGCTGTTCAGTCCAGTTTTAAATGTTAAGACCCACAAATAATATACGTCATTTTAAAAATTACTCATATCATTGTTCCTTCTCATTAATATGAGTGGAATGTATTGGTACACAACATTATATAGCAACCTGTAGCACCTTCTTCAGCAGTAAACCAGAGGTGGGGGAAAAAAAAAAATTGACCTTTTCTACTTCTGGAGTTTTGGGAAAAAAATTCACTTGTATAACTGATGAGTGAATTCTTTGGGTCATATTTCCTGCAGTGTTATTTTTCAATAACTTCTTCATCTCTCAATTTCTTTGATCTCACCCTTAAAATAAAACAGTGTGGACATATGCATTAAGGTGAAACTAAGCTCTGAGAAATCTGTGACTCTGAGCTCCAGGGACTTCACTACTCCAAAACTATGTAAATAAACCCTAAAAGCTCTGCTGATGGAATGAGAATCAGTCTACTTTTACAAAATTATAGAAAGGCAGGTGACAAGGTAATCTTTTATTTTGGGAAGGAGATGCATGGTTTTTCAAGCTGGGTTGGTAATAAATGAAGGGAACTATTTGAAAATGTAACTTTGAAAAAAGTTAGTGTACTTGGCTCAATACATACATATACTGTCTTACTGTGGCAATGTTTATATAAAAGATTAAGTGAACATGTATTGGGAAAAAATATTATCATTATACTTTCCCAAGTCTATGTTTTCTTGAATATAATTGTGAAGAATATAATGCTATAAAATTATTGCATTTGGTTTCATTGAGGGTTGCTCATTTCATCTTCAAGATTTAAAGAGATTACACATAAGGCCCAAAGTCTGTTAATTGGGGGAAAGACAGTCTCTTTAACAAATGGTGCTGGCATAACTGAATATCCACCTGCAAAAAACTGAAACAAGATCCATACCTCACACCATGCACAAAAACTAACTCAAAATGGATCAAAGACTTAAATATAAAATAGAAAACGATAAAGATCATGGAAGAAAAAACAGGGACAACACTAAGAGCCCTAATACATGGCATAAACACAATATGAACCATAAGTAACAATGCACAAGCACAAAAAGAGAGACTACATAAATGGGAGCTCCTAAAAATCAGACACTTACGCTCATCAAAAGACTTCACCAAAAGACTTCACCACCAAATGAGTCAAAAGACAACCTACAGACTGGGAAAAAAATTTTGGCTATGACAAATCCGATCAGCATCTAATCTCTAAAATATATAAGATACTGCAAAACCTCAACAACAAAAAGACAAAATACCCAATTATAAAATGGGCAAAAGATATGAACAAGCACTTCACCAAAGAAGACATTCAGGCAGCTAACAGACAAATGAAGAGATAAAAAACTCAGCCAAGCACCAAATGGAATAAGAAACTGACAGAGAACAGAGAGTGAGGACAGAGATACGAGCAGAGATCCCCTATCAGCTAACGCAGCACGGATCAGGCATCTTGGACTCCTGTTGGAGACCAGCAAACAGGGGGTACGAGAAAGTAGCTTCATGGAGCTTCCGGCAGGAGACAGAACATCCGGTAAGCAATGATATATGCTTTCCCACCCTCCACCCTTCTTCACCCCCACTCAGCCCTCTCTGCTTCCCGCAGTCACAATCTCTTCTCCGGGAAGCACCGGCTGCTTGGATTCCACCCACCCAGACGGGCTGGCTCTCTGAGTGACATTTGTTGGCTGCTGGTGTTGCTTTTTTCTGCTTCTTTTGATTTCTTACTTACCTCTCACCACCTCCTCCTCCTTTCGCTCAAATACCTGGCTCCGTGTGCCATCTTTGCTTCTTAATGAGGGGCTGCACAGCTCCAGTAATTTGTGATATACACTTTCCCACCCCTACACTTCGTCACCAACACTCGGCCTCCTCTGCTTCCCATGGACACAGTCTCTTGTCCGGCAGACACTGGCTGCTCGGATTCCACCAGCCCGCACTAGCTGGCTCCCTGAGTGCCATTTGTTGGCTGCTGGTGTTTCTACTTCTTTGATTTCTTCCTTACCTCTCACCACCTCCCACTCCTTTCACGCAAATACCTGGCTCCGTGTGCCATCTTTGTTTCTTCCTGAGGGGCTGTGGAGCTCCATTCGAGTGTGGAGTTGCTTCACTGTCTGGGCTGCCGCACTGGTGGGATCCCAGGGCTTTTGTTCGTTTGTTTGTTTTGAATTGTTTGTTTTCTTTTCCTTTTCTTGAGTTGGGGGCCCTTTCTGGCCAGGCGGTGCTGCGTGGCAAGGAGACTACCCCCTCAGATTGCACAGACGTGCAGAGGGATCCCTGAGGGTATTTATTTTTGTTGGTTTTTTTTCTTTTAATTTGTTTTGTTTTCTTTTCCCTCTTTTTCCCATTTTGTCTTTCTTCATTACTCAGTTTCTCGTCTCTCTATATCTTCTTTCTCTTTCTGTTCCCTAAATACCTGGTGTTGTATACCTCTACGCCTTCTAGCCAGGCTGTACTGCAACATCTGACAGCAACGTCCCCAGACCTCATAGCTGCACCGGTGGGATCTCTGGGAACTTTGCGGTTCTTTAAACTTTCCGATTTTTATTTATCCATTGTTTTCTTTTCTTCCTACTCCCCTTTCTGTTTTTCTCCATTCCATAGTCTCTCATCTCTCCACTCCAACGGTAGGCTCCCCTATCATTCTTTTTTGTTTTTGTTTGTATGTTTTTGGCTCCTGTTCCTCTCTCCTCTCTCCCATATCCATCTTAGCTCCACACACAACAATCTCCCCGCTGCAACCCACCTACCTGCACCCTGCGCTTAACATCACACCACCAAGCAGCACAGGCATGGCCTGCCGGAACCTGCCCTGCACTGATTACCGACCCGCTCTGGTGGCTGTAGTAAGTGCCACAAAAAACCCATCCCAGTAACTCCTCTTCAGCTAGACCTGCCCTGCCG
>NW_004444108.1:1648571-1678733 GCF_000243295.1 Trichechus manatus latirostris | reverse complement strand
AGGGAGGATGAGGGTTATTTACTAACTAGATAGTAGATAAGAATTATCTTAGGTGAAGGGAAGGACAGCACACACTACAGGGGAAGTCAGCACAACTGGAGTAAATGAAAGCAAAGAAGTTTCCTAAATACAATCAAACACTTTGAGGGACTGAGTAGCAGGGGTAGGGGCCTGGGTACCATGCTTTCAGGGGACATCTAGGTTAGCTGGCATAACAAAGCTTATTAAGAAAATGTTCTGCATCCTACTTTGGTGAGTGGCGTCTGGGGTCTTAAAAGGTTGCAAGCAGCCATCTAAGACACATCAGTTGGTCCCAACCACCTGGAGTAAAGGAGAATGAAGAACATAAAAGATACAAGGAAAGTATTAGCCAAGAGACAGACAGGGCCACATAAACCAGAGACCTCAGCCTGAGTCCAGAAGAACTACATGGTGCCCGGGTACCACCAATGACCACCCTGACAGGGAACACAACAGAGAGTCCCGGATGGAGCAGGAGAAAGGTGGGGTGCAGAGTTCAAATTCTAGTAAGAAGACCAGACTTAATGGTCTGAGACTGTAGCAACCCCAGAAAGCATGGCCCCTGGATTCTCTATCAGCCCAGAACTAAAACAATTTCTAAGGCCAACTCTTCAGACAGGGATTGGACTGCATTGTGGGACATAAAGTGGTACTCATGAGGAGTGTGCCTCTTAGCTCAAGTAGATACAAGAGACTAAACAGGCAGCTTCTGTCCAGAGGTGAGATGGGACCGCAGAGAGGGTTAGGAGCTGGCTGAATGGACATGAGGAATCAGGGCTGGAAAGGAGGAGTGTGCTGTCACGGTATGGGGAGAGCAATTAGAGTCATATAACAATGTATGTATAAACTTTTGTATGGGAAAAAATTTTTAAAAAGATCAAAAGAGAAAAGTTACATATAAAAAAATTATTACTAATAAATTATCATATATGACTTCATGATGTTTGTGATGCCATTGAAAAAATACAGAGTTAATTTTATAAGGCCTTAATACCAGGAACCTTTAAACATTATTAAAGTCTCCCTAGAGTTAAACTTTTATAAATGATTATCAAGGATTTACAGGTCTCTAAGATCTTAATAATAAGAAACTGAAACGTCTGTGCATATATTCATATGCATACATGAACATCTTCCTTTATTTACGGAGGATATCTATACTTACTCCTTAACCAGAGTGCAATGGTTAAGCGCTTGGAAGGTCGGTGGTTTGAACCATCCAGCCACTCCGCAGAAAAAAGATGTGGCAGTCTGCTTCCGTAAAGATTTACAGCCTTGCAAACCCTATGAGGCAGTTCTACTCTGTCCTATAGAGTCGCTATAAGTCTGAATCCAATCGATGGCCGTGCGTATATTTACATATATCCTTACATGAATACTATTTTTAAGTACAGGCAGTCCCCAGGTTATAAACTTCCAACTTATGGACAACTCATAGCTGCGCTTTAATGTTATGTAAATGTTCCCTCACGTTGAAAATGACTGAACCAACCACTACTCCACAACAAATTCTTCATCACAATCACCTTCACTTGCTGCACGTGCAGCTTTTAAATCATTTAAAAGGCTTTTCTTGCACTAAAGTAAGGCTAAATAAGAACTGTATGCACCTGTTCTGACTTACCTACAGTAGTAGCACAGTGGTTAAGAGCTCAGCTGCTACCCAAAAGATCGGCTGTTCGAATCCACCAGCTGCTCCTTGGAAACCCTATGGGGAAGTTATACTCTGTCCTATAGGGTCTCTATCAGTTGGAATTGACTTGAAGGCAATGGGTTTTAGGAACGGACTTCGTTCATAACCTGGGGACTGCCCATAGTATTATTTGAAATACAAGTATTCACCATACATAGCATTTATAGACAAAACTTCATTGAGATTATGATTGAAATAATGAGTTTTATGACATCTACTGCAGGGAAAAATACTGGAAAAGTAAGACGGGAAAGAAAAATAAAATACAGGGTAGTTTCCATCCATAAATATGTTAGAAGAGCTCAAGACAAGAGTAAAATTAAAATGGTGCTTAGTTGATTTACTAAATAATGAACATGTATATTTTAGTACAGAGCCCTGGAGGTGCAGTGGTTAAGAGCTCAGCTGCTAACTGAAAAGTCAGCAGTTCAAATCCACCAGCTGCTCTTTGGAAACCCTATGGGGCAGTTCTACTCTGTCCTATAGGGTCGCTATGAGTCGGAATCAACTCAATGACAACGGGCTTTATATTTTAGTACATAAAATTAATTTTCAACAATATTCTTTTTTTCTAAAATTCCTATGGGATACATAGGATTGGGAATAGTCAAGGCAACAGTGAAGAAGAGTAAAGCTGGACGACTTACACAAAGATATAAAGACATTATGAAGCTGTAATAATACATTGTGGTATTGGAACAAGAATAGACAAATGGATCAACTGAAAGAATAGAGTCCAGAAACATACCCATATATAAGTGGTTACCTGGGGTATGATAACAGTGGCACTGCCATGTAATGGGGAAGGGATGATCTTTTCAATAAAAGGTGCTGGGGCAACTGGCTATCCATATGAAAAAGAGAAAAACAGACCCTGACCTCACATCACACACATAAATGAATACCAAATGGATTTGTAAATCCAAATATGAAAAATAAAACAGAACTTCTAGAAGCTACTAAAAGAGAGTGTCTTTTTCATCTTGGGGTAGGGCAAAGATTTCTTATATAAGTAGTTTAAACCTTAAACTTAAGTTTAAACCTTAAACCTTAAAAGAAAAGACTAACAAATCGGGCTACATTAAAATTAAGAACTTTTTATTCATCAATAAACATTAAAAGAATGACATAGTAAGCCATAGAAGATATTTGCAATACATGTAACTGGCAAAAAATTCATATACAGTGTAAAGAATCCTTACAAATCAATAAGAAAAAGACAAACAACCTAGTAAAAAAAAAGAGCACTTCACCAAAGAAAATGTCCAGTAAGGAATCACAGGTAATCTGACAGAATGGAGAACATATGACATATGTCCCATCTAATAATCAAACGGTGAAGGAGAACAGTATAAAGGTAGCAGTGGTATAGAGGGCAACTAATCAAAGTATAGCAAAGGAACTGATCAAAGCTTTCCCAAATAAAGTATAATTTAACATAAGTTTTAAAAGATAAGTGAGAGACAAAAAAGATGGGAAAAGTTGCTCCAAGCAGAGAAATGATAATGAACAAAAGAAAGAAGGCCCAGGCCCCAAGTTGGGAAATTCAGTAGCTCTGAAGTGTAAGGTGAGCGGAAGGAGGTACAAGGAGAGAAAGCACAAAGGTAAGGAGGGCTCTCAGCATGAACAGTCTCATTTATGCCACGCTTATGAGTTGGTTTTCGTCTGGCAGATAACCAGGAAGCAAATGTAATAATACCTACACTAAAGGGTTGTTGAGAATTCAGGTGGTTTGCACAATGCCTGCATGGAGTGGTCTATCAGAGGTACATACTGCAATGGATAAAAGCCAGGCTCTGTCTGAGCCCACCGCCTAGGCTCAAGCACCAGCTCTAACATTTCCTATTGCTAAACACTAGGGCAAATTACTTAATCTCTTTGTTCTTCACCTGTAAAAGTGGGTAATAATGATATCTATTTTAGAGTTGTTGTAAAGATAAATGTGTTAATACGTATAAAGTGCCTAGAACAACGCCTCGCACATAATACTTAATAAACATTAGCTATTCTTAATGTCATTAACAAATGTAGTTCTCCTTCCCAGTAGAGAAGCAACATGATCTAAAAGAATCTTGGAATGGAAGTCAAGAGGTCTGAATACTGTCAGTCCTCATGGTTACCAACAAGTAGAGTAACTATGAACACATCTGTTCACCTCTCTCACTTTCCCTCTGCCCATTTGTAAAGAGGCCACATGGCCACAAATCTCAGATTCTTGTTTTCAATAACTGTTTCAGAATTTCAGCAGGCTCAAATATGACACTACAACTCACATACTGATTTATTTTCATGGTTATGGGTTCTCCAGTAGCACTGGATTGATATTTAGCCAAGAGGCAATTCCTTTGCCTCTCACAGTTATTTACTTGTTTGAAATGTTTCCTGTGTTTGAATTCATGGAGGAAAAATTGAAATGTGATTATTTATAGGAAATTAATACAGCCAAAGGAAAGTTTTGATCTGTGGAAAAAAAAAAAAAAAAGCAAGCTTAATTGATTTTTCTGCATTTAAATCTTCAAGAATCAACTAACTCTTGAGTGGCTAACGATTATACAAAAACAGTTAAGAAGTTTTCTTCATTTCTAAAGGAATAAGGGGTTGAGGATAAATAGGGAACGGGTGGAGACAGTGGTGGGAGAGATCTGTCCTGGGGAGGAGAAGGATGTTACCACTAATACTGTTTACAAATGCCAGCACAAGCTGTAATAAAAAGTAGACTGACTTTTAGTCAGTCTTATTATTGTTCTTAAATTCCCTACAAACAATGAACTTCCTTATTACCTGCTCCCAGGGCAGGCAGCTCTCACTGTCCTCTGTTTTATTACACCATTGCATAGCAGTATAAGAAATCAATTATTTTATTATGGGGAAAAATCCTAAGTGAAAAAACAAAAACAAAACAGCAGGTAAATGTTTATACATAATATGATCTCAGTTATAATACATATGAACATTCTGTTTCAAAGATCTATATTAGGTATTGGGGGCTGCGGAGTTGATTTCATCTCACAGTGACCCCATGTGACAGAGTAGAACTTCCCCACAGGGCTTTCTAGGTTGTAATCTTTATGGGAGCAGATCACCAGGGGCAGCTATGAGTAGAAATTGAGTCCACGGCACCTAACAACAGCATATTAGGTATTAAAATATACACACACACACTTGAATGCACACATACCTCTCTATCCATCTCTTTATCTAACCCATTGCTGTTGCCATCAAGTCGATTCCAACACATAGCAACCCTATAGGTCAGAGTACAACTGCCCCCACAGGTTTTCCAAGGCTATAATCTTTATTAGCCTGCTGTTGAATACTATCTCAAATATAAGTTACAAACCTTTTTTATTTTTTCCTCTATGTTTTAACCAACCCAAACAAATCTGATGTTAGAATGTCCAAGATCAGATCTGATGACATCACTGTCCTACTCAAAAACATTTCATGACTTCCCACTGTCCATATACACAAAGTTGGATTAAAAGATCACCACAATTTGGCCTCAATTTACCTCTTTTGACAATCCCTGCCTTTCCTTTGTCCACTCCACTCTACTTTTTCCAAATTCCCTGTTGCTTGAAAACACCAAGATCTCTACCATAAACCTCCTACTCATCAAAATGAATAGAAAATGGCCCATAAGAAAGGGCCTATGTGACACTTTCCCAATTTTTTACTCTGTATCTTTCAATCACCTGACTCAGCCTACAGGAGTTGCTTAATAACTGCTGGTGAAATTTGTATGAAAAGACTAAGTGTTGGGAGGTTCCGTTTCTCAGCATAGTACATAATGAGCTCCTATTTTTTTTAGGTCCTGGGTCAGCATCCAGTCTGTCTTGCTCTTAACTCACACTCCCTATTAACCAACTCCTTTGCATTTTAATCTTATCCAAGTAAAATTCAAACTCTGTCCCTTACCTAGGCCTCAGTGTCAGGACTGATTAAGTCCAGTCACTATGTGTCTATGTTCTAATATGAACCATAATTTCTATATCAGATCTGAAGCCTAGGTGTCCATGGCTTGGGTTATGTGGCTCATCCTTTTCAAGGCTGTGGTAAAAATGGTAACTTGAAGGACGCTATAGCCCGGTCTCTCTGTGCCTGCTTCCTTGTCACAATTGTCTGATGTCTCTGGTGCCAACGTCAAATGAAGCTATCACTCCAATTGCTCAGGTCAAATTTTGGGGTCCTCTTTTATCCCTAAACTTACTTCACAGCCCGCATTTCACTATTTTCAAAATATATTCGAAATCTAACCAATACACCTATTGCCCTAATCTAAGATACCATTATCTTTCCCTTCAATTATTTTAATAGCCACTTATCTGCCCATTCTTATGCTCCAAACTCAATTTTCAATACTGCAGCCAGAGGTATCATTTTTTGTTGTTGTTTGTTGTTGTTAGGCGCCATTGAGTCAATTTCGACTCATAGCTCCCCTATGTGAAAGAGGAGAATTGCCTCACAGGATTTTCTAGTCTATAATCTTTATGGGAACAAATTGCCAGGTCTTTCTCCTGCAGAGCTGATGAGTGGGTTTGAACCACCAACCTTTCAGTTAGCAGGATAGCATGTTTATATTTGATGTCTCCTTGGCTTAAAATTCTTCACTGACTCCCCATCTTACACAGAGCATAAGCCAAGATCCTTACGTTGGTCCATGAGGCCCTCTACAATCTGGCCTCCATTTAACTTCTCTGAATTCACCTACCTGTCTCTCCTTTGCTCTTTTGGGTCCAGCAACTGCCTTCCTTGTTATTCCTCTAACAAACTGGAAGCCATGTTCCTACCCTAAAGCACTTTTTCTGTCTAGTCTGCTCCACCCTCTAATATCGGCAAGGCTCATCCATTCTTTCCTAAGCTCAAGAGTCATTTAAAAACTGCATGCTCCCAATTTCTCTTTCACAATCACATTTATGTTTTTCCCCATAGCACTTCTCATTTATTATGCTTATTATCTATTTCACCCCTTTTGTAAGCTCCATTCAAGGACAGAGTTTCTCTGGTACTTTATTCTCTTAGAAATCACAACAGTATGTGATGTACACTACGCACTCAATAAACGTGTGTGGCATGAATGAATGGGCTGCCAAACGTTTAACTTGTATGGTTGGCCGGAGACTGAATGATCTCCCTAGCAGTAGAACCCAGTAGAGGCCAAAGAGTAACTTCAATACCTGGCTGCTCCTTTATTGCGTCTGAATTCCCCCTATACTTGAACTCAGAGAATCCATTTCCTGGTCTGTATTCTAGGTAGTATACCTAATTTGCTTATCATAATCTTCTGTCAATGCCAGGTGAGTTACTTCTGACTTTTAATAACAATCCCATGATGGCCTTATACCTGGCCCATTTAAAAACCAATGCTTCCACTTCCCCACCAACTGGTCTCAATCCTAGACTCTTGGAATCAGATCTCCTAATAACTCCATTTAGGAATGTGCAGTTATTACTATTTCCTATTATGATCACCTTGGTTTCACTCTGCTCCATTACCACTGACTAGAGTCATACCTATCACAAGAAAGCAGTAAAATATGGCTGATAAAAGTACATATTTCGTAGGGTTGTTGTGAAGGTTAATTTAATGTAATGCATGTACAATGCTTAGCACAGTGCCTGACACATAAGTGCTAAATATATATTACCTGCTCCTATTACTAGATTACATAACATAAATCCATTACTCAAGTCAGATGCCAGTTTAATTCCTGATGATAAAAGCCAACCAATTTTTTCAAAATAATTTGAAGAGTGTCAATACAAAATTTAAGACTGGAGATACAGTCCTCAACATCTCAAAAAGCTCTCATGGCAAATCTCCATTTCTTCTTACATTTTACTGGGGAGAGACAAGTAAAGAAAAAGTAATATCTCCCTATTCTCATCGACGTTGACTTTTGATGTCTCAATGTGTACATAAGGTCCTACACTTATCATCTCATTTAGCTACCAGCAATTTTTTATTTGATATTTCAAATGACTGCCTATAGTTTGGTCATGCTATCTTCTTTTTGCCATGCTCCTTTCACTCCCTGTTGGAATACCACTCTACATTCTTCTTCATCAAGTTATTTTTTTTGCCCTGGCCCCAAAGGCATTTAAGTTTATAAGACTGCTAAATTCCATCTCTATGGAATACAGGTGTTATTAAGGCATTCTGCTACAAACTTGATAACTCAGGATTTTAGGATGATAATGTTTTATGATGATAATTAGCTTTGCCATTCCAACAAACTACTGAAGGTGTCTCCCTAGGAAAGATATTTCACATTTCAATAAGTAATTAAATAAGTATTTGGTTTCTATTTTAATCCTGGGGCAGGAAGAAAAATGAGTAAATATAAATGATTATAAAAATAAGCATGCTACTTCAGAGGTCCCAGGATATACAGGGCTAAATTTTGCGTTATGGACTGAATTGTGTCCCCCCAAAATGTGTGTCAACCTGGCTAGGCCATGATTCCCAGTATTGTGTGATTGTCCACCATTTTGTCATCTGATATGATTTTCCCATATGTTGTAAATCCTACCTCTATGACGTTAATGAGGCAGGATTAGAACAGTTATGTTAATTAGGCAGGACTCAATCTATAAGATTAGGTTGTATCTTGAGTCAATCTCTTTTGAGATATAAAAGAGAGATGCGAGCAGGGAGACAGGGAGACCTCATACCAGCAAGAAAGTAGTGCCAGGAGCAAAGTGCGTCTTTTGGACCTGGGGTCCCTGCACTGAGAAGCTCCTAGACCAGGGGAAGACTGATGACAAGGACTTTCCTCGAGCCCCGACAGAGAGCGCTAGCCTTCCCCTGGATCTGGTGCCCTGAATTTGGACTTCTAGCCTACTAGACTGTGAGAAAATAAATTTCTCTTTATTAAAGCCATCCACCTGCGGAATTTCTGTTGTAGCAGCACTAGATAACTAAGACATTTTGTAATGCAGTCAGTAACAATTCCTCAAAGTTCAATAGAAAGACTGCACACACCCCATGCAGTTCCTACAGGAATTGTCTCTGACAGCTTATTTTGAAAAAATAGAATTTAAGAGTATCAAGAGTGAAGAAAATGGTCTTAAGAACTTTTCCCTTAATCAGATAAATCATATGCACTCCAAAATAACTCAAATTTTAAAGTGTCTAACTATTAGTACAGATATAAGTTAATATTAGAAAGGCAAATTTTTTGATAAATTTATTTGCAAATATAAGCAATTCTAACTTTTCTTTTTAAACTCTTTTCCAAGTTGTCTATTTTCAAATGAAAATTGTTAAAAATAAAACTCATGGATGATCATCGAGTTTAACTGATAACACATTGTCTGGAAAAATATCTGAAATTCTTAAGTTACTGATAACTTTGGTGTGCGACAAAAGTTGGAGACCTTGTGTAACAATTTTTTCACACTCTCTAGATTTTTTTGCTTCAACAAAGAATAAAATTATTAAAAGCACAAGTTTTAAGCTATAAGGACTAAGTAGGATGTACCTGAAATAATATTCCTTATCACTTTTTAGATTATATCTGAAATACTGAGTAAGTAAAAATGCTTTATAAACTAAGAGTTACTTGAACCAAATTTCAACGCCAAGATGAAAGTTCTATAACGGATATAAACTTTCAAAATTTGCAAAATTTTATTGTTTCTTTTCATAAATACAAATCACTGGTGTAAAGTCTTTTAAAATCCAATAAAGTTATCTTTTTAAGTTCTAAATGGACTGAAATGACTAATTTTTTCTGCTGCTCTATACAACTGGCCCCCTTGCTTAGTTTTTTAGTGGACCTCTCTATCTTTTCAGATCTTCAGGTCCTTAGGTAAGAGAGTATACTTTAGCATTTTTTTCTGAAATACTTTAACAGTATTTTACAAAGGAGGATAACCTTTTTTTGCAAATCCTGAAATACACAACACGTATATCTAAGCTGTTTTCACAGCAGGTCTTATTTTCAAATAATTATGTTGAGTAAATACCCAGTGCAAAACTCTAATCAATAAAATTTGGGAAATGCTGTGTTGTTCTGCAACTAATGCAGTATACATAATCATTATGCTATTTCAGAAATACGCTTAAATCTTTTTAGGAATAGTCATTTCACAAACAGTTAATGATCCTACCTGGCATTCCTAGTAGGAGATTATCTTGCCAGACACTAAACTTGGTTAGAGGTTGCTCTCACTTTAAAAAAACAACTTCAAAATCATGCAAAAATATAAGACTGATACATTTTTTGACAAAATAAAGTTCTGGAATAATGCAAGAAGAGGAGGCACTGCAACACCACACCTCAGGTGCCAACTATATGACAGGCGACATGCTAGATATGTCAGCTATTTCATTCAGTTCTCACAAGGACCCTGTGGAGTATTAGCATCTCCATTTTACAAATGGATAAAAATAAAGCTCAGAGAGGTTGTATTTGTAATGTCCAATACAAATAGCTGGGATTCAACCCAGCCCTGACTGATGCCAAGATTCAGAGGTTTCACACTATTCCATGATGTCTCTTTTAAAAAGAGCATTACTTGAATTTGGACAACAAAAATAAGAAGGGTACAGCTTTTTGCCCTTAAAAGTTATCAAGTCAGTCAAGGAAGCTGGAAACTCTTACCTTGCAATAAGGTTAGAGTCCCTATATAGTACCTCTTTTTTCTCACTTAAGTAACTGTGTTAACATATGCTGAATATCATCAGGGTTATTGATAGTAGGTGGTAGGTGAACTACCTGAGAGGAATGTGTTATCTCAGGAGTTTGGCATAGAAAAGTATTGTCCTTCAGACATAGCAATAGTTGGCATCTGACAAGATATCTGTCTCTCCTTCTTTCCCTCCCTCTCTCTCCCTCTCTCCTTTCCTGCCTTCAATCCCTTCTTCTCTTCCGCTCTCTTTCTCATGTAAGTTTAAACATAAATATATATTAGCATATAGTGCATATTATTCAGAGAAGAAATGTTCAACTTAATGTCACAGGACAGGAATGTCATTAAATCTGACCAAGCAAAAGATAATTCCTGGAAGAAACTAATCTTGACTTGAATTCAAAGAATGAAAGTATTCACACTGAGAGTTGGGATACGGATGGGGCAAAGAGGAAATTTGTAATAAAAACTGGAAACACTGGAAGGGAGATGATTGTAGCCTAAAACAGGTACTGATAAATACGTACATGTTGCTAAGATAGACAGGACTTGGTTGTAAAGTGATGCTGACTGCAGTGATACACTGTCCCAGAAAGTTATTTATTTTATGGACAAATTCAGTAAGAAGTATAACATATTAAAATAATTCTGAGTTGGTAAACACTAGGAGATTTGGAAGGAGGCATTAGATTTAAAAACACTAAAAGGTTTTTGCTTCCTATCTTTCACTATATAGATAAGGATACCTAGGGAGGTGAAATGACTTGCTCAATACCCTAACTAGTGGTAGAGTCCTGGTCATGAAATCTCTAGTCTAGTACAGCTGGCTCCCAGAAAGAACCCCTGTCATCTGTTCACCTTTCCCTTCCTTTGTGGCTGTTGGGCAAACAGGTAGTTAATTGTTCTCTGTATTACTAACAACTCTCAACGCCATAACAGACACACCCAGGAACAGTGACTCAGGGAGCAATCAAGACCTGAACTTGGATGGTGCAGTGCAAGGCACCTCAGGAATTACTCTGTCCTAATTCGCACTAGACTTTTGCTTATGTATCTTCTTGATTCCATATTTCACAAGAGTAAGATTCACATCTCACCCAAGAAGCTAGCCTAGGAATATGTAACTGATGCAAATGGCATTCTGGTTAAGCATGTGCATGCTCACTATATTCAGAAGTTTTATCTCTGTGGATACCCACCACTAAGTAGCTGGAAGAAAAATTAATGAAAGATGAATTTTTAAAGCAATTAGCGAGAATGCTTTCATAAGAGGAGTTCACAATAATTAGGAATATATATATACATATATATGTCAACTTGGGAACACTTCTTGATAGACAAATAATTACCTGGGAAAAGTTTTGCTAGACACTATCAGACTTTATAAAGTTGAACCAAATGTAATTAATTGTCAACCACATAATGAAATTTAGAAAAAGAGCCAGTACATAAAAATAAGGCCCTTTTAGAGCACAATTAAGATGTTACCTGTACTTGGATTTCCCCAAAGGAACATTTTCAAACAAAACAAGTAAACATTAAAAAACAACAACAAAAAACCTTCTAAACAACTTCTAAGTGACCACTGGCAAAAATAAAATGAATAAATAAAAACAAATCTATAGATTTCTGAAATACTACAAAGATTATATTCTGCTTTAAAAAACAGAATGTTTCAAAGATTATATTACATAAGCTAGAAATAAGAGCATATACATTAATGATATTTGAATACAAAATATTTCCAGAAAGATTGATGAGGTAAACAGTATCATTTGTAATTGCTACCTCAAGGGAACAAAAGGTTTACTTTGTAGTTATGATCAGATTGCACCTGCTTGGATTTCTAAGCAGATTGCTTTTGGTTTCTTTTCATTATTTTAAGATTTTTCCATAGTATGGCACTTACGAATCAGAATCAACTTCATGGCAACGGGTTTTATGGCATTTATTTTCATAAGTGCCTTATCTCAATCACAAACAGAACAGTGAAAATAGATTTAAATTTTTCTCTGAGATATCTTCTTGGGTTATGCTTTGCTGGCTCCTAGCCCCACTTGTTTGGTTTCGTATCTCCATTGAGTTTTACAGTGTCAGTTACCAAAAGAATCTCCCTGAGAAATTTGGAGGCAAAAACTAAAAAGGATCATCCCCTTTATAATGCCATGACAATTCATTGAGAACTACCAATAAAGAGAATCTGTCCTCTGAAAATAGTTCAAAAACAGATCGTCTATCATGATGACTAATTGGCTTTTGTTAATTCTAAAACGTAATAAGAATCTGACTTACCTGCTGAATTAATGATAGCTATGAAAGCCATATGTAATCTTTTAAAATCAATGTATTTCATAAGATTTTCTTCATAATAATATTCTTCTCATTTTAAAAATTCTCACATAACCTTGTCCAGTTATGGACTACATAATCTTATTGATAAAAATTGGGGTCGGTAACTTTTTTCCAGACTAGTCAATCCTTCAAAAATTTTTCAATTGATGTAGTGGCATAGGAAAAACACTGGAGAAACATGCATTACATAATATATAGCCAATTTGACTTCAATATTTATTGCATCTGGGTAAAAACCAGAACATCTCCAGTGCTTTTGTAAAAAAAAAAAACCAAAAAACTAAATTATCTGTTATGATTTATATTCCACTGTAATATACTCAATGTACAAGTTCCAAACAATTCTCTTGCTTTGAATTCAGCTTGGATATGTGTATACAAATTGAATAAAAGTAAAATAAGGTAAATTCTCTTTCCTATCTTTGATTTTGTAGAAGAGAAGCAGAACATTACATTACTGTTTTATAACATGGACTACAATTCCCTCAGTTTGCTAATGCAAGTGGGAGTTACCAGCAGACAATGGCCAAGCAGAGGATATTACTTTTAGCGGCTCATAAATATATAGCTGCCACATAAGAAAAAAAAAAAAATCAAAAACTCATGATCAATGTTAAGTTCTCACAATATCCCCTGAATTATACTATGCATCGTAGAAATGCAGTACCTCTAAGTAAACTAGCTATGGTCTACACTGGTAAATTCATTAACTAGTAAGTTGGCCATAAAAATAATCTTGTCACTTATGTATTTTCCAATTTTTAGTTAACACTATGGTTCAAAAGCATATATTCTCTCTAAACAGAAATTAGCAGTGTTAGCACTTGATATTTATTATTTTGTCTTTTACAAGGACTCACATATTCTTGACTTTTGTTCTTGAATTCTGCTATTTTACAAAACACAGCTGTATAATTTATTTACAGAACACAGGACAGTAGTTTTAAAAATACTCCTAGTTCAATTCATTCAATAAAAGTTTGAATACCTACCGTGTGCCTGGTTCTACAGCTAATTTTTAACAATTGTAATAGATAAGTACTTTCTTTGATGTACTCATGCTAAAGGAGTCAACATGGCTAAAACAGATTATTTAAACTCAGAAGGTTGGAGGAAAAATTACCTTATTTTTGCAAAGCCCACATTTGACACTGGCCTCAGAACATTGTGTCTCCCTAACATAATTGATAGGCTTTTAGGTGCCTGTCTTGAGAAACTACAACATCACTGCAGATTTCAAGAGTTTTATATTTCTGTACTTCATAAAAGCATGCTTTTCCAAGCATGTCTGTGTCTTGGTGACATGGAAGAAAGCAATGCCATGTATGTGTGCATCCTTCTGAGGTCCCTTTCACACCTAAATTTCTATATCCTATAGTATCTGCCCTGGTTGCACAGTGGTTAAGAGCTCGTCTGCTAACCAAAAGGTTGGCAGTTCGAATCCACCAGCCACTCCTTGGAAACTCTACGAGGCAGTTCTACTCTGTCCTATAGGGTTGTTATGAATCGGAATCAACTTGACAGCAATGGGTTTGGTTTTTTGTTTTTGTTTTTTTGTAGTATCTGCAATGAAGAAACAGGCACATTACAGTTAAAAAATCAAAACCTTTTGTCCATAATTTTAAAACTCTAGGTTGAGCTCAATAAACAGCTTGGGAAGTTCTGCTGTACTCTCCACAGTGCCTAGCATGGTGCAGAGTACACAGAAAACTCCCAGTAACTTTTAGTAGTTTATTACAAGAAAATTTCTGCAGCTTTATCTGAGCTTTAAAATAGAATTTCTGAGATTTATAAGCCTACAATAAATATTTGATAAAGAGCACCGAGGCCTTAAAATGCTAAGTACTTCAGGGCCTTACTTTAGAATTTTGCATTATAATGCCTCATTTTATAATGTTTCCATACAACTCAAGAACTAAAAAAGTAAACATATAGTTTATTTAATAGCATAAATCAGATCCAGAACAAGAATTATGACTCAGTCCTGTTGAGAACCAAGAGTTTCACCTGATCTACCAAAAAGATATTTCCTTTTACAGATTAAGAAAATTTAAGTGGTTTAGACTTATGATTGTGTGAAATCAGCTTATTCCCAGTCCACACACACCTTAGTCTTTGGGAGCAGGAAGTCTCTTGGGGGTATGTACATTATGAACAGAAAGAAATTTCCATCTTTAGCAGGGACCTAATGCCACTGTCTCAGATATATGCAAAATACAGGAAAGTATAACCTTCGTATAAATAAAGTGTATTTACTGAAAATAGGTATGGCCCATATATACAGATTCTTTGATTAGCACACGTCTGTTATACTATTCCTTGTACTTTTCTACATGTTTAAAACCTTTCATTTCAAAATAAAAATGTCATTACCTTTCTTGCTTCTTTTATCATCTTCCGAACAGTTTCCTTTATTGTAAGTAGGTGTACTCTTGGTGGGTTAAAAAGGAGGTCTATATGGGTGCCCCCTAAGAGTCCAGGCATCACATATGGCCAGCCCAAGTCAAGGTTTGGAGCTTCAACATCAGACTCAATGGGCCAGTACGTCCCGGAAGATGAGGTATCATCATAGGAATTATCAGTACCATGTGTTGTACTCTGAGCAACTTTCTTGACATTTTTCAGAATATAAATAATTTCTTCCTCAGCTAGAAATTCCGAAACTCGTTCCTTGGCAAGAAATTCTTGGTATGCTTCTAATCCGTGTTCAATCAGAGTATCAACAGCTACCCGATACCATTCCTTGTAGTGAGGCTCAATGTAGTTGTCTGATTTACACTCCTCATTCAATGAGGAAAGCATTGATGAGGTCTCCATGCTTGCAAGCATTTGACAAAAGCACGTTCAAATGTCCATTCATGCAGTGACGAGAGGTATCTGGTTGTTGGAAAAGAAGAAAATCAAGATCAGTTAGAATTCTGCAATCAAATACTTTATGATACATGCCAACTACTTATTTCTATTATTATCAATTCAAAACAATATACATTTCATAACAAAAATGACATTAATAGCACCACAATTCACATATCTATCACAGAAAAGCTAAACAAATTTCCTTTTACAGAATGCTGGCTGATTTTCCTTTCCCAGGTCTTTCTACTTTCAGCTTTTACCTAAGGCACCTTGCTTCTCTGACATCCAGAAAGCCCATCCTTCTCCACTTTAATCTGGGACTAAGTATGGTGGTATCCATTTCTATAAACCTTCTTGGTTTGGGTTTTAAATAATTTAAAAATAGAATTAGAATGTAATCAAAGCCTGGCCAGCCATTCATACGAGTCTTTACTGAGTACCTATACTGCACATAATAATATGGTAGATGAAATATAAATGCACACTTCAGCTGTCTTCCAGGAATTTATTAATTAGTTGAAGAGGCAAAATGCACACACAAAACAGTTAACACTTTGAACAGAGCAGTATATTGCTAAGGGCCAAAATAAGTAACGCCTTTATTCAGTGCCTTAATAATAAAAGCAAGTAAAGATCACTACAGAATAAATGAGTTACAGATAGCTCTGTAGAGGGTATGGGCCTCAGGTAAACACGGGGCAATGAGTAAGAATATGACCCGATGGTTAATATACAAGTTAATTGCTTTTTTATACGCCAGCAATGATCAGGTGGAAAGAATGAATACTGGCATACCACACAAGGGTGTTTTACAAGCAAAAGTACAGAACAGCAATGAGCTTGGTACATTCAGGAGTCAGCAGAAAACTTGATCTGTTGGACAGCAGGTTCCTTTTACTAAGATTAGGAGATAAAATTAAATAGACAAGCTGGAATCAGGCTTGAAGGGACACTGGATATTTTTGTGAAACAGCAAAAGTTACGTATAATGCAATTAGTCTGACAGCAGCAGGGGGTGAGGAGAGCCTTTGAGTGTTCAAACACTCAATAAACAAACGAAGAGAATATTCTAAAGACAGTTCATAGAAAGAACTCCTAAGATTTGGAGACACGACAGCATATATAGTGATGATTTAAGACTTCAAAGATAAATAAATTTTTGTTAGGAATTAAAATCTGCCTGTCTAAGCTCACCCTCAATCCCTCACAATGTCAACAAAATGTTACTCATTCAGTCATTCACTCACTTATCCACTGTGAGAGATACTCTACTGGACTTTATCTAAATCAGACAGGAAACAGTCCACTCTTTTGAAGTCATAATCTCCATTATGTGAATTCAAACAAAGTACAACTCTGTGATGTGCTATAAGCACTGGTAAAAGGCTGATTTGACCAAAAACATCTAAAACATCTTTGCTGGTTACCCTGTCCAATTGTTAAAATTTTCCACTTACGTCAGCCTTTAAGGTCTTGGACATCTGATATGGGAGAGAAACTCAGGAAGCCATTACCATTTATTGACTCCTTAGACCAAAGTATGTAATGAGAATCACTAGATAATCATAAAGAGCACCAAGTCTTAAAGGAATGGACATAGGACCAGTAAGTTTTGCTGGGGGACAAGGAGTCAAAAAGATTCAGCCTATTTTAGGGCAGAGCTCAGGAGCACAGAAAACAAAGGGCATCTTGCTTCACTATTTTAATGGAGACAAACGTAAGAATTTTGGGCTCAGAATTTTTACAGAGAAAGTCCAATAGTAGAGCAACGCTAAAGATTCAATCTAAGAATAAAAACAGAACATGTTCTTTTCTGTCTTCTGTAGAGCCCTCAGCTTGGGTCATAACTTGATCCAAGCTAGACAAAAAGAACTGTCCTTGGATACTAGTCTCCACTTTGCCTCATTTGAGTTCTGGAGCAGGAAGGCAGTGTGCCTACCTCAAATGCTATTATGGTGGAGCTTTGCAGAAGCATACTCTCACTCCTCCTTGGGCAGAAGGAAGAACACCAAGCTGATCTGCTAGTATAAAAGCTATGATATGGAGAAAGAAAAAAATTTTTTTTATTACTACCTAATAATATAAATTTAACCTATCGACATGCACAGGGGTACATGCTAAAATTTTCATAAATCTCTCAATCACTGTATAAATCTTCATCATCTTTGTGTATAACCACATTTCATTCCAGTTCAGTGGTTCTCAACAGGGGTGATTTGCCCCCCTCAGGGGATATTTGGCAATGTCTGGAGATAATTTTGATTGTCATGACAGGTGGGGAGGTATGCTTGTTGCTGCTGCTGTTAGTTGTCTTCAAGTCCGTATCTAATGTGTAAAGGCCAGAGATGCTGCTAAACATCTTACATTGCACAGGATAGCCTCTGACAACAAAGAATCATCTGACCCAAAACATCAATAGGGCTAAGGTTGAAAAATCTTCAAGTTGCTCACTTCATGTACCTGATATCATACTACCAATTAACAATCTTTTCAACACTTATTAAAGTTCTCTCTTGCACATAGCACTCATTTTTAAACAATGAAATAAAGCTTTCATTCACGTGATCAACGTCAACCCAGATGCTTAAACTATACTTCCCTCAGGTTTGGTGAGGTGTAGTTTTCATTAGATAATTCCAGCCCGTGAAAGTACAAGTACCCAGTGACAACATGAAAACTGCACCTATTATTTGTAATTATTAAAAAATGGTAGGTAACTACTGGTGTTCATAAAAACTCAAAGTTTTCTGAACACTTATTTCTTTACTTAATATTTTAAATTTAGCTATTGATTTCCTGTAACATGTGATGCTAAAAGCCTGTTATATAGTTGGTACTTAATGCATAAGTGTGTAAAAGATTATATTAACTTCTGAGCTTTATCTATTCAAATAATACTCTGCAACTGTAAAAAAAAACCATTTTTGAACTATGTACACAAGCTGAGAAATCATAAAGGAGATAACAAAAGAACTATGAAAGGAAAACGAAACCACAAGGACAAGATGGAAAGTTAATTAGGAAGAAAAAAATTGAAAATGAGAAAAACGTGAAGCACTATTAAAAAAACAAACAAACCCGTTACCGACTCGACCCTATAGGACAGAGTAGAATTGCCCCATAGGGTTTCCAAGGAGCGCCTGGTAGATTCGAACTGTCGACCTTTGGTTAGCAGCTGTAGCTCTTAACCAGTACATCACCAGGGTTTCCAGCGAAACACTGTAAGATTAATCAAATAGCAATGCAAGATACAATGCAGAAAACCACAGCATAAGAAAAATGCAACAACCATGAGCACTGCAGTGAAGATACTCTAAAAAGCAGCTAAGATAAGAAATAAATGCACTTGATATTGTCCTGCTGAAAAGGCTACAGTCTACCCACTGTCTGGAGATGTGCATTTATATAACAAGAGTTGTTTAAAAGGGATACTTGTGAAGGAAGGAGCCCTAGTGGCGCAGTGGTTAAGCATTAGGCTGCTAATAAAACAGTGGGCAGTTCAAATCCAACAGCCACTCCTTGGAAACCCTATGGGACAATTCTACTCTGTCCTATAGGGTCGCTATGGGTCGGAATCAACTCGATAGCAATGGGTTTGGTTTGGTCTTGGTTTTGTGAAGGAACCATCTACAAACAAATTTTAAGACAGAACAACAAGGTAATGGTGCTTATATAAACGAGTATTGCATAAAAGTGCCTATATTTAGTTATAGATTTAATAAAGCACTCTCAAGAATTCAATCACCGAACATTTGAAGCGCTTCATTTGAGGATAAAATTAATTGGGCATGACTTTATGTATATGAAAAGCGCATTATTTTATCAATAATCATTAACATCTCCTAGAAAGTATATTCTCTTCATACACAATGTAGAATTGATGAGGAAAGAAAAATAAAACCCTACCAAGATGTATAAGCTGGGCAGGCTACTAGGTCATCCAATATTTAGTGACACATTACAAAAAAATAGCTTTACAAAATATGTGATTCAAATTCACATCTCAAAAACATTACGAATTGCGTTCAGGTTTGAACTTCAGTATCATTTGTGGAAAGTGGAAATGCCCAGTGTTATATCTGTAAATAAAAAGGATATAAAAGTAGGCATAAAAAATAGATTTCAATTCATGGGCTACTCTGGAAAACAGTCAGTCCATTTCTTACAAAACTAAACCTGGATTACTATATGATGCAGCAACTGCACCTTGGGATTTATTCCAGACAAATGAAAACTTTTGTTCACACAAAAACCCGTATATGAATATTCGTATCAGCTTTATTTGTAATACCCTAAAACTGGAAAACAACCCATATGTCCTTCAAGAGGTGAGTATTATATAAACAATGGTGCATCGTACTATGTTCTGTCAAGTCTATTCTGACTCATGATGACCCCATGTGTGCAGAATAGAACTGTTCCAAAGGATTTTCAAGGCTGTGACCTTTTGGAAGCAGATGGTCAGGCCTGTCTTTCGAGGCACTTCTGTGTAGGTTCTAACCGTCAACCTTTCGGCTAGTAGTTAAGCACTTAACAGTGTGTGCCACCCAGGGACTCCTACACAGCCACAAAACAAACTATTCATAAATGCAACTACCTGGAAAAATTTCCAGAGAATTATGCTGAGTGGAAAAAAAAAAAATCAATCCCCAAAAGTTACATACTGCATGATTCCATTTATATAACATTCTTGAAATAACAAAATTCTAGAAATGGGAAACAGTTTAATAGTTGCCAGGGTTAGGAGTGGTGTGAAAGTGGGAGGACATAGCTGCTGCTATAAAAAGGCAACTAAAGGGATTCTTGTGGTGATGGAAAAGTCCTGTATCTCGACTGTATCAATGCCAATATACTGGTCGTGATAGTGTATTATACTTTTGCAAGATATTACATTGGAGGAAACTGGGTAAAGGGTACAAGGAATATCTCTCTATTATTTCTTCCAACTATAACTACCTCAAAATAAACAGTTTAATTATAAAATCATACTGATGAACAATTTCACATGCCTTGGATAGGAAAAAAAAATTGTATAGCATAGAGGATGTGCTGGTCTCTAGAGTGAGAATGCCAGGGTTCCAACCCTGGTTCCCCAAATATTGTGAAGATCTTGGACTAGTAACCTAATGTTCATACATCTCAGTTTCATCATGTGTAGAAAGGATAACAATAGTATTCACCTTACTGAGCCACTTTAAGGAATAAATGAGGTAATGCACATAATGGGCTTGGCTTTTAACATTATTTGTTGTTGCTAGGGGCCAGCCAGTAGGTTCCAACTCACAGCAACCCTATGTACAACAGAACGAAACTCTGCCCGGTCCTGCATCATCCTCACAATGGTTGCTATGTTTGAGACCATTGTTGCAGCCACTATGTCAAACCGTCTTGAGAGTCTGCCTCTTTTTCACTGATCCTCTACTTTACTAAGCACGATGCCCTTCTCCTGGGACTGGTCCCTCCTGATAACATGCCCAAAGTACATAAGACGAAGTATTGCCATCCTCCCTTCTAAGAAGCATTCTGGTTGTACTTCTTTCAAGACGGATTTGTTCATTCTTCCTTTAGTCCATGGTATATTCAATATCATTCGCCAACACCATAAGTCAAAGGCATCAATTCTTCTTCGGTTTCCCTTGTTCATTATCCAGCTTTCGCATGCATATGAGGTAAATGAAAATACTATGGCTTGGATCTGGCACACCCTAGTCCTCTAAGTGACATCTTTGTTTTTTAACAGTTTACAGAGGTTTTTTGCAGCAGATTTGCCCAATGCAATATGTCATTCGATTTCCTGACCGCTGCTTCCATGGGCGTGGACTGTGGATCCAAGTAAAATGAAATATTTGACAACTTCAATACATTCTCCATTTATTATTATTATGTTATTATTATTTTACAGTTTAACAATCTGATAGAGTATAATTACTATAAAGATATAAATAAGTTTAAATAATAAGAGGATTTTTGTTGTTGTTTGGTTTGGATTTGTAGATTTTAAAAAAAGTAATGTTTTCTTTCATACCATTAGCAATATCATACAGTTTGGAACTATCTCATCAACTGTAGTGTAAAGCAAACAGCCAAATACAGTGTCAACTTGTTTATGAGTCCTGTTCTGAGAAGATTCACTATAAAGACTTCTGAAATAATAGGCCAGCGGGAATATGCTCCAAAGAGAAATTGCAATTTTCTTAAATCACAAATAGCCTGAGGCTATAATTACTTAATAAGCAAACAGCTGACCCAAAGTCAGGACTTTGACCAAAAGAAATTTTTTAAAAGCATCACATGATTGTTTCTCAAATAATTTCTTTTCAGAGATTGACTTGTGATTTGTATCAAAATGTCTACCTACAGAATATAAGGACATGTTTCATAAAGGACTGGTACTGGCTGTACAGGGCTTCTATAGAGATTAAATGAGATAAAAGCCCTCAACGCTATCTGCCATAGAAAGTACTAAAAACTTGTTAGGTAATAATAATAAGGGAGGAATTATATTTAACATTAAGGTTGTGGAAAATAGAACTCTCTTTCCCTCTTTCTGTATGTAATCAAGCAGAAGACAGATTTTTGGAAAGATTCCTATAATATGTAACAAGCTGGGTTCCTGGGGCACGCTTTACTTCAAAACCTTAAAATGGATATGTATTTTGCCTTCTGAAGGGATCTGACACTCAGAAACTTGCTAACTTTGCTTGGAGATGGGAGGAGGCTAGAAAAGTGTTTCTTAACTCGTGTGACAGGGAATTGCCTACTAACCCTCTTCCCAGTTTCTCCAGAGTCAACCTTCACAGCTCAGCTTCATTTCTCTGAAGTTAAATAAAAGACATTTGCCACACCCATGCTCAAATGCAAAAATAAGAATGTCAAAAGCTGCGTCTAGAGGTTTTAACAGCATGTGAAAATGCTTATGTTATTATGCTATGTGGATACAAAGCAGGCTGCAAAATTATAATTACAGAAAATTCACTGAAACACAAAGGGAAATAACACCAAAAAAAAACAACAAATAATAATAATAATAATGAAAAGTTGTCTTCAAGTGGTGGTTCTACGGGCAATTTTTTTTTAAAGCTACTTCTCTGTTTTTACCATATGTTCATCAATGAATATGTATTATTTTGCCATGGAGAAGAAGAAGAGCATCTAGATAATTAATTTTTTTATTTTAATTTTTTAATTTTATTGTACTTTAAGTGAAAGTTTACAATTCAAGTTAGTCTCTCATACAAAAATTTTAGATAATTATTTTTGATGTTAGACTATCTATCTCACTTCTCAGTCATATACTAAGTTGACTGTAGTGTGTAATTCAAAACCCTGCATATAAAACAGTTTGATAGTTCTTACACAGGCACACACAGGAACAAATTTAGAATATCTAAAAACTAAAACTATACAGGTACAGGGGCCATCAAGGAAAAAATAAAAATAACTAGATGAGCTTAATTAGGACTTGGTGAGTATCTAACGGATACACAGTGCCATCCTTACTCCCCAGAGCTAGGATTAGAGCCCCTGCTAAGGGGCTCCCACAGCAACCCCCTGTATGTGTTATCACTTAACACGCTTTATTTAAATGCATTATTCTCTGCCCTCTCCGCTAGACTATAAGCTCTGTGAAGGCAGAGACTGTGCCTGTTTAGCACAATTCTGGATGTTCAGTTAAATAATAAGTTAGCTTATAGTAATGTTAATTTATAATAATAACTTAAATATGCTTGTTAAATAATAAGCTAGTAATATACTGCCTTCACAACTCAAGGAAATGGAATGAGAGTTGATAAATGTATTGTAGTCCAGAAAATGCTGATGTACAAATAAAAGTTAATAATAGTAGTAATACCCATGCAGAACTTTTTAAGATTTAAGCATAGATTTATATTAACTGGAGGTTATTTTTTTGGTAATATAAAATACTACCCATTTGTAAAGGGCTTTGGAAAGAATACTGGGAACAGTCATTAGGTAAATCCACAGATCTATATTAAAAAAAAAACACAAATACTAATTTCAAATGAGCATTTTGTCAGAAGAATAGAGATGTTATCAAGTGTCTTTTGGGGATTCTCCCTAAAATGTGCATTTTGTAGTGTTTAATTATGTTAAAGTCATTCTGCAGGCAATTTCTGAGCATTTAAATTAATCTTAATGAAATGAAGTTCTAAGTCTTATGCTTTTCAACATAAGTAGTGATATAAATTAAATGGAAAGCATGACTCATTTTTCTTGTATTTCTAGCATCGGTTCTATTATTATATGACCTTATTTCAGAAGAAAGAAAGGATTCTTTGGGTGTTTAAATCAATTATGATTATAGACACTTAAGGCAAAACTGGAATAAAGTATACATTCCAGAGCAAGTTCTTAGAAGTAGAAAAGTCTGTATTTTACAGTTTGATAAAACAGAGCAATTTGAAGATTAAATTAATCCAATAATTTGAACCCAGATTCTGATTTCAAGAAGAATATATATCTATCTCTCTACTTTAAATTGCTTTAATACAGGCACACCCAGCTAAGCTTAGCCAGCAGAGCATGAGACGGTTAAATTGCTTTAATAAACCAATTTGGGGTACAGAAAACTTGCAACAGGATCTGCTTTTCTTGAGAATGTCAGATTGCTGGGGAGAGATAACTTTTAGTACTCACAGTGGTTAAGAGCTCGGCTGGTAACCAAAAGGTCACAGTTCGAATCTACCAGCTACTCCTTAGAAACCATATGGGGCAGTTCTACTCTGTCCTACAGAGTTGGTATGAGTCAGAATCGACTCAGTGGCAACGGGTTTGGTTTGGTTTTAATGTTAGTGCCAATGGTGTCAGAAAAATCATTGCTGAGATATCCTGAATGCTGGATTCCAGAACAAATAAAATGCCGTGTAATACAGGAGGCTAAGAATTTTCCTCAAAAGTTATCAAAGCTACTTATTTTTCTGACATCAGGACTTAGACTTGGGAGCTCAACTCATCTCTATTGTCACTCTACTCTTCTCTTTCTTAATACTCTCTTCCCAGGACAATCTCATCTGGTCTTACAGCTGTAAATATCGTATAACCACTGATGGCTCACAAATGCCATCTCCACACTCGATCTCTCCCCTGAGTTCCAGAGGCATATCCAATTGCTTTATGGATACCTCCCCTCAATGTTTAACAGGTTGTCTTTCTTTACATTAAATATGCCAAGTGAATTCCCACAATAGGGTCTTTGGACTAGATATTTCATCTACCTAGAATGTTCCTTCTTTCCATTCCTATCTTATTCATATACCACCTCCTTATAGAAGTCTTCCAGACTATCCATTCTAGAGAGCCCACCCTTTCTGCCATACTTAATTGTATCACCTGGCTTTATTTAACATAGCACTTATCCTTATGTGAAATAATCATGGTTTTTATTTAATTACTTGCTATTGCCTGTATCTCCCTCACTAGAAAGTAAGCTCCAAAAAGGCCACCAAGCTGTTGTATTCTAATTTATCAGTGCCCTGTCATATTGGTTACTACATATTTTCAGTATCACTGCTGTTCTGGATAAGGTCGCCAGGAGTCAGAATCAACTCCAGGGCAAGTGGTATTTGTTTGTTTGTTTTCTTACATAACAAGTCTTTTGGACCTATGCTCAGTTCTGCCCTCAGTATATTCATAAAGGAGAAATAACTAGAGATCTCTCTACCTCCTCACTTGTTTGACTTGCCCTTCCTTCTCAGCACTTCTCAAACTCCTGAATACCACAGGAAGTGGGGTCCAGGATATTTCAACTTTATTTTCAGAACCCTAGTTTAATTTATGGAAACCCTTGTGGCATAGTGGTTAAGTGCTACAGCTGCTAACCAAAAGTTTGGCAGCTCAAATCTACCAGGCGCTCCTTGGAAACTCTATGGGGCAGTTCTACTCTGTCCTATGGAGTCACTATGAGTCGGAATCCACTCAATGGCAACAGGTTTGGTTTGGTTTTTTGGTTTAGTTTAATTTATAACAAAGAAATGATAAATTTAGAAGAGAACACTGCAGGCAACAAAGGGCCCAATGAAGTAAAATATTGGATATGTGTCATGCACACTCTTGTCTCACCTCTTGAACCTATTTAAGAGAATAAAAAGTCACTCTTCTACATGTTGACATTTACAGAGGGACAGGTGCTGCAAAAAATCATAAAAAATATGTGCTCCAACATGAACTATTAAAGTGGATTCTCAAATACATCTGACAATAGGAATGTGCTTCATCTATGACAAATATGAAAGTTTACAAATAAAATATCTTAAGAAACTGTATCTTGCTTAGGTATGTTGGGAACAGCTAGCAAAGGTGAAAGTGTGTTATATATTAGAGGCAAGAAAAACAATCCTGGACTTTTAAAAAGTGTAAGTTTAAAAATAGGAATAATTTTGTGGAAATTATGTAAATTAACACAACTTTATTTGGTTTAAATGCTAAAAAATATTAAATATTAATTTTATATATATATATATAATTTTGGTTGGCAGCCGAGTGCTTTAACTGCTGCGCCACCAGGGCTCCTAATTTGGGTCAACAGCCACATAAATAATCAGAAAATCTATAACAATCCCAGTGTCTACCAATTATCTGTTAGTCGTTTGCCTTGGGATCACTTTTAATCAAGCTTGTTTAGATAGCTATCACAACTGACATAAAGTGCTCTGTTTTTCACTTTTTCACCAGAAATTCCCAACAAAGTCTGATTGGAAAACTCATCGAGGTTAGTTCAGACCTTTTATTCTTTCCTAAATAGCCTTGTTTCTTAGCCTTTCTCATTTGCTTACAGAACACCTGTGCACAGGGATGTTAATAAGTAAGTGATAAAGAATTATTTTTACTTGTGCAAAATGCTATCTGGATTTACATCAATGGAGTTCCAGGGTTTGTGGATTACATATTCACAGGAACCTGGGTTTCCTGATTTTTATCTTCACCATTGGGCTTAATTCCTCTGACAGCGGGACTAAACTGGGAGATTATATTAATGAGACAAAGGTGATATTTTGAAGGCTCTGTCATAGTTGCCTAAACCAGACCTGAACCAGAAAATGTACCTGGCAGCTCCCTTGTTTCACTTTCATTTGTTCTAAGGCTGTGTCAGCATACAATTGATTTCAAAGGCAGGGTTCTTCCCTCCATCTCTAATTTAAGCTTTCCCAAAAGAGATGTGGTTAATATTTTAGCAATTCCTACAGTATACATTCTTAAGTGGAAAACCCTTGGCATTCTTCCATGATACTATCATTGATTATGTTATCTAAAACTTTTTATTCTCTTTGCTTCTATTTTAATAATCTGCTATATAAATCAAGAAAATTGCTCATATAAAACAAACTGAATTGTTTAGGGGAGAATGGTATCACTATGTTGTCATACTAAAAGCAAAGATACTAATTCATTTTTAACTCAAGATAATTAATTATCTAGTCATTTACTAGACACATTCAAACATCTACTTAGGATGTTCAAAGTCTCCTTCCCCAACTGTCTGGGGAATCATACTTTGGATTCGATGGCCTAGGGGAAATTTTATTCCTTTTTCCTTTAAAAATTTCTTGTTCTTTAACCAGTCATAAAACAATATGTGTACTGACTGTTTAATAAGAAACTATTTGTTCTATAAACCTTCATCTAAAGTACAATTAAAAAAAAAAAGAAAACAATTTCTTGTTCTAACTCTTCTACATATAAGATTTCACCTGCTAAATGGGAATAAATCTACTCTATAAACAAAATACTGAATTTCAAATGGCTTTAAAACTCTATATAGATAACAAGATTCTCAATCTTGGCTTTGAGTAAGCATCAGAGGTGACTGATTCTCAGAGAATAACTTCAAATATGTATGTGCATGAATTGCAAAAGTAAGTGTTTTAGCAATAAAGCACTTTCTATATTATTTTCTATGTATAAGAATTGTTGCTTTTTTGCAAGACATTAATAGATACAAAAATTGCTGATGCTTGTTATAATTTTTTCTTTAGTACCATTTTTCTACTGAGATGTTTTTCAATAAAACTTCAATTATATGTACAAGTGGTCCTCTACTTAATTCTTTTGCCTTGGAGAAGCCTAAATTCTTCTACATGAGGCATTGACACTAAATGCACTATTCCTATGATAAATCCAGCCTTTAATCCATCAATTAACAAATATTTCAACTTACTACACAGTGAGGATATAAGGCTGTCCATAATTCAGTTTCAATAACATCATTAACCTTTTTACCGTTATTTGTACAATTAATTAAATATTTCATTGCAACTTGAACCTGTTTTATAATTTTTCTGAAAATGGAAAAATGTAATTCCTAATGGAATTGACTCGATGGCAACAGTTTTGGTTTTTTGGTTTAATACTAGTGATAAGATGCATATTATCATATATTAAATATAATTGAGGTAATATAATATAACATGGAAATCACTGGAAATACCAAAAGGGGCAAACTTTTAATTTTATTCAAGTGATCACTGGACATGTGTTTAATTGTGAATGAAAAGAACAAAATTAATAAAAATGTATAAGATGCTAGAAATATATTGCTGAATATTATATCTAATATTCAAAGTATATCTGGAAAGTTTGTAATATATCAGCTATCAGGGGTAGAATTTCTCTTGTAATATATAAGTTTATTATTTGACTTTCATATAATTTTATAAATTAAAAAAAAAATTATGTACCATGGTAGAGAACTGCACTGATAGGCATGACAGCTACAAGTAAAGACAAATAATTAGATAGATAGACTGAAAAACAGACAAACAGAAGTAGGGAATGGGAGAGAAGTAAAACAGGGGAATAAAAAGAGAAGGACTGAAAAGGAATGAAAAAAGACAGAGAAAGAAGGGAACTATAAAGAAGGAAAAGAGCACAAAAGGGAAGAGAATATAAACAAAGGAAGGAAAGAAAGGGAAGAGAGGGACAAGAGACAAAAAGGGGCCAGAAGGAATGAGAAGGGATGAGAAAAAATGAAAGGAGGACGAGAAGAGAAAGGAAGAGAAGTGTTGAGACTAAAATAAGAATCATGGAAGCAAATGTCATTGGCTCCTTCCTCTAAAAACAACTTGGCTTTATTTCATCCTTCTCTAACAAATAACTCAGAAGTTATGTGTATTTGAGAAAAATAAAATTCTTTTAAAACATCAGAAAACAGCTGTTGAATGAGTCAAATGAAATTAAGTATTTGTAGCAATGTGCTATTGAGAATTAAAGCAGCTATTGATGCCTGTATGTGTATATTAATGACATCCCACACAAACTTCCCATGTTGAGTGACTCTATTACAACCACTGAAGTAGAAGATGCCAGTCTTTAGTGCTCTGAAAACTGCCTTGTCTTCCTAAGTGAGTAATGCTTATACAACCAGAGAAGCAACCTGATATTTAAAAGAGAACCAAAACCTTTTGAAAGGAAAACTTGACAAAATGAGCTTCTGAGTAATACTTTGGGGAGATCTTAGTTAACATTATTTTACAGTACCTTCAATAAGAAGTGACCACAGAAAATTTCAGAGCAGGATGGGACACACTAATGATCATAATAATCCTTCACATTGCCAATGAAAAACCTGAGAGGCCGACAGGATTTAAGTACTTTGTCCAAAATAATCACAAACCCAGGTCTACTAATGTTCACTTTAACAATGGGTAATGAATAAGATCTACTGAGACCTTCAGAGAATATGCAGGAAAATGCTAAGTCGATGGATCCGATCCATTCATTTCTATATGTATTTATACTTATCATTAGGTCCTTAAACTGTGAGCTTCCTGAGATCTAGAACAATATTGTGTTTCTTCCAGATCCCTAGAGAAGAACACCAGGCTTGGCACATAATAGAGAGAAAATGAATACCTGCTTAATGAACGCATAGAGTAAAAGAGCAGAAAGTTATAAGCTTTAGATATCATTACTGTTTAACTTTTTATAAACTCCTACCAGTAACACAAAGATTATATCTGACCCTATGCCAGTATTCAAGAGAGGGTGACCATTACTACTTTAGCTTCCCCAGAAATGGGTGCAGTTTACAAATTACACAGCTCAACAGATAAATGTTATGTGCCTTTAGGGGACATCTGGCCCTACTCCTAAGGACAGTGTGAAAATAAAACAAAACACAAACTGGGTAGTAATTAGATGTTCTCAGAGGAACGGTTTCCCATATCATTTACAATCACACAATTCAACCATTTCCCAACAAGACATGCATAACCAACGGATATCCCTTATATTTGGATCATTTCTCCAACCCAAGGGTCGTCTTCCTCACAGCTGCTGAAAACATCCTTTGCTTCCCCCAACCCCACAATTTATATATGTTAGGTCCCTAACTCCTGTATATACCTTCCACCCTAATACTGGAGCCAACTTGCCCCTACTCCATTTCTCCTCCACACATATCCTTTCCACTGGAGCCCACCATTTCCCCAGCTCCTGTCTCAACAGCCACAGCACTCAGCGTGCCAATAATTGGTAGTGCCAATTTCCCTGGTGTCACAGTTTGAATTATGTCCCCCAAGAAATGTGTGTATCAGTTTGGCTAGGCCATGATTCCTGGTACTGTGTGATTTTCCTGTATGTTGTAA
>NW_004444108.1:1635426-1648426 GCF_000243295.1 Trichechus manatus latirostris | reverse complement strand
TGAATTTGGACTTTTAGCCTACTTTACTGTAAGGAAATAAACTTCTCGTCATTAAAACCATCCACTTGTGGTATTTCTGTTATGGCAGCACTAGATAACTAAGACACCTGGGAAGCCTGCTCCACCCTTACTGACTGTCATACTCTGCACAGCGCCCATGCCTAGTGACCAGCCTCAACTGGAAGGTTTCCTTTCCTGTAATCTCAGTCTGAAGGCTCAACACATTTTCTCAGAGAAATATTGGTGGCTTTGACGTTTGATGTAATTTAGGTGATATTTGTACAAGATTTAACCCACGGAATCCTTAAAGCTGGTCTGTGAACATAACCATCATTTAGAACTCTGTTTTCCATAGGGAGTGGAGGGTGGGGAATGTATTCTGACTTTCAAATGATAGATTCACCAACAAAACTGTAAAACACATCCCACTTCCAGATTAGAAATTAAATGAACAACAGTACATTTCAAAATTAACAAACATTTTAACATGCTCTATGAATTGTGAAGTATCCCTGGAACACTCACATTTTGCAAGTTACAAAGGGACAGACATGCAAACTTACCTAATTAGAGAAACAAGGACAACTTTGTATTTGTACAAATAATTAGTTAAATTAAGCTAAGGGGGCCTTTTCAAAAGGTCTCCTCAACATGACTTATATTTTAGAAGAGCTCTGCCTTACAGGAGTCACATTTTCACCACAGGATTCTGCACAAGTAAAGTACAACCATGTTACAGCTTGGAAACTCGGTGTTGTATAATGCAATTAAATGGGGAACAGGTAAGTGAGTTACTGTGGGGTAAGTCTTGGTCAAGAAAATACTCAAAATGAATGAACTTTCACCGTAAGCTATAAGGAGATATGGTAGCAGGAGAGGATATAATCGAACAATAAAATTATTGAACCTATCCCAAAAGAGTTCAGTCAGTTTTAGTTAAAGTAATAAACTCAAGAGAGCAATCACAAAAGACATCATTGAGTCAGCAACAGAGGTGTGGTTTGCCTCCATCTACCATCTACGCAATCCCTTTCAGCAATTGTTCAATTGGTTATTTTTCCCACAATAAATTCTGAACATCTGCGGTCAAAAGCCTGCCAGCTTTAGAGGCAGGATCCACCCAGCCCTTCAGGCATGCTCTACAGGGTACAACCTGCACCCTAAATAGGTGTGTACACCATGTGTTTGCTCTATGCCCAGGAGCAAGTGGGTGGGATTTGGAAATGGTGTAGGCAGGTCTATCTTTCTGGGAACTCTAGGGAGAAAGGGAAAAAACAAACAAAACAAAGACCCCCTGCTCCATCCTGTTTCACACCATTCTCATTCTTTAGTTATTTTGAATAACCAAAAGGCCCAGCTTTCTCTTCCAAGTCCTTTTCATCACCCCCCTTCCTTTTGCTAGTCAGCACTGCTTTAGTCACAGCCCTAGGTTTCCCTGGGGCTCTTGCACTTGTGGGGGATGGGAAAAGGGAAGAAGGGAGGTGCCTGCCAGTAACCTGGCTGGATAGTTAGCAAGTGGGGATCTGGAAATGAGCTTCTGGGCATTATAATCTAGCCCTGATTGCTTGCCACCAGCATGCCTTCTTCTTAATGTTCTGGCCCTCTTAGTTCTCACCCTCGATTTGTATGTCAGAGACCCTATGGCCTCTTCACTCAACGCACAGCCAAGATGACTTCCTGTGTTTCTATAACTTCCCAGTCTCCTCCCCATAAAGCACTATCGTCTCTTTACATACCCATGATTCCAGCAACTGACCCATGCACATTCACTGCCCCCTCATCCACCTCATCCATGCAATGATTCTCCCAGCACAGCACACAGAATGGCCTGAAGTCTCCAAACACCTTTCAGGAAGCAATCTCTTCCAGTACCACTCTCCAGGCAACCACAACCTAGAGTAGTGGTTCTCAAACTTTGCTGTGTACCTGAGTCACCTGAAAAGCTGATCAAGGACAGGAACCCAGGCTCAGGCTGACCTAAGTTTAAAAAGCACCAATCTCCACTAACTGGGGTCAGAAATGAGATCGGATACAATTTTTTTAAAAATGGATTTGGTGGAGAAACACACACACACACACACACACACACACACACACACACTCACACAGGACCCTCCTCCTCTCCCACCTCTTACTTCCACCCAGAAGGCTCTTCCCAGACCCTTTCCCCCCGCTTACTCTCCCGGGGTCCTTGGCGGACTCGTCGGGAGAGGAAAGCAAATGCAACTTCCCTTCCTCTGGGAACCCGGACCACCTCGCCCGAGACTTAACTTTCCAGACTCCCTACTTCTCTCACCTACATGATAATGAAAGAAAAGTGAGAAAGACAGAGGGCTTAGAACTCGGCACCCTGGTGAGCTTCCAATCCCGAGCGCGCTCCCAAGCAGGAGGCCCCCTTCCCTGCCCTCCGCCCCGCGGGCCGAAGGTGTGTCCAGCCCGGGGCCCCGGAGCACGCGCCCCCCGAACCTGCCAGTTTCCCGCCCGCCACTGCCCAGGAGGCGAGCCGGAGCCCTACTTACGACCTGGAGCGCCCCTGAGCAGCGCGCCACCGCGCCTGCCGCACCGCGCCCGCCGCCTAAGTTTGCCTCCCAGGAAGCGACGGAGACGAGAGACGGGAGGGGGAGTTACCTGCCCAGCGTCAGGTCGGCGGAGGGAAGCTCCTTCCCGCCGCGACCGCGCCTCCGCAGACTAGGGGCAGAGCTTAGTGAGGGCGGGTGTGGAGACCAGTTGCAACAAGTTCGAAATCGTGTCACACCAAACCCCACGCAGCTAAAAAGTGCCTCGGAACGTGCCCGAACTCAAAAACCCAACCCTCTTCCAGCCAAGTACTGTGTATAAAAAAGCTTTTCTGGTCTGCCCGTCCTCAGGGCTACGGGGCAGTTACAAGTGTCGACATCTCGGCAGGGGCGAGCAGAAACCTGGGAGGACAGCGGCGGTCACCTGGGAAGAGGGTTGACTTCTCGGAATGGCGCTATGGTCCCATCTCCGGTCTTCCCACGGCTCCGGAATGCGTACAGAGAAGGCCGAGGGGGCGTCAGGGTGAGAGGGAGGGTTGTACTACCCTGGAGAGTGTGAGGCGGATTCCGTCGACAGTAGATAATTCCAATCAGCAACCAGCAAGGCAGATCCCTACCTAACCGCCTGAGTGTTTCCAGGCTTGGAAAGGACCAGGAGGTGAAAGGTGGAAGCAAAAAGGTGCTTGTGCGTTTATATTCTTATATAAAAGAAGAATATCAAGTATCAGCAAAGATTTGGTGCCGACTTTCGACTGTCAGAGTCCTGACTTGGATAAGAACACTTTAAAATAGGGATATATGGTTGAGAGCAGCTACTTTTTGTGTGACACTGTGGAGTAATGCTATGGAAGTAGAGCTATTATAATTTGGTTTTAACATAAAACATTTACAGCAATGAATAAAATTCATTTTTATTTCCTTGTCTACATCTCAATAAATCTGTGATGAGTATTTATAAAACTTTCTGTAGCCATGTAGTCTTCAAGGTTTAGCCACTTACAGCAAACGTTAAAAATGCAGCCTAGTACAGGAAGAATGAAACTTAGGATAATAATAGGCATAGTTTAAGCTTTGGGCATGAGATGTAAATTATCACAAAATAGAATTGACCCTTAAAAATAACTTTTATGTCTGTTTTGCCCTGTATAAAACACTTTGAGAAAACTGTTCAGAGTTGAATTGGACCCTCATTGATGAGAAGACTTAGACAAGAGAATAAAAGTGATGTATTAGATGCTAAAACAGCACAAAAGTCAAAGGTGCAAAAGTAAAAGCAAGTTCCAGGATGGTACAAACCTTAGCTTGTAAATCATCTCTGTAATCTATAGTTTATTTTCTTCAAAAGAATGTAGGAAATTGTCTTGTTTTACATATGTAACTTCTTCCTTCTGTGCCTGTAATTTCCATGTCCCACATTTTAAGATTTTTGCAGTTCTAAGATTTTTGCAATTCTGGTCTTCCTTTTTGACACCCCTAATTCATTTGTCTGGCCTAATTCATGTTCTCTGTGTGTGCTTCACTTATCAGTATGTTTCCACAGTCATTGAAAAATAATTCTATGTGTCTTTTAAAGGAGAAATATTTATTAGTATTTTGAAACTGCGTCTGTAAATATCTCTTATTGTATTAAAAAACAGCAAGTGTATTTAGACAAATTAAAATGGGCCCATGAGAAGTCAAATTTTATTAAGAAATGTACTCATGCATAAATCAAATGAAATCACCAAAAAAGCAGGAAATCTAGTATTAAAAGCAAATAAAAAAGAGGAAAATGTCTGTGGAGAGGGAGAAACTATCGATGGTACTTTACTAAGGGCTTTCCATCCTTAGTGTGATGGGAAAATATATAAAATTGACCTCACTCCTTAAGGAGCCTACAAGCTAGATGAGGAGAGAAGACATATAACAAAGAAAGGTTCCTAATAGTACAAACCAGTGTAAGGTGGAACACCCCCCATGCTTCAAGAACTAAGAGGAGGGAAAGATGATTAGCTGCTTAGATTATTGGAAAATGCTGACAGAACTTCAAAGAACTGTTGGAATTTGAGTTTGTTCCTAACTGATGAGTAGACTTGACAGGAGAATGGAACTGACATAACTAGATGCTGAAACAACATAGCAAAAGAGGTAGGAAAGTAAAGGCAAGTTCCAGGACAATACAAGTCAAATGCCGGATTTGGCCCAGGGCATGGTTTTGGTAAAGGGTAAAGCAAGAAAGAAAGTTCGGAGTAATTCTCTCATCTTCAGAATGAGGGAAATATTTACTATCTAGCATTGGTGTGAGAATTATGACTTAGAAATAGTATATGTAAAACACCGTAGCACCTCATATATGGTCAGCCCTTAATGATTGGTGGCAATTATTATACTAGGGGTCAGATTGTGAAGAACCTGGATTACAAGCTGAAGCATATGCTCTTGTGTCTTTTGAGGGTTGATATGACGACTAATCTAGAAGTTGGTGCCCTTCAATATGACTTCTAGGCAGTTAGAAAAAGCAGGAAGGCCCAGCTGTGGTGAAAAAAGGATGACAATGGTGGGAGTAGAGAAAACAGAAGGGAGGAGGTCAATCTGAGACCCAATGAGATTGAAAATAAGAGGATTCTGGAGTCAGACTGGATGTGGAAGGGAACTAAGTAAGAAACAACTGGGTTTTCAAGCTGCTAAAAGTCATAAGTGGAGGGGAGGAAAGAAATAAATGGCTAAGTATGTGAAAAGTAGTAAAAGACAGGAACTGAGTCAAGTGAAAGGTTATTTTAAAGATATTGGACCACTCCAAAAAAAGACCCACCCCACTACTGTAAAGCTGATCCTGACTCATAGTGACCTTATAGGACAGAGTAGAACTTCCTCATAGGTTTTCCAAAGAGCAGCTGATTGATTCAAATTGCTGACCTTTTGGTTATCAGCCAAACACTTAGCCACTGCACCACCAGTGAAGGAAACAGCAGAAGGTGGAAAGAATAGGTGGATAAGAAGCAAGGTCTAGAGGGGATGGGAAGGAAGATATAGTACCTCAGCTTCTGTCTTAGTCATCTAGTGCTGCTCCAACAGAAATACCATAAGTGGATGGCTTTACAAAGAAAAATTTATTCTCTCACAGTCCAGTAGGCTACAAGTCCCAATTCAGGGCATCAGCTCCAGGGGAACACTTTCTCCATTGGCTCTGGAGGAAAGTCCATGCCATCAGTCTTCCTTTGGTCTGGGAGCTTCTCTGCGCAGGAACCTCAGGTCCAAAGGACGCGCTCTGCTCCCAGCACTGTTTTCTTGGTAGTATGAGGTTCCCATGTGTTTCTGCTCACTTCTGCCTTATATATCTCAAAAGAGATTGCATTAAGACACTAATCTTGTCAACCTCATCAGTATAACCTCGTCACAGTGATAGAATTTACAACACATAAGGAGATCACATATAATGTCATCATAGTGATAGAGTTTACAACACATAAGGAAATCACATCAGATAACACAATCATACAATACTGGGAATCATGACCCAGCCAAGCTGACACAACTCAATCCATGACAACTTCCCATTTGAAAACTATGTCTAATAAATTCCCAACTCTGTCTTGTTTAAACAGATTATATTGAAGATAGGAACTAAAACTAGAATTTTAAAATTAATAGTCAAAAAATAGTAACATGAAGAGTGAAAAGATTGCACTCATGATTAAGAAGCTTCCAAGGTGGACACTTTTCCTTAGGGGGCACTGACTTTATGTTAATAGTGGAATGATTTGGAAAAGGGTAGCAAGAATGGTTATACAACTTCAAGAATGTAGTCAATGTTACTGAATTGTACACGTAGAAATTGTTGCTATGGTGTATGTTTTGTTATGTATTTTTCACCGCAATAAAATTTTTAAAAAGACACTTAAATGAAAAAAAAAAAAGACAGTTCCAATGCGATATTTATCGATATAATAAACCAGTCTGCATTGTATCTTTACCCTATACTACAAAATTTAGGCTGAAGTCTAAAAAAAGCCTAGTGGAAATATTAAATTACATTCAACATATCTTTATTGCACTCCTGTATTTATTTCAAATACAGAAGGGGATTCAAAAGCAGACATCAGGTATTTTTCCTTGTTTTCAAAGTACTTATAATATAATTAAGAAGACAAAATATTTGAATATGAAATAGGACAATACAGAGTATAATTAAAAATAAGTACAAAAATAGTGATCAAAATAAAAGAGATACAGAAATCATTGAAAAGAGAAAACAACTAAAATTTATTAGGAAAGAAAGTAATTTATATTCTGGGTGGTTATTTTTTAGTTGTTTTGTTTTAATAAAATAAATGTTCCTTCAAAAATTTCTAGAAATGTGATAAGTAGTTACTCCAATTGTTTATCAGGTCTTAGCCATTATTTGAAGACAAAAAGAACACTAAGCTTCTAACTTTAGAATATATGTATTTTAATACATTACAAGGCAATGGCTTCCAAGCAGATAAAGCTATTAACAGAATAATATGTCCAAAAATTTAAAAATTAGATATGCCTATCAAAACCATTTTTCCCAAAGTATTTTGGGGAAGTTAAAAAGTAAAATTGCTATTAGTGTTGGCAAAACCTACTGCGGCATGAATCATCACATTAGCTTAATAGGCTCATGATGTTTCATGTAAGACTACTGTGAAAATTATTGAAATGAACTTCATAATCATTTCATATATCTGCCATATCTAAATTGTCACGTTTCCAAAATATTATGTAAGTGCCATTAATTCAATAAATGTTCATTGAGAGTTTATTATGGGAAAGTCATCATGCCAGGCATTGATTGGGGAAGTGGATGCAAATACTAATAAAGCACAGGAGATAAATTAACTGGGGCTCCTCCCTTTTAATCTAAATCCTTGACTTGTGTGTGTATGTCAGTGTTTACGTGTGTAAAGATGAAACAATACAAAAATAATGGTATTAGCATTTGTGAAAAGGGATATGGAAACAAACAGTTAAACAGCAGTAGGTAAGTATGTGGATTAAGATTTTTTTTCTGTGTGTGTGTTTTCTTGTTTTTTTTACACTCACTAAGTTACTTTAGAAGGATAAGAGAAACATACTATGGTACTTTTGCTCTTCCTTCATTCTTCAAAATTATGCTGTAGTACTGTGTAATTATTTTTTAATCTGCAAATATCTGTAAGAGGTATATTAATTATAACAAATTGGATTAGGGATTAGGGTAAAGAAAATAAAATGCCTGAATTAAAACAGCAAAAAAATCAGTTATTATTATTATTATTATTTTTAAATAGAAAAACTCATTAGATCCTACCCTCTCATGGATGCTTTTCCTCTTTTCTTTCTCTTGGACACATCAAATGCATGAGCGCATTAGATTGCTTACATTCTTCACAATAGACATAAATATCTTTAAAAGTCTTGCTGATATATACTGGTAAAATGCATAATCATGCAATTAGGTGAAAAGGATACAACATACATAGAGTGACACTAATAGAAGATATTTAATATTACATGCTGATTATTTTAGTTATTCAATTAAAAAATATCTTTTAAAATATTTAACTTTACTTCTGAAAAGTCATTAGCTATTTATCAGTTATGAATTAATTCAAATAGCTATCCTCAAAGACATTTTATAACAATATGTAACAGTCATCATCACCAATATCATCAACATAATCACAAATACCCATTGCTATACCTGCCTGTGAACATGTTAGATGAATTATGTAAAATTACACAGTAATCATTCTCAGTATCCTTAGAGTCACTCAACCTGGACTGAACTTCACAGAGGTCAGCCAAGGTCGGGAAACACCTTGTGTATTTGGTAAATAAAAAAAGAGCAGGAAATAAAGAAGAGGAGTAAACCTCCGATTCCCAACTGCCATTTCTGTAAGGTCTAATTTGGGCGTGTTGCACAATTCTGTATTACTGTCTCCCAGACATATTGTGTTTATTTGTACCTCCTACCTTTATCCACCTCTGCTTAGAGGATAGGAGTCCCTGGGTGGCGGAAATGGTTAAGCCTTGGACTACTAGCTGAAAAGCTGGTGTTTCAAACATACCCAGAGGCACCTGAAAGGACAAAGGACGGGCCTGGCGATCTGCTTCCAAGAGGTCACAGCCTCAAAAACCCTATGGAGAGCATGGGGTCGCTATGAGTTGGACAACAACAGCTCAGTGGATCACTGAGCTGTGATGTCCCCTAGCTCCTCTCTCTCTGCAGAATAGTTGTCAGTCAAGACCCATCTCCAGTCCCACACTGTCTAATTCCAGCTTTGACTAGTGTGGACTCCTTCTTAAAATGCATAGGACTCAATCCCTTAATCGCTTCTCTGCCAAAAATTTGTGACCTTATGACAGCCATTCTCCTGTTTATCTGGGCTGTCATTGAAGCCTTCTGATATAATTTAATCTCCCCAATGTCTTGTCTTCCAATCAGGTCAGTGGTTCTCAGTGGAAGTGGTTATCAGTCCATAGAGTAGTTAGAAAATGTTTCTATGATTGTTGGCTCTACTGACATGTCGTGGGCAGGGGCCTGGGATGACATATGTCCTGTGACACACCTTATGCAACAGAAAATTATCCCATGTCTTCTGCAAATATTAACAGTCCTGTCAGACATAATGAATGTGAAAAATCCATTTATAATTACCTGAGACTAGAACTTCTCTCTGTTTTACATACAAATATAAGATATTTTTGTCCAGTTTTAACATGCACTGCATTCCAGGAATCCAATTACATCATGCTTGGTAGGGTAGAGGGTCAGCAAAAAAAGAGGAAGACTCTCAATGAGATGGATTGACACAGTGGCTACAACAATGGGCTCAAGCATAATAACTATTGTGAGGATGGCACAGGACCAGGCAGTGTTTCGTTCTGTTGTACACAGGGGTGCTATGAGTCGGAACCAACTTGATGGCACCTAACAACAACAAGAACAATTATAACCTATTTTGCTTAGTTTATACATTTGCTAATAATTATTCACCACTTTGTAAAGCATAGCACTAACAGAACTGCTGTGGAGTTACCAATATAACACACTGGTCTCCATATGCACTGCTAAGCACAAGCATCTGATGACTTCTTCATGTTGTCTGCTATAGGTGTGAATTAATATTTATAAACTAAAACACAGAGTATTTTATTATACATTGCTTTTATTACAATTAGGGCATGACATTAATTTTTAAAATTATGTGTGTAGTTTATGTTATATTTTCAATAAATTTCATTTAGTTTCAGTATAATAAGGTGACATTACAAAATATTTGATTAAAAACAAGGAGGGGCTACATAATCTATGAATAAAAATACTGATAAGTTGGATTTTATTAAAATTATAACTTCTGCTTGGCAAAAGATACTGGGAAGAGAATGAAATGACAAGCTACAGATTGGGAGAATACATTTGCAAAATACTTCTCTTAAAAAGGACCTGTATACAAAATATACACAAAACTTTCAAAATTCAACAATAGATAATCGAACAACCAGTTAAAAAGTGGCAAAAGATCTGCACAGACACCTCACCAAAGAAGACATTCAGATGGCAAATAAGCATAAGGAGAGATGCTCAACATATGTCTCTAGGGAACTGCAAATTAAAACTAAAATGAGATACCTCTACACACCTATTTGTTGTTATTCGCTGTCAAGTTGGCCTCTGAGTCATTGTGATCACATGCACAATGAAACAAAACACTACCTTGTGCTGCACCATCCGTTAATGGGTTGGGGATCCAACTATTGTGATCTGTAGGGTTTTCTTTTTCTTTTTTTTATTGTACTTTAGATGAAGATTTACAAAACAAGTAGTTTCTCATTAAACAGTTAGCACACAAACTGTTTTATGACAATGGTTAACAACCCCACAACATGTCAATACTGTCCCTTCTCAACCTTGGGTTCCCTATTACAAGCTTTCCTGTCCCCTCCTGCCTTCTAGTCCTTGTCCCTGGACTGTTGTGACCCATTAGTCTCATTTTGTTTTATGGGGCTGTCTAATCTTTGGCTGAATGGTGAACTTTGGGAGTGACTTCTTTACTAAGCTAAAAGGGTGTCCGGAGGCTATACTCCCAGGGTTTCTCCAATCTCTGTCAGGCCAGTAAGTCTGGCCTTTTTGTGTGTGTGAGAATTTTGTTTTACATTTTTCTCCAGCTCTTTCCGGGACCCTCTGCTGTGATCCCTGTCAGAGCAGTCAGTGGTGGTAGCCGGGCACCATATACTTGTACTGGACTCAGTCTGGTGGAGGCCATAGTAGTTGTGCTCCATTAGTCCTCTGGACTAATCTCTCCCTTGTATCTTGTTTTCTTTATTCTCTCTTGCTCCCTAAGAGGTGAGACCAGTGGAGTATCTTAGATGGCTGCTCACAGACTTTTAAGACCCCAGACACTACTCACTAAGATAGAATATAGAAGATTTTCTTTATAAACTGTGTTATGCCAATTGAGCTGGATGTTCCCCAAGACCATGGTCCCCACAGCCCTCAGCCCAGCAATTCGGTCCCTCAGGGAGTGTGGATGTGTCTACGGAGCTTCCATGATGTTTCCTTGTACAAGTTGTGCTGGCTTCCCCAGTATTGTGTACGGTCTTACCCTTCACCAAAGTTACCACTTATCTATTACCTTTTAGTATTTCTGCCCTCAACCCTCCCATCCATCGTAATCAACAAAGATTGCTTCTTTTTGTGTGCAGACTTTTTCATGAGTTTTTACAGTAGTGGCCTCATATAATATTTGTCCTTTTGTGATTGACTTATTTCACTCAGCATAATGAATTCCAGTTTCATCCATATTATGAGATGCTGCACAGATTCTTCACTGTTCTTTATTGTTGCATAACACTCCATTGTGTGTATGTACCATAGTTTGTTTATCCATTCATCTACTGATGGGCATCTAGGTTGTTTCCATCTTTTTTGCTACTGTGAACAATGCTGCATTGAATACGGGTGTGCATATGTCCATTCGTGTGAAGGCTCTTATTTCTCTAGGATCTATTCCTAGCAGTGGGATTGCTGGATCGTATGGTATTTCTACTTCTAACTTTCTAAGGAAGCACCATGTCGTTTTCCAAAATGGTTATATCACTTTACATTCCCACCAGCAGTGCATAAGAGTTCCAATCTCCCTGCAGCCTCTCCAACATTTGTTATTTCCAGTGTTTTTGATTCGTGCCAGTAATGTCAGGGTTAGACGGTATTTCACTGTAGTTTTAATTTGCATTTCTCTAATGGATAGTGATTGCAAGCATTTCCTCATGTGTCTGTTGGCCCCTTGAGTGTCTTCTTCAGTGAAATGTCTGTTCATTTCCTTTGCCCATTTTTTAATTGGATTATTTGTCTTTTTGTCATAGAGGTGTTGGCTTTTCTTGTAGATTTTAGAGATTAGATCTTTGTCTGATTTGTGATGTCCAAATTTTTTTTCCCAGTCTATAGGTTGTCTTTTCACTCTTTTGGTGAAGTATTTTGATGAGCTTAAGTGTTTAATTTTTAGAAGATCCCCATTATCTAGCTTATCTTCTGGAGTTTGTGTGTTGTTGGTTATGGTTTGGATCCTGTTAATGCCATGTATTAGGGCCTCTACCATTGATCCTATTTTTACTTCTATGAACTTTACAGTTTTGGGCTTTATATTTAGGTCTTTGATCCATTTTGAATTTCTTTTTGTATATGGTGTGAGGTATGGGTCTTGTTTAATTTTTTTGCAGATGGACATCCAGTTTTGCCAGCACCTTTTGTTAAAAAGGCTGTCTTTTCCCCATTTGATGGGTTTTGGGCCCTTGTAGAAGATCAGGTGACCGTAGGTGGATGGATTTACATCTGGGTTCTCAATTCTGTTCCATTGGTCAATGTATCTGTCCTTGTACCAGTACCAGGCTGTTTTGACTACCATAGCTGTCTAGTAGGTTCTGAGGTGAGGTAGTGCGAGTCCTCTGACTTTATTCTTCTTCTTCAATAGTGCTTCACTTATCCGGGGCTTCTTCCCTTTCCATATAAAGTTAATGATTAGTTTTTCCACCTCTTTAAAGAATGTTGTTGGTATTTGAATCAAGATTGCAATGTATTTGTAAACTGCTTTGGGTAGAATTGTCATTTTCACAATGTTGAGTCTACCTATCCATGAGCATAGTAAGTTTTTCCATTACGTAGATCCCTTTGGGTTTCTTGCAGTAGTGTTTTGTAGTTTTCTTTTTATAGGTCTTTTACAACCCTGGTTAGATTTATTCCTAAGTATTTTATTTTTTTAGGGGCTATTTCCTTTTCATCATTCTCCTTATTGGTGTATAGGAATCCAACTGATTTTTCTCTGTTTATCTTGGATCTTGCTACTCTGCTGAATCTTTCTATTAGTTCCAGTAGTTTTCTCATGAAGTCTTTACAGTTTTCTATGTATAGTATCATATCATACACAAACAGGGACAGTTTAACTTCTTCATTACCAATTTGGATGCCCTTTATTTCTTTTTCTTGCCTTATTGCTCTAGCT
>NW_004444108.1:1608270-1634912 GCF_000243295.1 Trichechus manatus latirostris | reverse complement strand
GGTTATTTCCATCCTCTCCTGTTTTTCTTTTGTCAGTCTGGCCAGTGGTTTGTCAAAATTGATCAATTTTGTTGATCCTTTCAAAGAACCAACTTTTGGTTTTGTTGATTCTTTCTATTGTTTTTCTAGTCTCTATCTCATATATTTCTGCTCTGATCTTTATTATTTCCTTTCCTCTGGTGGCTGTGGGCTTTTTTTGCTGTTCTTTTTCTATTTGTTCGAGTTCTATAGTTAATGTTTTGATTTTGTCCCTTTCTTCTTTTTTGATGTGTGCATCTATTGCTATAAATTGTCCCTGAGGACTGCCTTTGTTGTGTCCCAAAGGTTTTGGTATGGTGTGTTTTCATTCTCATTGGATTCTAGGAATTTTTGATTCCATCTCTGATTTCATCTATTACCCAGTGGCTTGTAAGCAGGGTGTTATTCAGTTTCCATGTAATTGATTTTTTTCCTTGGTCTTCCTGTTGTTAATTTCTACCTTGATGGCATTATGGTCAGAGAAGGTACTTCGTATTATCTCAACGTTTTGGATCTTGTTGAAGATTGCTCTGTGGCCTAAAATGTGGTCTATTCTGGAGAACGTTCCATGTGTGTTGGAAAAGTATTTGTACTTTGCAGCTGTTTGGTGAAGTGTTCTATATATGTCTATGAGGTCAAATTGGCTGATTGTGCCTTTTAGGTCTTCTGTATCTTTGTTGAGTTTCTTTCTAGATGTTCTGTCCTTTACTAAGAGTGTTGTGTTGAAGTCTCCTACTATTATTGTGGAACTGTCAGTTTCTCTTTTCAGTGCTGTTAGAGTTTGTTTTATGCATTTTGGAGCCCTGTCATTGGGTGCATAGATGTTTATTATGGTTATGTCTTCATGATGGATCATCCCCTTAATCATTATCTGTGTCCTTCTTTGTCTTTTATGATGGATTTTGTTTTAAAGTCTATTTTATCTGTGATTAGTATTGCCACTCCTGCTCTTTTTTGGTAGCCGTTTGCTTGATATATGTTTTCTATCTTTGATTTTTAATAAATTTACGTCTTTGTTTCTAAGTTGTGTCTTTTGTAGATAGCATTTTGATAGATCCTGTTTTTCTTATCCCTTCTGTCACTTTCCGTCCCTTTATCGGTACATTTAGGCCACTTACATTCAGTGTAATTACTGATGGGTGTGAGTTTATTGCTGTCATTTTTTAGTGCTTTTTTTTTGTGGTCCTGATATTTTCTTTGTTCCTCTTACTCTCCTGTGCTGGATTCCTTTTGTTTGTGAATTTTTTTTTCATTTCTTTTGTTTTTGTAGGTTTTGTTTTTACTGGGACTTTATGTTTTTCCTCTTTATTTTAATGACTAGGTTTGTTAACTCCCTTTGTGGTTATCTTGAAATTTACCCTTATCTTCCTAGGTTTGAATTAGTCTATTGTTACTTGGTATCACCCTGCCTTCCTCTCCATTAGAAGGGTCTATACATACAGCATTTATTCCCTCTTTTATTGTTCTGATGTTGTTGTCATTTACAGATTAACCTCTCTGGTTCCCTGTTGTAATTCTTTTGGTTTTGGATAGTCCTTGAGAGTTCATTTTCTAGGTTGGTATCTGGCTGGTATGATCCTGCATCCTAGATTCAGCCTGTGGTCTGATGTTGTTTGTTCTCAGATCAAAGGATTCTCTTTAATAATTCTTGTAAGTTTGGTTGGTTTTTACATAGTCCCTTAATTTCTGTTTATCTGGAAATGTCCTGATTTCACCATAATATCTGAACATGAGTTTTGCAGGCCATATTATTCTTGGCTGGCAATTTTTTTTATTTCAGGGTTTTATATATGTCATCCCATTGTCTTCTTGCCTGGATGGTTTCTGCTGAATAATCTGAGCTTAGTATTATTGTTTGTCCTCTGTATGCGACTTTTTGTTTTTCTCAATCTGCTCTCAGGATTCTTTGTTTGTCTTTGGTTTTAGCAAGTGTGATTATGATATGCCTTGGTGATTTTTTTTCTGGGTCTATCCTATATTGGGTTTGTTGAATTTCTTGGATGGTCAAATCTTCACCTTTCATGATATTGGTGAAGTTTTGGGTCAGCAGTTCTTCAGTGATCCTCTCTGTGTTTTCTGTTTTCTTCCTACTCTGGAACTCAGATCACTCACAGATCTTTACTTTTGAATGTTTCCCACATAATTCTCAGGATTTCTTCATTCTTTTTTCTGATTTTTCCTCAAAGTTGTATTCAAGTGTTTGTCTTCAATTTCCCTGATCCTGTCTTCCCACATTTCAAACTGATCCTCAGCCCTCTATGACACTGTCAATTTCTGAAATCTTATCTTTTGGATTTCTAGTTGTTGTTTTTGTATGATTTCAAGTTGTGAATTTATTTTGGCATTTTGTTCCTGTACTAGTTTCCTGAATTCTTCCATTTTTTTTAAATCTGTATTTTCCATGAATTTATCTATTTTTTTCCTCATTTTTGTCTTCTTTTTGCTTCAACTCTTGGATAGCTCTGAATATTAGAGATTTGAATTCCCTGGCAGGTAGTTCTAGTGCCGTTTCTTCTACTGGAATGTCATCTGGTGTTTTATTTTGGACGCCTACTGGTACCATCCTGTCCTGTTTCTGTATATGTTTTGATATTGTCTGCTGTCTTCAGGGAATTCAGTAGTTATTTTCCTCATTTATTGATTGTAGATTTGTTTTGTCTTGTTTTTTTGTTTTATTTGGTTATGTCTCAGCAGATCGGCTGTGTGTTCTTTGTTGTTTGCTTGTCTGTGGACACGATACTTTTCACCTCCTCCAATGGGGAAGGTCAGTCACTCAGGTATGGTACATCAGGGTAGGTCCAGCTGTAGGGGAGTTGCTGGGATGGGTTGTTTGTGGCACGTACTAGGGCCAATAGGGTGAGCTGAAAGTCAGTGCAGTGCAGGTTTCTGTAGGCCATGCCTGTGATGCTTGGGGGTGTGATGTTCAGTGCATGGTGCAGGTAGGCAGGAAGGAGGGGGAAGATTGTGATGTGTGGAGCTAAGATGGCTATGGTAAAGAGGAGAGAGAGGAGAGAGGAATAGGAGCCAAAAACATACAAACAAACAAAGAAACAGAAAAGAGTGCTAAGGTAACTTGCCGTTGGAGTGGGGAGATGAGACTCAGAAATGGAGGAAAAAAAAAAAAAAGATAAAAGGTAAAATGAAAAAAGTGAATAAATAAAAATTAGAAAACAAAGAAAAGCAAAGTCCTCAGGGATCACACCTGTGCAGCTGTGAGGACTGGAGAAGCTGCTTTCAGGCTGTGAAGTACAGCCTGGCTAGAAGGGGTAAAGGTGTCACACAGCACCAGGTATTCAGGATACAGGAAGAGAAGGTAAGTATAGAGAGACAAGAAACTGAGAAATGAAGAAAGACATAAAGGGAAAAAGAGAGAAAAGAAAATAAACAAAAAAAAACCAAGAAAACAGAAATGCTCCCAGTGATCCCAATGCACGGCTGCGCAGACCGAGTGAGTAGCTCCCAAGCCGTGCAGTACTGCCCAGATAGAAGGGGCTCCCAAGCTGAAAAAAGAAAAAGAAAACAAATAAACAAATCAAGCAAATAAACAAAAAAAGCCCCAGGGATCCCACCAGCATGGCAGCATGGCCAGGAAATAGTTCTACAGTCGAGGGGTGTTTCATAGCCTTTCAAGAAGAAGCGAAGATGGCACACAGAGCTAGGTATTTGAGTGAAAGAAGGGGGAGGTGGTGAGAGTTGTGGAAGAAACCAAAAGAAGTGGAAAAAAGCAATACCAGCAAACAACAAATGGCACTCAGGGAGCCAGCCAGTGTAGGCGGGTGGAATCCAAGTGGCTCTGGGTTGAAGCCAGTGCTTCCCAGCCAAGAGACTGTGGCCTTGGTAAGCAGAGGAGGCCAAATGTGGATGAAGAACGGTAGGGGGTGGGAAAGTGTGTATCACTGGTTACTAGTTGTTCTGTCTCCTGCTGGGAGCTCTGTGAAGCTGTTTTCCCATACTCCTTATTCGCCAATCTCTGACAGGAGTCCAAGATGGCAGATCCGTGCTGTGTTAGCTGACAGGGGACCTCTGCATGTATCTCTCCTCGTTGTCTGTTCTCTGCCAGTTTATTATTCGATTCGGTGCCTGGCTGAGTTTTTTATCTCTTCATTTGATGCTTAGGGTTTCAGGACTGACATTTGTCTCTGTTTGACTTAGTTTTGTGGATCTTTGCTGTGGATGGATGGCATGGTGTTTCTGTCTATAGTGCCTTATTACCTGGCAGTCTCCGATCCGTAGGATTTTCATTGGCTGATTTTTAGAAGTAGATCACCAGGCCTTTCTTCCTAGTCTGTCCAGTCTAGAAGCTCTGCTGAAACTGTTTAGCATCATAGCAGCATGCAAGCCTCCACTGGCAGGTGGGTGGTGGCTGCACATGAGGTGTTTTGGCTAGAAATTGAACCAGGTCTCTGGCATAGAAGGTGAAAATTCTACCACTGAACCACCAACGCCCCCTATTAGAATGGCTAAAATTCAAAACACTATCAACATCAAATGCTGACAAGGATGTGAAGCAACAGAAACTCATTCAATGCCGGTCGGAATGAAAAAGGGTGTAGCTAGTTTAGAACATAGTTTGCCAGTTTCTTACAAAGCTAAACTTGGTCTCACCATATGATCCAACAATCACATTCTAGGTATTTACCCCAATGAGTTGAAAACTTATGTCCACATAAAACTTGCACGTGGATATTTATAGTAACTCTATTCATAACTGCAAAAAATTAGAAGCAACCAGGATGTTCTTCACTGGTAAATGGATAAACTGTGGTGAATCCATACAATGGAATATTATTTGGGTTATAAAAACAAAACAAAAAAGAGTAGTGCAGCAAACACTGATGGTGTTCCTACCCTATGGATTAATAGAAAATCACCAGTGCATTAGAAACTCCTTGTGTGCTGCTTTGCAATCACTTCATCCTCTTTTCCTGGATAAAACCCCTCTGTGGAATTATTCCTGCTCTTTTCTTTCAATATGTTGCTTTTCTCACTCGACACTGTTTCATGGATATCCCTCCATGTCAAAAGACAGAGCTCTAATTGATTACTTTAATGGATACGTAATATTCCATTATGAGGATATACTCCATTATATATGTGACATATATAATGGGCTCAAGCATAGCAACAATTGTGAGGATGGCACAGGACTAGGCAACGTTTCGTTCTGTTGTACATGGGGTTGCTATGAGTTGGAACCAACTCGACAGTACCTAACAACAACAACAACATATGTGACATTCCTCTATTGATTAGAATTTTATTTCTAGATTATTGTTTAATACTATCTACAGTGTTGCAATAAACATCTTTGTACCTTTAAGAGAAAAAATCTACTATGGACTCAACTTTCACATTTTAACTCAACCATTCTGTTTGCAGGAAATCCTTCCTGGCTTCTCAGATCAGGTCCATTTTAGGTTTATAAGCTTTCATGTACTTTTTTCTTCCTAAAAACTATCATTATTATAATTTTATTCATACGAAAGCTCAACCCTTTTAAATTCCCAGAGAACTTCTATTAGTTGCCAGACAACAGTATTTCTGTTTCTGTTTACCTCTGTACTCTAGTGCCCAGAATGCATAGTGGGTGCTTAATAAATATATTCAGAGTGAATGAGGAGGAAGAACTAAGTGAATGAATTCATAAGGTATTATAACTGAGACCATCCTCTTTTTAACTCTTCCAAAAAAATGGTTGCGTACTCCCTCTATTGTCTCTTAATAATCTTTACAGCTGAGATTTCCTCTACTCCTTCTAAGAAGTGATAGTGTATATAGTGTTGAAAAGGATAAATGGAAGAGACTGTGAATTTCAAAGGATCACACATCTACATTTCTCAGTATCAATATATAAAATATAAAAACTCTAATATAAAAACTTATCTTTTAATCACTGCTCTAATCATCAGAGTGAAATTATTAACATTTAAACCATAAATAGACACACTTTTCATTGTGCTCTCTTCTGCCTTTCCCAGTCTGCATCCAATCAAAAGTATATTTCCCAGGTGAGGTTAGACAGGACTTATTTTAAATACACTAAACTTCATTTGGAGCCCTGGTGGTTCATTGGTTAAGCATTTGGCTGCTAACCAAAAGGTCGGCAGTTCGAATCCACCAGCCGCTCCTTGGAAACCCTGTGGAGCAGTTCTACTCTGTCCTATAAGGTCGCTATGAGTCAGGCAATGGTCATTTTTTTAAAATTCAATTTAAACAGATGTTCCAAGAGGTTCTGGTTCTGCTTACAAATGTAAGCAACTTAAAATCCACCATCTCTGTGCTTATTAGTTGGAAAAAATAAACTAAGGGAGAGTGTTTAACCAAAGGAAAGAGCATACAAAATTATTTAAGATAATGTATACAGTCAGATTGCATTGCTATTTGTTACTGTATAACATTAGAGCATCTGGAATGAGAAATAATGAGAAGAAAATAGAAATCTAGATGGAATAGAGCTTGAAATCCAATACCCTTACCACATTTACTGAACCAAGTTTTAGAGCCAGTTGATTTAAATTCAAATCCTGGTTTTATTCAGTATTTGTCATGACCCCTTAGTGCGTCATCTTAAGGTTCTGTGTCTCCATATCCATATCCCTAAATCTGACATAATTATAATACTAACCAACCTCAAAGAGATGTTGGGTAGCTTAGAAAACCTGCAATTATCATACAAAAGTCTGGTATTACCCTGGTTATCGTTACTGCAGACATTCCACACCTATTTCAGACATAAAAGCCAAGATGTCCTACAAGATGAATTCGGACAAAAATAGTCTTATTTTACAAGTGGAAAAATCCCATTCTGGTAGTTAACCTTTGTTCTAAAAAGAGCAGTAATATTTCAGAATAACTTCCCAAAATTAAGTTTTCACCTAGCACGACCTATGGACTACAGGAAGGCATCTGTCTCAAATTAAGCCAGTCAGATGTTCTCATGGAATTTAGAGACAACTTCAGTGAGTATCTGAAACCATAAAATCAAAATTTGTGGAGCTGCCATATTCAGTCATGCAGACAGAGAGGAAAAGAAAACTGGTTTGCAAAGAGGATGAGGGCACAAAGGTCTAGGTAGAAACAGAGACAAAAGATGAAACGAGTTCTAATTGCTTTTCACTTCCTAGGTCTAGGTTCTATTGAGGTTGAAATGTAATCCTGTCTTCAGGCTCTGGGAAATACCCATACATCCTGGTAACACATTTAGCTGGTTTCTGTTACTTGAGATCTAAAAATTTCTAACTAATAACATATTTCAGTATCAAGTGACGGACTGAGAATAACAGATGCTCAGAGAATGTAGAACTGGCAAAGTCAAGTAAGGGGAGATAAATTGACATTCAATACCACGTCAGCATAATGAAGTATTTAATTACGCTCTTATCTGTTGACTCTTGAGACTTAGGCTGAGGGCTCACTAAGAATGAAACTTTACTGGACACAATAACAAATGGCAGCATACGAGAGAGTGTGTTGTTTTCACCTTGAGATTTTTAATTTTAGCACACGACTTGCTACAGTCCTGAGCTTAACTGCAATCACATAAAGGAAAGAAGAGTGGAGCGGGGGAGGAAGATACAATGCTTTGGGGACACTGAGCTTCTGTTAAAGGTGATGAAAAGAATTGGGAATGGTTAATGGTGATGACTGAACAACAAGACCAATATAATTAATGTTACTGAATTGTATATGTGAAGACTGTAGAAATGGCAAGTGTTTTGTTAACCTATATACTTACCACACACACTCACACACACACAAAAGTAGTGCACTGATTTAAAATATTTGAGGTCCATGCAAAAAGATCAATCATGAATCATGATGAATTGCAATAGGTGCAGTTACTTGGTACTGTGGATAAGATTGAGGTACTGATTGAAAAACTATAGAATTCGAATATTTGGCATGTATATATATAAAACCTGACCACCTCCCCACCCCCCATGTCTTTAAAGTAGTTCTCTAACATTCCTTTCCAACAGTAATGCCCTCTGCATTTCATTGTAAAACTCCTTCTGTACTATATTATCAGGAGGAAGTGACAGGAGCAGGACAAGGTCAGAGTAAGAAACACTCCTTCCTCAGTCCATTGTTACCTATCCAACCCCTGTAGTTGATGTCAATCAGCAGAGAAAAATGAGGATGGTTGTGCACTGGTAATAGCTCATCCTCTTTGGCAGCAGAGTTTTCATGGTATAATAGGGTTTGGAAAGTGTCCTGACAGGCAGTCTTACAGAAATCCTTTTTTAACAAACCAACTCTTCAAGATAAAATCAAAAGGCAACCCATGAGGTTTAGGACAGTGTGAAATCCTGACAGTGATCCATGATGACAAATAGTATGGGGAGTGTTAGCCACCGAGGTCACTCTTGGATCCAAGTTCAAACATCATTAGGAAGTAAGTGGTGTTTGCAAACCAATGTGGGTGGCACGTACACACCCCCCACACAGAGGACTCTTTCTCAGAAGGAAAATATTAAGATTTATTTCATTAAAGAGTCATCCTGTTTTCCTCTATTACTGCCTATCAGATGCGTTGGCTGTAGTTAAATTTATTATTTTAAGTTGCAGTGGATAAAGGTGGTAAGGATTTATATCTGAGCATATTGAGAACAAAGAAGAGAAGGCACGAGCTTCATTCAAGAAAAATTTATCTAGACTAAAATGGCCTTTATTTTTGTCTCAACAACATTCCTTTCTTTGGGAGACCATATTTTCTCTATTCCTTTTGGATCTAATGGGCTGGGAACTACACTACCTCCTTACCCTATCCACAACACATGACCTAGTCTTTTCCATTTACTTAAAAAAGTAAGGGGCCAGGATGCTCAAGTTATCCAAATAGGGCCAATCGGATGTTGTCTGTGGAACTGAGATTCCAACATTATTAATAACAATTTTGTTTTGTTTTTAATTACAAAATATCTCAGCCATACAAAAATGTTTAAGGAATTATACAACAAGGATCCATGCAACCACCAACTAGTTTAAGGAATAAAATATTACTAATACAGTTAACAGGGCCAGGGGCTGACTGCGGAACAGACCATCAGTTGTTCATATGCAAGTTCACTGAAGTTGAAGAAAATTAGAACAAGTCCACGAGAGCCAAACTGTGACCTTGAGCATATCCCACCTGAATTTAGAGACCATCTCAAGAATAGATTTGATGCATTGAACCCTAATGACCGAAGACCAGATGAGCTGTGGAATGACATCAAGGACATCATACATGAAGAAAAGAGGTGATTAAAAAGACAGGAAAGAAAGAAAAGACCAAAATGGATGTCAGAAGAGACTCTGAAACTTGCTCTTGAACGTCAAGTAGCTAAAGCGAACAGAAGAAATGATGACGTAAAAGAGCTGAACAGAAGATTCCAAAGAGCAGCCCAGAAGACAAAGTAAAATATTATAATGACATGTGTAAGACCTGGAGTTAGAAAACCAAAAGGGAAGAACACCCTCAGCATTTCCAAAGTCGAAAGAACTGAAGACAAATTTCAAGCCTCAAATTGTAATATCGGAGGATTCAATGGGCAAAATACTGAACAATGCAGGAAGCATCAAAAGAATATGGAAGGAATATACAGAGTCACTATACCAAAAAGAATTGGTCAATGTTCAATCATTTCAGAAAGTACAATATGATCAAGAACCGACGGTACTGAAGAAGTCCAAGCTGCACTGAAGGCACTGGCAGAAAGCAAGGTTCTGGGAATTGACAGAATACCAACAAGGATGCAGCGCCAGAAGTACTCACTCATCTATGCAGAGAAATTTGGAAGACAGCTCCCTGGCCAATTGACTGGAAGAGATCCATATTTATGCCTATTCCCAAGAAAGGTGATCGAACCAAATGCGGAAATTATCGAACAATATCGTTAATATCAGACACAAGTAAAATTTTGCTAAAGATGATTCAAAAGCAGTTGCAGCAGCATACCCACAGGGAACTGACAGAAATTCAAGCCAGATTCAGAAGAGTACGTGGAACCAGGGATATCACTGCTGATGTCAGATTGATCCTGGCTGAAAGCAGAGAATACCAGAAAGATGTTTACCTGTGTTTCATCGACTATGCAAAGACATTAGACTGTGTGGATCATAACTAATTATGAGTAACATTATGAAGAATGGGAATTCCAGAACACTTAATTGTGCTCATGAAGAACCTGTACGTAGATCAAGAGGCAGTTGTTTATAGAGAACAAGGGGATACTGCACGGTGTAAAGTCAGGAAAGGTGTGCATCAGGGTTGTATCCTTTCACCGTACCTATTCAATCTGTATGCTGAGCAAATAATCAGAGAAGCTGTACTATATGAAGAAGAACGTGGCATCACGATTGGAGGAAGACTGATTAACAACCTTCGATATGCAAATGACATAACCTTGCTTGCTGAAAATGACGAAGACTTGAAGCACTTACTGATGAAGATCAAAGACAGCAGCCTTCAGTATGGATTACACCTCAACATAAAGAAAACAAAAATCCACACAACTGGACCAATAAACAACATCACGATAAATGGAGAAAGGATTGAAGCTGTCAAAGATTTCATTTTACCCAGGTCCACAATCAACGCCCATGGAAGCAGAAGCCAAGAAACCAAACGACACATTGCATTGGGCAAATCTGCTGCAAAAGACCTCTTTAAAGTGTTAAAAAGCAAACATATCACTTTAAACACTAAGGTGTGTCTGACCCAAGCCATGGTGTTTTCAACCGTCTCATATGCATGCGAAAGCAGGGCAATGAATAAGGAAGACCAAAGAAGAATTGATGCCTTTAAATTATGGTGTTGGCAATGAATATTGAGTATACCATGAACTGCCAGAAGAATGAATAAATCTGTCTTGGAAGAAGTACGTCCAGAATGCTCCTTAGAAGTGAGAATGGCGAGACTTCGTCTCAAATACTTTGGACATGTTATGAGGAGGGAACGGTCCCTGGAGAAGGACATCATGCTTGGTAAAGAAGAGGGTTAGTGAAAAAGAGGAAGACCCTCAATGAGATGGATTGACACAGCGACTGAAACAATGGGCTCAAGCATAACAATGATTGTGAGGATGGTGAAGGACCTGCCAGTGTTTTGTTCTGTTGTACACAGGGTCGCTATGAGCTGGAGCCGACTGTAGGGCACCTAACAACAACAACAACAACAATACAGCTAAAGTTCCTATATTCTCCACCACAACCTCACTCTCCTGTATATATCTCTAAACAGTATTTACGATTATTTTGTAGGGCTCAAAACTGTATCAATGTATCAGGCTGTAATATGAAAAGTTAGAAACTCTTTCTTCTGAGATGGTTAAACTGGGGCGAGGTAGCCTGGAGTGTTGGCCTCTATCTTTCTTATCCATATAGAGGAATGCTGTGTGAAGAAGCAGGAAACAAGGTCAACTCATGAATGAACTTGGAGAGAGACAGAAGGAAAGAGAGAGAGAAGAAACATTACTAAACTGGATCTTAGACACGGCCAAGCCTAAAGACCATCAAATCAATTCCCATTTTAAGCTTAATCTCATTTGAGTGGGGTTTTGTCACTTGCAACCCAAAAAGTGCTGATATATAAATTGATATCTTGAAAAAGATTACTGTAGGTAATAAAATTATAAAATGAGGAATTGTCTTAGTCCAGAAGTCATTGTGAGCAGTGATATTTCCATTTCTAGAGAGGAAGTTGGAAATGCTTGTTGTATCTCTAATGTATCCTAAAATTCAGGCCCTGTGCCTTCCTTGAATGGAACTTTAGGGGACTTGGCAGAAATAGATGAGAATGTGGCAAAGGTTGGCCACTGTCAGCAGCCTCCAGTAAGATGCTGCAAGAAAGAGACAAGCTTAGGTCCCAAGACAGATAACTGAAAGCAGAAAGGGAACAGCCTTTAGCTTTGTTAATAAAGCAAAACACAGCAATCAAAGATGGCTGAGGATCAGAAAACCAGTGCCTTGTGTTGAAAAAACAAAACCAATTATTTGCTCCAATGCAAAAGCTAGAGCAAGCAAAAGCAGGGTGGTGGGAAAATAAGACTGGTACCAACGTTAATAACAATTAATGTAATTTAAGACATAGACTTTATCTTCCAAACGTATCCTATCGCTTTGTTCCAGACTAAGAGAGGCAATATTCTCTCTCTGGGCAATGTAAAGCACTGTCTACTGGGGTAGAGTGGGACAGTTGGGCTCACCCTTATCACCTTCACCTGCAGGCTTAGTGGAAGCCATTATGCAGTTGCCTAGAGAGATTGGCAGGACACTAAGGGCAATTACTGAGAGAAACACTGATGAGATTAAGATTCAATGCTCCTGGAGATTTCTAATGTTGATTATTAGCCTCTTTATTTATTTCAGAAATAATGAACAAACACATGAGTAAGGATTTTATAAAATTTAATTGTCAGAAACCCTCAAGCTTGGAAAACAGAGATCTAGCATTGCTCAACCTTTAATTCAACACTCAGGTCATTATAACCATATCTATAGAAAGTGGGCCAATTAAGTGATTATAGTACCTAGAGAAAGACCTTATGCTCCTCTCAGACATGGTCATAAACAAAAATGGATCCTAGCAATCCTCTTAGCAGTCAGAGCAGAGGGAGGCAGATGAATGATTTAGAATTCACTCCATGGTCAAGGCAGGTGTCCTTGCTATCCCTGTCCTACAAGATAGGATTTATGCTAAGGTTCAGTGACAGCTATTTGTTATTTCTCCTTCTCCCCTTTTTGCAAATGGCAGGTTTATTGCAGTTATCCTTTGTCTCCCCATCTTCATTATGGATTGTGAGTGTTACAGTGGCTGAATGTGTCACAGAGAACCACATCTGGACCGGATCAAGGGGAATATACATCAGCAGATATGGTATCTAGATATAATATTAATAATATTGATCTGTTTCCCTTTGGAGAAGGATTGAGTAGATATTCGGTAGTATCTGTAATTAATATAGCAAGTTATATGGAGATATTTAATAATTGGTCATGATGTAGATGCTGGGAAGCCATGATTGGAATATGGCAATGGGTGGGAAAATATTTTATCAACATTTCTACCTTTAGAGGGCCATCCTTTCCTCATTCATATGACTCCAATGGGGCTACCAGTCATAGCACATGTCCCTACCTTCATCTATATGTGCCAGCTTCAGAGGTAAACACAAAGCACAGGCCTGACCAGATACAGAACTCTATTTTTATTAAATAGAACAATTGCTTCTGCATGGGCTCATGACCAAAACAAGATGAATCACAACCAAAGTCTTTCTCTGGAACATATATATGAATAGTAGAGAGAAAATTGGGATAGTGCACAATGAGTCTACTAGTGACCCATCTTCCTCAGGCACATGGAGATGGTCCTTCTGAAGTAGAGAATATTAAAGACACACACAGAGGGAAGCAATGGAGGTAGAGATACACCTTAATCTTGTTGAACCTGAATCTAGAAATACCTTTGGACTTCTCACTTAAATGATTTAATACCTTTTCCTTTCTATTTTAAGTTAGTTTGAGTTAAGTTTCTGTCACTGTATCCTAGAAAGTCCTCCCTGGTACCTGCCCTGTGGCATACTCTGGATTTAGTAATGGATATTACTTCAGGTTTTCACCAGTTATGGGGGAGTTGAGTTTTTTTGTTATTATCCATCAGTTAGTTGGAACATGGAAGGAGTATCTTTGGACATATGGAAAGAAAAATTTATATACATGCTGAGAAAGCAAAGGTAGGATGTAGTAGGTCTTTTTTGCAATGTAAAAACAATCCTCCTTTCTCTAGAATCTGTCCCAAGAATCATGGGGTTGAGATGGCAGCCAGTTTTAAAATTATCTCAAACATTTGACCCTAACAAGGTCAGGAGGAGATATCTGAACCAAGTTGAACTGACCACATTTTCTCTCCTAGCTATTTAGAAAATGGATTCAGAGTCAGCTATTTAGTTGGGGCATGTGGATGGAACCACAGCATGCAAACTCTGGGGCTGTGGCAATGCCATTCTACCTCAGGGATGAAAAGCAGAGAAAGCCATTATACAGAGATGAAAAAAAACACTGATGCAGGAGTGCAGAGGTAAATGAGAGATGAATAGACAATTTGATGACTCCTCAGGGCTTAATCCATTGCCTTCTGGGGCCCAATGTCATTCTAACTCTTAGGTCACTCTTCTGTCTCTGCAAGTTAAATTAAGCTTTATTGTGTGCTTACACTACTACTAGTTGAGTTTTACTTACTTGCAATAAGAATGTTACAAGATAAAATAGCTCTGTGGCTATAATAGTAATAATAATAATAGCAATGATAATATTTGATAACATTTATTGAGCATTTTTCATAGCTTAACATGTATCATTTAATCTTTACTGTCACTCCATGAGATACATGTTATTATTATTCCCAATTTAAATGTGATGAAAATAAACGTTAACATATATCCCTACATGTTTAGCTGAAAAGTTAATTCAAGCAGGTTATTAAAATAAAGAATCAACAGATATTGAGTTTCTTTAAGTAAACTGTGATATTATCTTAAATGTCAAACCAAAAAGATGAGGAATAATCCCAAGAAGGAAGCTGTTCTCTTGGTATTGGTCATTCACTAGCATGATATGTTTGTTATTTGGAGGTAAAAAAACAACCATCAGGTGGCATTATGTGTCACTCTGAGAAATACTATTATTTGATTATAAACAAAACAGAACTATATCCCACTGATACTGAAATGGTTTTAAGTCCTCAGAGACAATCTTGTGAATATGTTCAGAGACATAACAGTTACTGTACTGTCTTCAATATCCAGTTTTGTTTTCCCCTGATATTTTTCTTACCTGAAGCTCTGGCTTTGAACTTTAAACAAATGCTTACATGACTCAGAAAATTTAATGTAACATGAAACAATAACTGTGCCCTAGCTGAACAGAACTCACGTGGCTGCCTAAATAAAATGTCTGGGAAAAAAGTAATTCCATGAGGAATCTTACCTATGACATGATCTACCATAATATAATTAAATATGAAGACAGAGTTTGAATCTAATCACTATTAGTAGCACTCATTAACTATTTATTGAGAAAATCGGTGTGAGGTGTATCCAATTTTGAAATGCATCCAGGGATGACTTGTATATGATCCAGAAGGATTTCGTTTCAGCAATTCACCACTAACGTGATTTCTTGTTGTTAATGTTTCACAAAATGCTGGGACACATTTTCACCACATTACCATTTGTTTTCATGTTTGTCTCCTCTACTAGACTGACTTCCTTAATATCAGAGGCTGTGCAGGCTTTATTCACCTTTGTTTCTTTCATAGCCAGTACACTGCAGCTACTTGATAAAAAAAGAGAGAAAATGAATCAATGTTATATCAAACACAGGATTATCTCAAGGTCCCAGTGCCTTCACATGCCTAACACAGCTCAAGTTTAAGCAGTAAATGGGTAGTTTAGTCACTATTACCACTCCTCATTGCTGTCATCTGCAGACTTCGTAATCACTCTTGCTCAATTTCTTGAAGATTCTAGCAACTGATTTGCTTTCTTATTCTTGGCAAGTGCAATATCCATATAAATCATCTTTTCAATACTCTGGCCTTTAGGCTTTTTGACTTCTTAATAATCTTAGCCTATAATCAACCTCACTAGTTACTCCCATGACTATATCCTGGACTTTGCTATTACCAATAATGATAACTTTTGTATAATATTAATTTCAAATGTCACACCTCTGATCACCACTTTTCTTCTTCTGTTTGTTCCCACTAGACCTCAGACATCTAAAACTTCAACTGCAGTAGACCTTCAGTTCATTGACAACACGTTTTCACTCCTCCTTACCTCCCTCAATCCTCACTTCTCTACCTGGCTTAGATTCCATGGTCTATCATTATAATCATTATCTTATATACTCTTCACTTCCTTACCTTTCTCTCCCTCCACTGTATTCTCCTGGCCAAATCCCCAATCCTGGGTGTAATGGTTATGTGTCAACTTGGCTCGGCCGTGATTCTCAGTGGTTTGGCAGGTATTAAGTAATCACCTCCATCTTGTGATCTGAGGTAAGCAGCCAATCAGCTGAAAGGAGGGTTTCCTCGTGGGTGTGACGTACATCCAATATTTGTGGATGTTCTGGCAAAGCTCGCCCTCTCTTGATTCTGCATCCGACTTGTCATTCTCTGACCTCTGGTTCTTGAGATGTGAGCCAGCAGCAGCCTGCCATCTGACTTGCTGATTCTGGGTTTGTCAACCCCTGCAACCACATGAGTCAAGAGAAGCCTTCAGCCTGATGCCAGACCCACAGATTTGGGACTTGCCAGCCTCCACAACATTGTGAGCCATTTCCTTGAAATAAATCTCTCTCTCTCTCTCTCTCTGTATATATATATACACATCACTGGTTTTGCTCCACTAGAGAACCCACCCTAAGACACTGGCTGAATATAACTTTCCACCTAGTCTGCATTTATCTACACCCAAGGAGTGAATACGGCTAGAGAAAAACTCACCACCATGCTGACTGGTCCCAGTTTACATTTATGATTACTAACTTCCAGGAATACTTAGGGAAACTCTCTTACTACATTTCCCTTGTTCAGTAACTCTTCCCACTGTTCTTCCTGACGATTTACCATATTCTTCTCTGTCCCCAAATCTCTAATGCTTCTTCCACCCTCCTGCTCTCAGCTGATGACTATATCCCTTATTTTACTGAAAAAACCAAACAAATCAGAAGGAAATGTCCAGATATTTCTGCAACCAAATATAAAGACTTGTATCCTGAATCTCACCATTTATTATTATTCTATCACCTGAATAATAATCCTGGTCATTTTATACTCGGACATTGCAAAAACCTTCTAACTAATCAACCTGCACCTACCTTAGCTCTTACATTAGTTAGGCTTAGGCCCAGCTATGTTTAATAGGAATACTCAAGTAGGGACGTAAACAAGAGAGAAATTTCTAGTAGGTCCTACAGTCATCAGGGACCTGTTGTTGTTGTTGTTAGTTGGCATCAAGTCAGTTCCAACTCATGGTAGCTTTATGTATAACAGAACAAAACACTGCCTGGTCCTGCACCATCTTCATGACTGTCGGTATGCCTGAGTCCATTGTTGTGGCTGTTGTCTAAGTACCTTCCAGCCTAGGGGGCTCATCTTCCAGCACTATATCAAACAATATTCTGTTGTGATCCATAAGGTTTTCAGAAGCTAATTTCTAGATATAAATTGCCAGGCCCTTTTTCTTAGTCTGTCTTAGTCTGGAAGCTCTGCTGAAACCTATCCACTTTGGTGACCCTGTTGATATTTGAAATATCACTGACATAGCTTCTGGCCTCATAGCAACACACAAGCCACCACAGCACAACAAGTTAACAGACGGGTGGTGGCATCAGGGACCTTCTACCTCATTGTTCTACCCATACTAAGATAACTGCCTTACAGTCTAAGATAATCTGCTCTAACTTGGACACCTGTCTGCATTCTAAGGAGGAAGGAAAGTACAAACAAGAGGTTTTTCCCACACTTGAAGGAGTCTTCCTGGGAGTGTCTGCACAAATTTCTACTTACATCTCGCTAGCCACATCTTTGTCACTTGGCCATGCCTAACTACAACTTAAGCGGGTAAGTTTTGACTTTAAGATAAGTGTTCTCCCATCAATGTGCCAAGCTAATAAATCAGGGTTCAGTTCCTAGAGAAAAGGAGAGTAGATATTGCCAGTATCTAGCAATTTCAGTTAGGTGTCTAGTGTATTCTTCAGCATGTTCAGTTGTTTTCAGCAGGAACAACCATCCAGAAGCCAAGTCTCTGTATGTCTGGAAAGAGACTATCTCCTTAATTATTAGAAGATCATCTTAGCTGCTCTCCCTGCCCTTGCCCCATAATGTCTATTCTTACAGAGCATCCAGAGTGAGACTCTTTAAATACATCTAATCATATTATCCTTCAGCATAAAACTGTCCAATGACATCTCAGAGTAAAATCCAATGTCCTTACAATAGCCTACAAGGTCCTACACAAATTTGCCTTTGGCTACCTCTCTGGTTTCATTGCCCTCTGCTTCTCCCCATGCTCCCTATGCTACACACAGATTGTCCTACTTTCTGTTACTCAAACATTTCAAACATAGTCCCACCTCAGTGCCTTTGTACTCAGCATTCCTTCTGCCTGGAATAACCTTCCCTCAAATATCCATATGGCTTACAGCATTCACATATAACTTCATAAGTGACATCTTCCAACCACTTAATATACGAGAAACACTCCCGGCCACTTTCCAGTCCCTTATATCCTTTTTGTTCATACACTTACCCATTTATTGTGTGTGTGTGTGTGTGTGTGTGTGTGTGTGTGTGTGTGATTTTGTGGTCTTTTCCTACTAGCATATTATCTTTTCAAGAGCAGGGACTTTGTCACATTTGTTCACATTCTATCAAGAAACACTAAAAATAGCATTTGGCATATAGCAGGCATTTAATATATAATGATGCAGTAAACTCATTTAATCAATGTGGGTTGGGAAAAAGTATCTATTGTAGGAAAGAACTTAAGTAATTAGCTTTGCTTTTGTGTATACCTTCACTAAGAATCTGGAGCCCTAGTGGTGCAGTGGTTAAGAGCTCTGCTGCTAACCAAAAGATTGGCAGTTCAAATCCATTGGCTACTCCTGGGAAATCCTATGAGGCAGTTCTACTCTGACCTACAGGGTCACTATGAATTGGAATCGACTCAATGGCAGGGGGTTTGGTTTGGGTTTTTACTGAGAATATTAATTGCTCATTTAATAATGGCTTCATGAGGGAGATAAGAAGTACTGCTACATGAATGTTCTTGATAATTCTGACTTCAAGTCATATATAAAATGTTTATGAAATTTAAGTAATTTCCCTTATCAAGGGGTTTTGCTCAAGAAAGACTCTTTCTTAAAGTTAATGGAGCTTCTTAGAATTACACTAAAATAGTTATTAGGCTGTCTAAAGCCACATTTCTCATGGTGGGTCAAGATTTTTAGAGATCTTCGTGCATATGAATGAGGTGACTGGCTATTTCCAGTCTCTGATTATGAGGGTATTGAAAAATCGTTAGTAGTTCTTCCTCTGATAATTTTCTATTGCTAATACCCAAAAAGTTCAAAGATTTCTTCTCAGAAATAGCTGTAGGGATGAAAAATATCCCTACATTCTCTCTGGTATATCTGTTCTGTAAGTTATAACTATATTGAAACTAACTTGACTTGATCTAATTAGATAAACTGGCTTTTATTTTAATATCCTAGGCTGGCTGGTTGTCTCTTAGACTCTGGTTATGAATTTTTTTGTTTGTTTGTTTGTTTAGCTAAATTCCAAGTTAGGAGTTTTTTTTTTTTAATTCCCTCCTAGCCGTAAATGGATAGCATTACTCTACTCCCTTTAATTAAAACATGAAAGTTATTTGTTGAGTATATATCATTAAATTTGAATATCAGCCTAATGTAATAGATATCATTATTCCATTTTGAAGATGGGTAGCTTGAGACACAGAGAGCTCATGATCTCACCCAAGCCCATGGAGCTACTCTATGGCAGAACTGGTTTTTGACCCTAGAGACACTGTTCTTAACCACTACCCTAGACAATACCTCTAATTCTTACATTTTGTCAAAAAACAAACAAAAAACAAACTAATTTCTCACATTTCTTGTTTCTAGCATTAGCTTAATTTATGACATAATTTCATTTTGCTACTTTCCCCATATCAGGCATTGTCAAGACATCACATCCACAGCCACGTTATCTGCCAAATATGTTCTAGCCATTTATGTAAGTATTCACCCATTGATGGATTTGAGTTGGATCTATTTTTTTCCTATTACAATCAATGCTTCAATGAAAAACTTTGTTGTTGTTATTAGTTGCTGTCAGGTTAATTACAATGCATGGAGACCCCATATGTGCAGAGTAGAACTGCTCCATAGGCTTTTCAAAGTTGTGACTTTTCAGAAGAGAATCTCCAGGCCTATCTTCTGGGCGCCTCTGGGTGGATTCAAACTGCAAGCATTTTGGCTAGTAGTCCAATGCTCAACCATTTGTGTCACCCAGGGAACATAGGAAATTCCACTTACATGTGAGTCTAGAAGTGGACTTGATAGGTCAAAGAGTACATGCATTTATACTTTTCATAAATTGTTAAATTGCCCTCTGTTTTACTTATGGCTGTATAACAAACCACCCTAAATGTTGGTTGCTTAAAACAGCATTTTTAATGCTCATTCAAGGACTGAGCTGGGGAATTTTCACTTGGGATCACTCATGCAGTTGTAGTCAGAACTAGTTTAGGACTGCAATTCTCTGAATGCTTTCACAGGGTTGGAGGATCCACTTCCAAGGTGACACATTCACATGGTCTGGCTATTACCTGGTGAGCTCAGTTCCTCTCCACAGGGGCTTCTCCATGGGGTTGCTTGAGTTTCCTCACTGTATGGCAGGGGACTTCCCTTAGAGTGAGCAATCCAAGATATAAAGGCAGAAGTTGCAATGCTTTTTATGACCTCGCCTCAGAAGTCACACACAGTCACTTCCAACATATTCTGTTGTTCAAGGCAGTTACAAAAGCCCACCCAGGTTAAAGAAAAGGGAACATAAACCCCATCTCTCAGTGGAGGACTGTCAACAAGGTGATGTAAGAAGGTTGGTTGGGTTCGGTTTTTTTTTGTTGCATTCTTTTTTGGGAATTCCATTTTTTCAATTCTTTTTTAAAGTTTTTTTTTTGTTTTCCTTTTCATTTATGAAGATGCTGGTTTCTCTACATTATTAAAAAACACTTTTTTAATATCATTTTTCACTATTGTTCAGTCATATAGATGAAAAATAATTTCTCAGAGAAGTTGTATTTTGTACTTCCAATACTATCTTCTCATATATTTAAGATCTATTTGCAATTCCTATTCTGCTATCTTTCTAATTATACCCTTTGACCGCTTTTTAATTGGTTGATGATTATGTATTTGAAGGAGTTTTTCTTAAGTTTGGGAAATTAACTTTTTGTCTGAAAGATGCAATTTTTCTCCCAGTTTGTCTTTATTGATTTTTCTTAGATGGTGGTTTTAGCTACAGATACTTTTTAAGTTTTCATTTTCATGTGATCAAATTCATCAATATGTTATTTCATGGCTTCTGGGTTTGTTTGATTTTATTTTATTTTTTTGTATCATATTTGAAAAACTCTTCATTGTGAAATCAAAAAGGAATTATTCCATGACATCATCTAGTACTTTTATAGTTTCAAATTACAGATTTCAATATTGGATCATTTTTTTCTATTGCAAGAACTAAGCCAATTTTAAGACAAAGAAAAGTTTACGTGAAGTCATTTATTTATTCAGTGTCATCTTAGATAGTTTTTATAACATTAAAATGTACTTAATTTTACAAGTGCTTCAAAGAAATAGAGAGACTTTCCTTTGGTGTATATTTAAACATAAGATACATTAACACCAGCTCTTATGACTTTTAATAGTGACTTTCCTTCAATAATAGAAAACGATGGGCTACTTCTCAGGCTCCCTTTTTGCTAGGTATTACCAAAAGCTGAATTGGATAATCCTACTAAAAGGTAAGTCAGGGTCAGATTTTTGTATTCATAAGGTCTCTCCCTTTAGAAAATGTTGATGTATTAGTGTCTCTGGAGTTATGTCTTTTATCAGAGGTGTCTAGCTTAAGTGACTTTTTAAAAAAACCCTGAGAAAATTTAAAAGTGACCTTTAATCCCCACTTTTTCCCCCCAATACGAAAGTGTAGAAAAAATTGTATTTCTTTAGAGACTACAGTTTCAACTATAATGATCATTGTTTTTCCTCCCCAGAATTTCAATTATTATTTTTATATAAAACCCAAGATTTCTATCTTATTTTATCTTAATGCTCCAGGGAATGATATATGGAAACTATTTATATTTTTAGAAATTACTCCTGAATAGACATCCACTAAAAACAATTGGCATGGATGTGGCTAACGGAAAACATTCAAGTGGGAAAGTGGAAAGAGATGAGGTCAGAGAGATTGCTGGGGCCAGATTATGTAAGGTTTTGTAGGCTCTAGTGAGAACTTCAGGCTTTTATTGTGAGTGATAGAGGGAGATACTAGAGATATTTTAGCAGAGGTGTAATTTATATTAAAACAATGTCTTGGCTGCAGTATTTGGAAGATTATGTAGAAGGGTAAGGGTAGAAGCAGTTGGACTAGTTGGGCAGCTACGTCAATATTCCAAACAAGAGGTGATGGTTACTTGGTCTAGGGTGGTAGCAGTAAGGGTGTTGAGAAATGGTTGGATTTGGGATATGTTTTGAATTTATAGTCAGCTCGGTTTGCTGACAGATTGGATACAATATGTTAGAAAAAGAGAGGAGTCAAGATGACTCCAAGGTTTTGGAATAGAAGATTTACATTTGGAAGAAGTGGGAGATTAGATAGATAACAACGGAGCTGAATAGAAAGAACCTTCAGAGCCAGATGGAGTAGTTTAAACTTGTTCCCATGTACATTACAAAGTCACTGTTGGTTCTTGGGTAGAGGAATAACATGATGTAAGAGGTGCTATCTGATGGATTACCTGGCAGCATTGTCTAGCTAGACTGAAAGAAGGATGACAAGGCAGGACTAAGGAAACAGGACTCTGTTAGATTCTCTCTGAAGGTGGTAGGACTTGTTCCTCCTCCTTCCTCCTTTGGTAATGGAGGCCCTCACACCCAGTGGTTCATTTTCTCTATGACACATGCTCTCAAGTTTCCTATGGAACTGTCAGATTGAGATCGTATTAGAATTAGTATGGTGGGTCACATAAAACCCGCCAAAACACAAGTGGAGTTCATTTGACTCTCCTAAGACTTTGCAAGTAGCGTAGTGATGGTTCCATGTGTACTCTCAACCCAGACTGCCTGGATTTGAATCCGGCTTCACTACTTACATTTGCGCAATCTTGGGCAAACTGTTTAGCTTTTCCATGTCTCAATTTTCTCATCTGTGAAATAAGGTTAATAATAGTACCTAAAAGAGTAAATGATGACACAGAGTGACTAGGAGTGTCCTTAACAAATAATTGGAAGTTGGGAGAGAATCCATTTTTTTTAAAAAAGAAGAAGCTGGAAATTTACTTTGGAAATGAATGCATTTCCATCAACATTTTTGGATAATCATGTAAGTTATATTTGTAATTAAAATGATTCTATTATTGTTTACAACAAAGTTTCCCTCTGGCTTGAATACAGAGGTATATAGTTAAAAAAGAAAGAAAGAAAGACCTTCAAGGAGCACAAACTAAGTGTCTTAGTCATCTAGTGCTGCTCTAACAGGAATACCATGAGTGGATGAGCTTTAACAAAGAGAAGTTTATTTTCTCATAGTCTGGTAGGCTATAAGTCCAAATTCAGGGTGTCAGCTCCAGAACACTTTCTCTGTCGGCTCTGGAGGAAGGTCCGTGTCACCAATCTTTCTTTGTTCTGGGAGCTTCTCTGCGCAGGAACCTCAGGTCCAAAGGACACGCTCTGCTCCCAGCACCGCTTTCTTGGTGGTATGAGGTTCCTATGTGTCTCTGCTCACTTCTTTCTTTTATATCTCGAAAGAGATTGCATTAGGACACTATCTAATCTTGTCAACCTCATCTGTATAACCTCGTCACAGTGATAGAATTTACAACACATAAGGAGATCACATACAATCTCATCACAGTGATAGAGTTTACAACACATAAGGAAATCACTATACAATCATACAACACTGGGAATCATGACCCAGCCAAGCTGACATATTTTTGGGGGACACAACTCAATCCATGGCACTAAGTGTGATTACTTTCAAATATAAGGTTTTTTTTTTTTTTTTTTAAGAGGGAAACTGCTCACCCTTCTTATAAGGCTGTGTTTTCTGTTTTAAAATGCCTGAAAGAGAATTCCTACTGAATTGAGCTTCTATTCTTAACTATCATGAAGGTTTGCAAGTTCTGTATATTTCTGATGACTAGCTGACATTGTTATTGACTACAGAATTACATTATTTAATTTATTGTATGTTTTCAAATAATTATTAGCCAGGAATATTTTCATCCTCATTAATGATAAGAAAATTTTTTTAAATAAATGAAAGCTTTAAATTTTGAAAAAAGATTGTCAATTTGTGCAATCAAGCTGATATTTAGATATACTAAGTTAACTTGGAAGTTTTAAGATTACTAAGGTTATTTATGGCCGTTATAAATAGCCCTGCAAAGATGTCCACGTTCTAATCCCTGGAACCTGAGAATATGTTACCTTCATGGCAACCCAAACCCACTGTTGTTGAATCGATTCTGACTCACAGTGATTCTACAGGACAGATTAGAATTGCCACACAGAGTTTCCAAGCTGTAATCTTTATGGAAGCAGATTGCCACATCTTTCTCCCAAGCCAATGGTGGGTTCGAACTGCTAACCTATCGGTTAGCAGCCTAGTGCTTAATCATTGCCCCACCAGGGCTCCTTTACATGGCAAAAGGGTATTAAAACAGCAGACAGAATTAAGGTTGCTAATCAGCTGACTTTGAGATGGGGAATATTATCCTGAATTATCTAGGCAGGCCCAGTGTAATTGTAAGAGTCCTTTTAAGTGGAACAGGGTAACAGGAGAGAGCACTAGAGAGACGGCAACATAAAAAAAGACTCAGTTGGCCATTGCTGGCTTTGAAGATGGAATGGGATCATGATCCAAGGAATACAGGAAGCCTCTTGTTGTTGTTGTTAGGTGCCGTTGAGTTGTTCCAACTCATAGCAACCCTGTGTACAACAGAATGAAACACTGCCCGGTCCCTCACCATCCTCACAATCATTGTTATGCTTGAGCCCATTGTTGCAGCCACTGTATCAATCCATCTCATTGAGGGTTTTCCTCTTTTTCGATGACCCTCTACTTTGCCCATCATGATGTCGTTCTCCAGTGACTGGTCCCTCCTGACAACATGTCCAAAGTATGTAAGGTGAAGTCTTGCCAACATTGCTTCTAAGGAGTATTCTGGTTGTATTTCTTCCAAGACAGATTTGTTTGTTCTTTTAGCAATCCATGGTATATTCAATATTCTTCACCAACACCACCATTCAAAGGCATCAATTCTTCAGTCTTCCTTATTCATTATCCAGCTTTCGCATGTATATGAGGCAACTGAAAACACCATGTCTTGGGTCAAATGCACCTTAGTCTTCAAGGTGATATCTTTGCTTTTTAACACTTTAAAGAGGTCTTTTGTGGCAGATTTGCCCAATGCAATATGTCATTTGATTTCTTGATTGCTGCTTCCATGGGCATTGATTGTGGATTCAAGTAAAATGAAATCCTTGACAACTTCATTCGTTTCTCTGTTTGTCATGATGTTGCTTATTGGTCCAGCTGTGAGGATTTTTGTTTCCTTTCTGTTGAGGTGTACTCCATACTGAAGGCAGTCGTCTTTGATCTTCATCAGTAAGTGCTTCAAGTCTTCTTCACTTTCAGCAAGCAAGGTTGTGTCATCTGCATAACGCAGGTTGTTAATGAGTCTTCCTCCAATCATGATGCCACATTCTTCTTCATATAGTACAGCTTCTCTGATTATTTGCTCAACATACAGATTGAATAGGTATGGTGAAAGGATACAACCCGGATGCACACCTTTCCTGACTTTAAACCACGTAGTATCCCCTTGTTTCTGTTTGAACGGCTGCCTCTTGATCTATGTACAGATTCCTAACACAATTAAGTGTTCTGGAATTCCCATTCTTCACAATGTTATCCATAATTTCTTATGATCCACATAGTCGAATGCCTCTGCATAGTCAATAAAACACAGGTAAACATTTTTCTGGTATTCTCTGCTTTCAGCCAGGATTCATCTGATATCAGCGATGATATCCCTTGTTCCAAGTCCTCTTTTGAATCACATTAGTGTCACTAAAATTGTCATGGTCTCTCAAAGTAGACAATACATGGATGGATTATATACAGCAATTGAACCTCCTTCTAAATACTTCTGGTAATTAATTTAAGGGACTTTTGGCTATGGCATAAAGCTGCTCCTGGGCAGAATTGCCCATTAAGTCAATAGACTCTTATCTCTGGCAGATGTATGGTGCAAACACTTAGCAGCAAGGAGACCAATGGGTAATGTCACACATATACATTTTAATTAAGGAAAATATTTTGCAGTATCTTTGGTGCTAGGAAAGGGGAAGTATACCTATATTACAGCATTAGGACTAATAAGTGGGAGAATATAATAAATTATTTCAGACCAATAAAATTTGGTAAAAAAGTTAAAACATTTATGCAGTGAGACATAGATATATTCTACTTATTCATATATCTCATTGCCAGTCATTTCAAAATAGTTCCGTATAAAGGAACTTAAAGTTAATTCACTGTCATAAGAATATTTTTGATACAATCTGATCCTATTCCTAACATGTAAAACAATAATCTCATGGACCCTATTCCCATGTATTTCATAAAATCAGTGAATGTAAAATTCATTGCCAAACTTTCTATATAATAATTCAGTTATCTATAATATACTATTTTGCATATATACCAGACTCACTAGAACTGTGTTTTAAAATGAAAGTTTAACCCACCCATCAATGAGTAAAATAACAAAATAGAAATA
>NW_004444108.1:1600704-1602700 GCF_000243295.1 Trichechus manatus latirostris | reverse complement strand
TCTGGGTCTCTGGCCTTGGCCTCTCTCAAAAGCTTCGGAAATGGGATTCCAAACACGTAATAATAATAGCATATATTCAAATGAGTGCCAAATTACCATATCAGACTTAAATGTCCTCAATTAACTCCTGTGATTTCATCAGTGATTTCCTAGTAACCCAAAGAAAACCTGAATTTTCTTTAATTTCTCTCTTTCCTCCTTACTGCTCAGATCTAATCTCTTACTATGTTTTGTTCATCAATTCAGTTTATTTCATTGAGCACCTATTATGTGACAGCTCTTCTGTTTGCTGCTCCATACACAAAGGGTAACGAGGCCCTAGCCCTGAGGAGCCAACAGGAACTCTAGGAAGATAATCATGAATAAAAAAAGATAAAATACAACTTGATAAATACAATTTTTGGAATATGTCGCGATACCATTTGTATATATTTACGCACCACACACACAAGTGCACACACATCTCTTTCAACACCTACTTCAAACTTTCTGTTCCAAGCTTCCACTATCTTGCAGCTCAACCATCACAAGCAGCCCCTTTCCTTATCTCACTTGCCTCTAAACTTGATTACCCTCAATCCATCCAGTCCATTCTGAATAGCATTCCATGACTGATCATCTTAAAGAGTGATCCTTTACGGCACTCTCCTGCTTAATGTTACAAACAGGGCAGAGGCTGTGGCGCCATTCAAGATTACCTTAGCTAATGTATCCTTCTGCTTACTAAACACGTCAATGCCCAGAGATTTTACCCCCAGGGATTCTGATGAATTGATCTGTGGGACCCTGGTGTCAGTGTATCTTTTAAAACTCAGGTGATGCTGACAAGCGGATAGAGTGAGAATCACAGAGTTAACTGATAGCTCCTTCTTACCATCATAAACAACTAATCATCCAAATTCACCTTGAATATTTCCATTTTCATGAAGCAGGCTAAGCTATTTTTAGCCAATTTCATAAAATATTTGCTTCTGTAAAGCTAAATTTGGCCTTCTTGTATCTTTTATTGACAAACCTAGTTCCACACTGTGACACTACAAATAAGTCTATCCTCTTCCACATGATAGCCTCTTAATTAATTGAATATTTGCTAACATGGCCTTCTTGAGTATTCTCTTCCTCAAACGAAACACACAGAATTTAAAAAAAAAAAAAAAGAAGAAGGTAAACGTGATGTTTTGCTATTAGTTTAGTCCAATCATTGTTGGACACTGAGCAGGTTACGTTCCATAGCCTAGAAAAATGTATACTTCTAAATGCCTAGCATTCCTAAGACACATGGTTTACAAACAGACTCAGAAAACTTTGGATCGTGTTATGGACCAGAAAAGTTCCTTTTTCTTGCCATCAAATACAGAAACACCTGGTCTTTATCAAAATGATTGAAACATCAAATTAGAATTTTTTACTTTAAATGATTATCTGAGTTATAAATCCACAGTATAAGTATTATATACTATAGGCTACAGGATATAACATATTTAAATATTCATGCTGTATATTATATTGTAAATGATTATAGTATAAATACTCTGAATAGTTCTCTGTATATTCTGAGATCACAATTACTATGAAAGTTGGATTCTTTTGCATTTTGCTATGCATAATGGTAAGAAAAAATAAAACCTTTATTTTTTGTCTATGAGCTTCTTCTTTGACAATACTCAGCCCTTTTCACCATCTGTTTGATGACAAAGTTTCTGTTTTTCTAATCATCTTGTTCAATCTTTTGTGGACATGCACCCACACTTCAAATGTGGTCTGCTCGGTGAAAAATAGAATGGAATTCTCGACTCTCTTGCTATGGAGAGAGTCTCTGACTATTTATATAGACTAGGTCTTAGATTAACCCGTTTAAAATGTCAGTGTTGAGGACAGCTCTGCAGACTACATCCACATGTCTCTCTTCTGGTTGACACTGGTTTAATCACAACCCAACCCATTATTAATTATCCACAGAAAAAAGCCTAAGGGTTGGCAGATATTCACAATCATC
>NW_004444108.1:1576921-1600209 GCF_000243295.1 Trichechus manatus latirostris | reverse complement strand
AATTCCTGGTCTGTTTGACTCTATTGTATCAGGTCACCTTACCTCCATAATCTGTTGGTCCTGAATCATGCACTGATGTGTATTATTAAATTTTGCTATGTGGAGTTTAGTCCCTGAATGGCACAAATGGTTAAGCAACTGTCTATAAACTGAAAGGTTGGTGGTTTGAACCGACTCAGAGGCATGCCTCGGAAGAAAGGCCTGGAGATCTGCTTCCAAAAGGTCACAGCCGTGAAAACCCTACAGAGTGCAGTTAACACACATTGGGTCACCATGAATTGGAATTGACTTCACAGAAACTTTTGTTTGTTTGTTTTTAAATATGTAGTTAACTATTAATTTGCAAAATTGTAATTTAGAACAAAATCAAGTTTCATGTTAATATTTATATGTTAAGTTTAAATCTGCTGCCATCGACTTGATTCTGTCTTATAGCGACCCTATAGGACACAGTGGAACTGTCCCATAGGGTTTCTAAGGCTGTAATATTTACAGAAGCAGACTGCCACATCTTTCTCCCCACAGAGCAGCCTGGTGGGTTCTAACCACCCATGTTTCGGTAAGCAGCCGAGTACTTAACCACTGCACCACTAGGGTTCCTATATATTAAGTTTAGCTACATAAAATTCAAGACTATTTTAGAGGCTTGAAAAGAGCTAAGAACTCTGTGACATTTGCTACCTAAAGTCAATTTACACTTATTTCTAGTCAACTGATATCTCTCTTTCTTGGTAGGAGTTCAGTTGTACCTGTTTTAATTAAGAAATTACATTCATTGATGTTCTGACCCTTTAGAAGGTGTGAACTTAACATAGATGTGCAGAATGTGATTTGGCTGTAATTTTCTGGGCAACTTCTCAAGTTCTCTCTCTAAGGCTATGTTGGCTCTTCTTGCTGCCCTCCTGCTTGCTGGGCCAATGTCTATCATGCCCCTGGCAAACTTGTCATCTCCAAGTGTGCTCTATGTACCAGACATTTTTTGTTACACTTCCTCTCCATCCAATTGTGGTTCTTCTGTGTCACGTTCACTTAGGACTCTGCTGTTGTCTTTCCAAGGTATGGCTAACGTGTGTGCTAATCTTTCTCCAGACCCTTCCTCTTTAGCATGGCAACTTGTACACTTTCATTAGAAGCCAGTTGGAGAGAGTGTTTGATCCAAAGTGGTGGCCTGAATGCTAGCATTTCTGGCACCTCAAAGGTATTTCTGTAGCAGTACCTTTCAACTCTCTTAAACTATATATTCAACCTCTACAGAGAGTCCTACTGCAACAATTTAATCTCATGGTTTTTGACAGTAAGCAGAGAAAGAAAACAGCATATCTCAGCAGTATTGACAATGTGAGGGAAGCCCTAACAGGCACCAAGTACAGAGCTTGAGTGTTGGAACTTTACCACTCTACCAGTTGCCGTCAAGTCTACTCCAACTCATGGCAACCCCATGTGTGTTAGAGTAGAATTGTGCTCCACTGGGTTTTTAATGGCTGATTTTTCTGAAGTAGATCACCAGGGCTTTCTTCCAAGGCACCTCTGGGTGGACTTGAGGCTCCAGCCTTTAGATTAGTAGCCAAGTGTGTTAATTGTTTATGCCACACAGGGATTCCTTTCCCACTCTAATGCTATATAAATGTATAGTAGGATCTAATCTTTCCTTTCCCACCTCTTGTCAAGTAAAACAGTGTAGAAGATATTGATACTAATGATTAAGTATAAGTATTATATGTGTATACATGTGCGTGTATGTGTGTGTGTACACCTAGTACTGTTGTGGTTTCTAAATTACATTAAGGGCATATCCTCTTATTTTAAATATTATATGCATTTTAAGACAAGTAATTAGCTAATCCTTAAGCATCCCTATATGGCTTTCCTATAAGTGCTATATTATTAACCTCATTTTATCAGAGACTAACTGTTAATTTATCCTTCAGTCATACAGAAAGATCATGGAGAATAGCAGAATTAAATAACTTAAATGTAATCTTCTTAGTCGTGATGTTTTCTTTGAATAAATAATAGACATATAATCTGTTGGTAAATCAGGGTGAGCAGTCAATACTTAGAGAGGATTTGGCTCATGTATATGAGGTCAATGAAGTACTTGAAAGAAATATCATTATCGAGTATTAAGTTGGCTATTACAGATTCCTGGAATGGTCTATTTACCCTTTATTCATCTTCCAGAATAATAAATTTCCAGAATATAATTTATACATTCTAACTCAGATTAAACCTTTACATCTTTTTATAATCCAATTTTACTTCTATTGTTAACCACAATTTTAAGGAGAGGTATCACTTTTTCTGTGACTAATATTATTGCTTCCATTTACTGTATACATTTAAGAACAACAACAACAAAAAGACCATTCTCCTATGCCCAAGCAACCATTGATTGATATAAGTTTCCTCTAAGGAACATAAATTAAAAAGAATAGGGAATATTAATAATGTGAAATATGTACAATCCACATGAGATTCATATTCTTTAGGAACATTCAGCAATGAAGAAAAAAAGCTTTTGACTAAATGACTTACAAACAGCCCTGCCTGCCTGACCCATTATGGATCACTAGTATGAGTCATAAGGATTAAAACTCAGTTACAGGCATGTGACATCAGGATATCACATGATCATGCTGGCAGGCATAGCTTTTTGAGCTCTAATTTCATAATGAATTTTTTCAAGGTAAGATGGATTAGACGTCAGTAGTTAAAAGGCTTTTAGCAAAAACCTGAGGATTCTTGAAATATTTTATTGGTGATTTAGAGTCTGCTGAATATAAGTCATGTAAGGTAATAATTCAATGCTAAAATGGACTATCGTTTTACTTTCAAGATACTGAGATTATGATAACAGCGTGGCCTTTCTAATGTTTGTGCTATTTTTGTCTCATGATGGCTGGCATTCCAACAAAGGGTTACATTTTAGTAACATTCCATTTGGAAAACTCAGTCCCTCCAGTGATATCAATGGAAAAAAAGACTGTCATATTTTTACCTCCATTGCATGCATCCCATAAATACTTTTCAGTTGATTGAATGATTGATGTGCGTGAAGAGACGGTTGGCATATTTTCTCTTTGAGTTGAGTGTATTTAACCTACAGGTGTGGCAATTTCTCTGTTTACAGTACACGGCTTGAGATATTCTGGAAAGATAGATGTTTTAAATGGTGAGTAAATTACCAAATTAATATTTTAATGATTTTAAATTATGTCTAATAAAATCCGGTTCTACTCCTAATTCTTTTTCTCTCTTCCTCAACTTCTCCGATCAATTTTCTGCACTAATAGAAGGAAACAATGACATTGAAATCTAAAACAAGAAATAATATATTTTTTAAAAATGTTTGTTTGTATATTGGTGCTTAATTCTGAAACTGAAGAATGGTCTGTTTCAAATTCTGCCCCATTATAAATCTTCAAGGACACAGAACATGTCTTATTTGACTATATCTATAGAATACAGCTCAGTGCCTGGCATATAGCAGGTATTTAAAAATTTATGTTGAGCAAAATAATGTATTTTCTATAATTGCTAGTAGCCACACTAACAAGAACTATGTTGGTGAAGCACTAAAGTTGTCCATTCCAAGTTATTCAGCTACTAGGGCCTCTACAGTTCATTAAAACTGACTAGCAAGTATTGGAAATTAATTAATTTTATTTGTTTTGAGTACTTTACTTTTAAACTCGAAACCAGAAATCATAAAAACACCAACAGTTCCTACATTCTCAGTGCCTTCCCAGTGCACTACATTTAATAGTGCCAATGCGCTAGGCTGCATGGCAATTTTCCCAAGGCAGTTCTAGTTGAAATCTTTTGTGGTTTTCATTCTCAAAAAGTGTCCCAATTTGGATGATCTACTATATTTTGCACCTGTCTGTGAACCTGAATATGATCCAAGCTCAGCTCCTACTGATAGAGTGAACTGACTCATTGACTCCCTGATGATAAATTCTCGCAGTCCTGGCACCATGCCAATATTATTTCTTCATATATTTTGTCAGATGTACACTGAGTTTTCATAAATTATGTCTAATTCTGCTTTCTAGACACAACCAATGAATGATAGGCCAAAGTGTAATAAAACAATGTTATGAAATTTATTGGGTAGCAGTTTTATGAATAAAGACTTCAACCTATTGATAAACTAAATTGCATATGTGATTTGTTAGCTCACTGTGATGTCACGGTTCAACACTTCTGGATTATTTACTTTGTAGGTGTTTCATACATGAAGCAGGAGTCTTCCCCTCACCTCCCTCCCCCTCCACACCTGAGAGACATACCATTTGGCTAGGCACTCATCACCTGATAGACATACCATTTGGCTAGGATTAGGGCTCAGGACCTGCTCCTTTAAGAGTCATTTTCTTCTAGTTATCAGCCTTACTCTTTGATTAAGTTAAAGTTTTAAAGCACTTGGATGTTAACTGATGGATTAATGAGCATTTACATATCACCGATTATAAACAGGGGAGGTTGAGAAGAAAAACAAAGATTAAGAAGAAGGAAGGAGAAAATTTGGCCCATATTCTCGAAAATTTTACCATCTAGTGGTAGAAATAAATAAAATAAAAGAAATAAAATACATGGATACAATTAGAGGACTGTTCAAAATGGTAGATACAAAACGATGTTGGGCGGTTCTTCTTGTATTTGAAAAAAAATGATGCTTAGAGATGATAACATTGGTTGTATGAGTTCTAAAACTTGGGTCTGTCAAACTTGGGATCTTTGGCCAATGCTCAGTAAGCTCTACCATCTAGACATTTAAGGAATTTTGTAATGAAATAAGATGGGTAACTAGAAATAGAAGGCATATTAAGTGGTTAAATGAAGGATTTCATTGTTACTGTTAAGCAAAGGGAGACCTCTGTATACTTAACGGGGAAGGAACTTTGCTAATGGCATGGGAAAAATGGTAAGGAAACATGTTACCTCAAAAACAAGAGAGGAATAAAATCAGTATTGCAAGTGGGAGGTTACCTTTACACAAGTGCAATCTTTCTCTTTCCAGAGGGAAACCATGAATAGAAATACAGACATGGAGTAGAAGTAAGACAAATTGAGAAGCTCACTCCAGATGGATTTTAAAGGTATTAGCTGTGAAGGAGGGATAAAATGAGGAAGTAGGACTGGAGACTTGAAAAAGAAGGTCTGGACAACCACCATGGTGTTTTCACTAAATAATTACCAAGTGATCTATGCAAGTTTCACAGGACTGGAAAGGACCCAGTTGAAATTTGGCCACCATCATTTCTGCATTTGCTGTCATATTGTTCTGGGGCCAGAGAAGAAGTAGCGGAAACAGAGCGTGGAATGATCCAGGGCTGCGATTGCTAGGACAGGCAAAGGGGGGGGGGGGACAGTGTGAAGTTGCTGAGCCTAAGACAGTAAGAAGGAAAGCCCTAAGGGCTGACTGTGGACTCCTACTGCTGGAAGTACAGTGTGATTTGGCTTCTCCTTTTTTTATTAGTAAGGGCAATCAAAAGCTGCCTTTAACATTTTTTGTGTACTATCAGAAGATAAAAGAGGAAGGACGAATCTCCTCTCTCCTGAGCATAACTCAGGTTTATCAGGAGCTCAACCTGCTTTTATTCAAATGCTCAGCAGTATGATGTTAGTATTTTTTATATATGGAGGATCTGAGGAGTGGAAACAGTTAACACGTTTGACTATTAACCTAAAGATTAATAGTTTGAGTCTACCCAGAGGCACCTCAAAAGAAAGCCCTGGCAATCTACTTCCAAAAAATCTATGGAGCACCTTCAAATCTTCCAATCTACTTCCGAAAAAATCTATGTGCTCCCTATGGAGCACAGTTCAACTCTGACACACTTGGGTTTGCTATGAGTTTGAATTTCCTCAATGGCTACTGGTACTGGTAATTCTTCAAATATAAGAGTCATAAAGAAAAGTAAAATGATTAGCAGAGCTGTAGTGAACTATAGCAGCCAGAAGAAATACATCATATGTCTTATGGGATAAGAATAGCCAAGATAGATGCTAACATGGATATAACACTGGGTAGCATCTTAAAAAAAAAAGCTGTCAAGGAACCAATTCCAGAGAAGAGCTGATTTCATGAAAAATATAGGGGTTTGAAATACTATTCTGAATGAGGCACATTGTAAACTGTTGTCTCTGACAAGAAAGAAATAGGTAAAGATTCAACAAGATTGACTTTGCTCAGAAGCTTTTAAGTATATGTAATACCATAAACAAACAAACAAAAACAAACCTGGGAGGTGGGGCCAAGATGGGGGAGTAGTCAGATGCTTCCTGTGGTCCCTCTTACAAAAAAGACCCAAAAAAACAAATGAATAGATTATATATGACAATCTAGGCACCCTGAACATCAAAAGCAAAGTTGAGGAATCAAACTGTGTGGCAGGGGGAGGGAGAGATGGTTCAGAAGCAGCGAGGAGCTGCCAGACCTGACCTGGCGGAAACCGGCACCCTGTAGCCGGCACATGCAGTGAGGCAAGCAGTGGCGCTCAGGACGTGTTTTCCACATCGGAAGAGACTGAGTGGCAGAGGGTCTACTCAAACCTCCAGAACCAGTGAAAAGTGGCACTCAATTGGCAAAAGGTAAGTATATGCGTCTATCCTACCACGCGGATTGAAAAACACCCCTTTTGGGAAAAATCTCTCTCACTTACCTGCCGCTTCCCCACTCTGCACTGAGTCCTGGGCCAGCTTCAGCCATTGCCTTGTCCCCTGAGCCAGAAGTAAGGACCAGTCACACACCCTGAGCCATTCTCCCAGCCTTGGAGAGGGAACAAATTAACAAACAGGAATAAATAACTGGCCAGCTCCCCTAAGCCTTAGGGTAGGTACAGCTCCCTTGCCTACACACAGGCATAAGAGGTCCATGGACTTTGAATGCCTTTCATCCCTGCATAGACCTGTGTAGGCCCATTTCAACAGCATAGGCCCTCATTAGCACAGTACAACAGGGTATATACCTAAACCCTAACTTCAACTGTATCAGCTCTATGGTGGAGTGGTAAGTTTGTGGCATTTAGCACTGTTCTGCCCATTATGCAGAGTCCTCACCTACCCATATTAGGGGCCTGAGGACTGGTGGCTCCACCAACACCACTTAGCCACCTGCGACAGGGATCCAAGAATAAGTGATGCCTCCTAGTCCTTATAGCCAACAGCACTGGGTGCCCATAGTCTGGCTGCAAAACCAAACCACCTACATGCTCTAGAGAACAGGGACACACGTTCCTCCCAGACACTAAGGGGCAGCTGTCAGCCCCTGCCTGGCTCAGTGCATGACCCCCTATTGCAGCCAGATACCTGTGCCTACACCAATCACCCCTGCCCGTCTAGGACTGTAGGTGAGAGCCTGCACCACACACTTGGTGACCGACTACCTGGACATCTGAGCTGATTCCGTACAAGAAAAGTAAACAGACTCCTGGGCTCACATACCTAGTAACAGATCTAACCACCTGGTGACAGGATGTTAGAGCTTGAAAGGTGCCAATACTCAAACTAGCTCACATAAGTGGCCTGTTTGGGCATATCAAAACAAAACAAAACAAGAAGCTAGGATGTAGTAAGCAAACATAAAATAAATAAATATAATAAGTTATTGATACCTCAGAGACAACAGTCAATATCACATCACATAAAGAGGCAGACCATGATGGCTTCAGCAAACTCCCAAAACAAAGAATCAAGAAATCTTATGGAGGAAGAGAACTTCTTGGTATCACTGGAGGTGGAATACAAAAGATTAACTTACAGACCTCTTCAAGAGATCAAGAAGGAGATAAGGCAAAATGCAGAACAAGATAAGGAAAATACAGACAAAGTAACAAAGGAACTTAGAGATTAGAGAAGAGCATAATGATAAATTTAACAGGCTGCAAGAATCCATAGTGAGACAGCAATCAGAAATACAGAAGATTAACAATAAAATTTCAGAATTAGACAACACAGTAGAAAGTCATAGGAGCAGAATGGAGGCAACAGAAGTCAGAATTAGTGAGACTGAAGATAAAGCACTTGACACCAACTTATTTGAGGAAAAATCAGACAAAAGAATTTTAAAAAATGAAGAAACCCTAAGAATTATGTGGGACTCTATCAAGAGGAATAACTTACAAGAGATTGGAGTACCAGAATGGGGTGGGGGGCGGGTAACAGAAAATACAGAGAGAATTATTGAAGATTTGTTGGCAGAAAACTTACCTGATATTGTGAAAGATTAGAAGACATCTATCCAAGATGCTCTTCGAACCTCACATAAGGTAGATCTCAAAAGAAAGTCAAGACATATTATAATCAAACTTGCCAAACCAAAGATAAAGAGAGAATTTTAAGAGTGGCTAGGGAAAAAAAAGGAAACCCTGGTGGCGTAGTGGTTAAGTGCTATAGCTGCTAACCAAAGGGTTGGCACTTTGAATCCACCAGGCACTCCTTGGAAATTCTACAGGGAAGTTGTACTCCATCTTATAGGGTCACTATAAGTCGGAATCTACTCGACGGCAAGGGGTTTGATTTTGGTTTTAGGGATAAATGAAAAGTCATCTACAAAGGAGAGTCAATAAGACTAAGCTCAGATTACTCAGCAGAAATCATGCAGGCAAGAAGGCAATAGGATGACATATATAAAGCCTTGAGTGAAAAAAATTGCCAGCCAAGAATTCTATATCCAGTAAAACTGTCTCTCAAATATGATGGCAAAATTAGGACATTTCCAGAAAAAGAGAAGTTTAGGGAATTTTCAAAAACCAAACCAAAATTACAAGAAATACTAAAGGGAGTCCTTGGTTAGAAAATCAATAACATCAGATAACAACCGAAGACTAGAACACAGGACAGAGCAATCAGATATCAATCCAGATAGGAAAGTCACGAAAATAAACCAAAGCTAAAACACTGTAAATAAGGAAACAGAGACATCAATAAGTAAAAGATGACAACATTAAAACAAAAAAGAGGGACTAAAAAATGTAGTCACAGATCTTTCATATGGAGAGGAAGTCAAGGCGATATAATGAAATAAAAGAGTGGTTTAAACTTAGAAAAATAGGGGTAAACATTAAGGTAACCACAAAAGAAACTAACAATCCTACACATCAAAATAAAAAACAAGAAACACATAAAGACTCAGCAAATACGAAATCAACAAAAATGAAAAAAATGAAAAGAAAATACATAAAGAAAAACAAGTCAGCACAGAAAATTAAGTGGAACAAAGAAACTATCAACAACACACAAAAAAAGACATCAAAATGACAGCACTAAACTCATACCTATCAATAATTATGCTGAACGTAAATGGACTAAATGCACCAATAAAGAAACAGAGAGTGGCAGAATGGATAAAAAAACATGATCAGTCTATATACTGTCTACAAGAGACACACCTTAAAGATACAAACAAACTAAAAAAGAATGGAAAAAAACTTATCAAGCAAACAACTATCAAAAAACAGCAGGAATGGCCATATTAATCTCTGACAAAATAGGCTTTAAAGTAAAATCCACCACAAAAGGATAAGGAATGACACTACATAATGATTAAAGGGTCAATATACCAGGAAGACATAGTCATAATAAATATTTATGCACCCAATGTCACAGCTCCAAAATACATAAAACAACTCTAACAGCATTGGAAAGAGAGATAGATAGCTCCACAATAATAGTAGGAGACTTCAACACACTATTTTCAGTGAAGGACAGAACATCCAGAAAGAAGCTCAATAAAGACATGGAAGATCTAAATGCTACAATCAACCAACTTGATCTCATAGACACATACTGAACACTCCACTCAACAGTAGCCCAGTATAGTTTCTTTTCCAATACACATGGAGCATTCTCCAGAAGAGACCACATATTAGGCCATAAAGCAAGCCTTAACAGAATCCAAAGCATCGAAATATTACAAAGCATCTTTTCTGACCATAGAGTCATAAAAGTAGAAATCAATAACAGAAAAAGCAAGGGGGAAAAAAAAAAAGAAACACACAGAAACTGAACAACACCTTCCTCAAAAACTACTGGGTTATAGAAGAAATTAAGGACAGAACGAAGAAATTCACAGAATCCAATGAGAATGGAAACACATCCTACAAGAACCTTTGGGACACAGCAAAAGCATGCTCACACGTCAGTTTATAGCAAAAAATGCACACATTCAAAAAGAAGAAAGAGCCAAAATCAAAACATTAACTCTACAACTCGAACAAAATGGAAAGAGAGCAGCAAAAGAAGCCCTCAGTTACCAGAAGAAAGCAAACAATAAAATTTAGAGTAGAATTATATGAAATAGAGAATAGAAAAACAATTGAAAGAGTTAACAAGACCAAAAGCTGGTTCTCTGGAAAGATCAACAAAACCTATAAACCACTGGCCAAACTGTCAAAAGATAAACAGGAGAGGAAGCAAAAAACCCAAATAAGAAATCAGATTGGAGATATCACAACAGACCCAACTGAAATTAAAAGAATCATAACAGAATACTATGAAAAACTGTACTCTAACAAATTTGAAAACCCACAGGAAATGGACAAATTTCTAGAAACACACTATCTACCTAAACTAACACAAGCAGAGGTAGAACAACTAAATAAACTTAAAACAAAACACGAGATTGAAAAGCTAATTTAAAAACTGCCAACAGAAAAAAAAAAGCCCTGGCCTGGATGGTTTCACTGGAGTATTTTACTAAACTTTTAGAGAAGAGTTAACACTACTACTACTACTAAAGGTAATTCAGAGCGTAGAAAAGGATAGAATACTCCCAAACTCATTTTATGAAGCCAGCATAACCCTGATACAAAAACCAGGTAAAGACACCACACAAAAAAGAAAAATACAGACCAATATCCCTCATGAACATAGACGCAAAAATCCTCAACAACCTTCTAGTCAATAGAATTCAACAACATATCAAAAAAAAAAAAAAAAATTCACCATGACCAAGTGGGATTTATACCAGGTATGCAGGGATGGTTCAATATTAGAAAAACAATCAATGTGATCCATCACATAAATAAAACAAAAGACAAGAACCACAAGATCTTATCAAGTGATGCAGAAAAGGCATTTGACAAATTAATGATAAAAGCTCTCAGCAAAACAGGAACAGAAGGGAAATTCCTCAACATAATTAAGGGCATTTATACAAAGCCAACAGCCAACATCATCCTAAATGGAGAGAGTTTGAAAGCATTCCCCTTGAGAACAGGAACCAGACAAGAATGCCCTTTATCACCACTCTTATTCAACCCTGTGTTGCAGGACCTAGCCAGAGCAATTAGGCTAGAAAAAGAAATAAAGGACATCCAAATTGGTAAGGAAGAAGAAAAAGTATCTCTATTTGAAGATGATATGATCTTATACACAGAAAACCCCAAAGATTCCACAAGAAAACTAATAGAGCATTTCAGCAAAGTATCAGGATAAAAGACAAACATACAAAAATCAGTTGGGTTCCTCTACTCCTCTACACCAACAAAGAGAACTTCCAAGAGGAAATCACCAAATCAATACCATTTACAATAGCCCCTAAGAAGATAAAATACTTAGGAATAAATCTAACCAGAGATGTAAAAGATCTGTACAATGAAAACTACAAGACATACTGCAAGAAACCAAAAGAGATCTGCATAAGTAGAAAAACATACCTTGCTCATGGATAGGTAGACTTAACATTGTGAAAATGTCAATTCTACCCAAAGTGATTTACAGATACAATGCAATCCCGATCCAAATTCCAAGGGGATTTTCTAATGAGATGGAGAAACAAATCACCAACTTCATATGGAAAGGGAAGAGGCCCCAGATAAGTGAAGCATTACTCAAGAAGAAGAACAAAGTGTGAGGCCTCACACTACCTGATTTTAGAAACTATTATACCACCACACTAGTCAAAACAGCCTGGTACTGGTACAACAAAAGATACATAGACCAGTGGAACAGAATTGAGAATCCAGACATAGATTCATTCACCTATAAGCAGCTGATATTGGACAAAGGCCCAAAGTCTGTTAACTGGGGAAAAGACAGTCTCTTTAACAACTGGTGCTGGCATTAACTGGATATCCATCTGCAAAAAACTGAAACAAGAACCATACCTCACACCAGGCACAAAAACTAACTCAAAATGGATCAAAGACTTAAATATAAAATCGAAAACGATAAAGATCATGCAAGAAAAAATAGGGACAACACTAGGAGCCCTAACACATGGCATAAACACAATACGAACCATAACTACCCTGTTCCCATAGAGTAGATTCCGACTCATTGCGACCCTACAGGAGAAAGAACTGTCCCATAGGGTTTCCAAGGAGTGGCTGGTAGATTCGAACTGCCAAACTTTTGGTTAGCAGCCAAATGTACCCTAATAATGTGGGAATTGATGCTGACTCAACATGATTATGGGATTCCTACGACATTGTAAAGGAGTCCTGCTAGTGCAATGGTTAAGCACTCGGCTGCTAACAGAAAGGTCGGCAGTTTGAACCCACCAGCTGCTCTGCAGGAGAAAAGACCTGGCAATCTGCTCCCCTAAAGATTTCAGCTTAGAAAGCCCTATGGGGAAATTCCACTCTGTCCTATAGGATTGCTATGAGTGGGAATCGACTTGATGGCACACGACAACATGACATTTGGAGCATATTTCTACAGAGTTGATCTTTTTCCAGTGGTATCTACCCTGGGGGCTTCCAATAATATATTATGTGAAAATTAATGTCCAGCCAATTTTATGACAATAAAAATCTTCTGTAGAGAATATCATGACATAAATAAATATCCATCAAAAAAAAAATATGTCTTGTTACCCCCAATATAGAATATTATCTTTCTGAACTTCCATCTAGCTAGGAAAGGGAGGCTATTAATTGGTTCTTGATATTATTTATAGCCTATATAAATGTTCATACATTAATGTATAAATTAAGAGTAATCACAAAAAATAAATTGTCATATATTTCCTAGTACTTTTCTCTTTTAAAGATAAATTAAAATTGTGAGGGGTCTTCTGCCTTACAACTTTGCTTGCAGAGTTGTTACTGTTCTTTAATCTCTGGAGATAGGAAGAACATTCCATCTGAAACCAGGATTACTTGGATCTGATTCTGAAACTACTAATTAGTCTAAACTTGGGAAAATTATTTAAAATTTTTCTTCTTATGTTCTTTCACTGGAAAAGTACGTATAGCACACTTTGCCCCATGTACTTCATGTGGATGTTGGAAGACTCAAACAAGGTAATGGAAGGAAAGGGCTCTGAGCCTGCAGTACTTATATATTATTATTACTATTAACCTAAAAAAATGACAGTAAGCATATAATTCACAAATGGGATGAGCTAATATAGTGAGTTCCAGTACAGGTAAAATCCTTTCTCCATGATGATGAACTCCCCAGGCAATCCAGGTTCTACAGAGATATTGGGAGTTAGTCATATAAAATATTGCTGGAAATAAGTGAACTGAAATATACATTTTGAGTGTGTGTGTGTGTGTGTGTGATTTTTGTTGCAGTAATTGATCTAAGCTTGACCTAAACACACACACAAAAACATACACAAAGAGTACATTGTTCCTATGACTAGTCTTAAAAGACACCATGTCAGAAATTTATAGGTATATTAAGTTTATTAGTTCACCTAATGTTTTACAACTCCATAAATATTTTAGTAGATCTTCCCACAATTAAACTGATACCACAATGGGTGCCTAATTACTGAGATGAAAATGTGAATGTTCCTAGTTTTATTTTCTAATCTGTTTTTTATGTCCTGGTTAATAAAATGTTAAAAAATTGTATAAATTGATGAGTATCTTTGAAAAAAATTAAAGTAAAATAAATCAAAGATCTATAAGGATTTTAAAGGTCTGCTTCTACCTCTGGCATTTTACTATTTTTTACTATGTTTGACTTTTTTTTTTTTTTTTTTTTAGTCATTGTTGTTTTTTGTAGATTCCTCTCTTTAAGCTGGGGCCTTTTTTCAATACTTTGATAGCTCCAAAATTAAAGAAGAAAAAAGGACAAAACTTTATTTTGGATCTATTAGTAATAGAAAATAAATCGTAACACAGTAGTTAAGAGATTGGCTGCTACCCAAAAGGTCTTCAGTTCGAGTCCACCAGTCGCTGCTTGGAAACCCTATGGGGCAGTTCTACTCTGTCCTATAGGGTCACTATGAGTCGGAATCAACATGACGGCAATGGGTTTGATTTTGTCTTTTTTGTTTTATTTAACCGATATTCAAAACAGAATGTGACCTCAATATATAAAATAAATTGCTTAAAGGTTAAGATTAATTTTTTTTATAGAAAATAATTTGTATCTTTGCGGTGCTATAGTTTGGAATTTGAAAATATTTTTTAATAGAATAAAATCTAAGAGATAACAAAATAATAAAAATCTAATGAACAAATAACCATAGAAAAAAACAAAATTTTTTATCTAAAGTTTCTTACATGTGTAGACCTGGAATTAATTCACAGTCACCTCATAAATATTAAAAGAAAATGAAGCCTTTGATGTTATCAACAGATGAAATAAATTTGAATATTCAAATTACTTTTGTAATATCATCTTATGTTAATACCATGTCCACCATGTATAAATTATGGTATATTCATACAATGGAATACTATGTAATGATAAAGAACAACGATGAATCCGCGAAACATAACATGGATGAATCTGGAAGGCATTATGCTGAGTGAAATTAGTCAGTCGCAACAGGACAACTATGGTATGAAACCACTATCATAAGAACTCCATAAATGTTTTAACACAGAAGAAAACATTCTTTGATGGTTATGAGGGTAGGGAGGGAGGGAGAGGGGTACTCACTAGCTCGATATAGATAAGAATTACCTTAGGTGAGGGGAAGGACAACATACAATACAACACTGTGGTGGCTTGCCTGTTGCTGTGATATTGGAAGCTTTGCCACCAGTATTTCAAATACCAGCAGGGTCACCCCTGGTGGACAGGTTTCAGTGGAGCTTCCAGGCTAAGGCAGACTAAGAAGAAGGACCTGGCAGTCTACTTCTGAAAAAATCAGGCAGTGAAAACCTTATCAATATTAGTGGAAGACTGCCTGATATAGTGATGGAAGATGAGTCCCCCAGGTTGGAAAGCCCTTAAAATACAATCCTTCGCATGCTTCCTCAAAGTAGAATCAAACTTAATGACGTGGATGGAGTCAAGCTTTTGGGAATTTCATTAGCTGACATGGTATGACTCAAAATGAGAAGAAACAGCTGCAAACATCCATTAATAATCAGAACATGGAATGTACGAAGTATGAATTTTGGAAAATTGCAAGTCATCAAAAATGAAATGAAACACATAAACATCGATATCCTAGTTATTACCAAACCAAAAAAACCCACTGCAGTTGAGTTGATTCCAACTTAGGTATTAGTCAGCTGAAATGGACTGGTATTGGCCATTCTGAATCAGATAATCATATGATCTACTATGCCATGAATGACAAATTGAAGAGGAATGACATATTCATCGTCAAAAAGAACATTTCAAGATCTATCCTGAAGTACAACACTGTCAGTGACAGGATATACATAAACCTACAACGAAGACCAGTTAACATGACTATTATTCAAAGTTATCCACCAACCACTAATGCCAAAGATGAGGAAATTGAATATTTTTACCCACTTCTGTAGTCTGAAATTGATCAAGCATGCAATCAAGATGCATTGATAATTACTGGTGATTAAAATGCAAAAGTTGAAAACAAAGAAGGATCGGTAGTTGAAAAATATGGCCTTGGCCATAGATACGACACGGGAGATCACATGATAGAATTTTGCAAGATCAATGACTTCCTCATTGCAGATACCTTTTTTCAACAACATAAACAGCGACTATACACGTGAACCTCACTGGATGGAAAACACAGGAATCAAATCAACGATGGAAAAGCTCAATATCAGTCAAAACAAGGCCAGGGGTCAACTGAGGAACAGACTATCAATTGCTCACATGCAAGTTCAAGTTGAAGCTGAAGAAAATTAAAACAAGTTCATAAGAGTCAAAGTATGACCTTGAATATATCCCACCTGAATTTGGAGACCATCTCAAGAATAGATTTGATGCATGGAACACTAATGACCGAAGACCAGAAGAGTTGTGGGTAGCCATCTAGGACATCATACTTAAGAAGACAAAGTAACATATTATAATGAAATATGCAAAGACCGGGAGTTAGAAAACCAAAAAGGAAGAACACACTTGGCATTTCTCAAGCTGAAAGAACTGAAGAAAAAATATAAGCCTGGAGTTGCAATATTGAAGGATTCTATGGGGAAAATATTAAATGATACAGGAAGCATCAAAAGAAGATGGAAGGAATACAGAGTCACTGTAACAAAAAAAATTGCAACCATTTCAGGAGGTAGCATATGATCAAGAACTGATGGTATTGAAGGAAGAAGTCCAAGCTGCACTGAAGGCACTGGTGAAAAACAAGGCTCCAGGAACTGATGGAATACCACTCGAGATGTTTCAACAAACGGATGCAGCATTGTCTACGTTAAGAAATTTGGAAGATAGCTACCTGGCCAACTGACTGTAAGAGATCCATATTTATGCCCATTCCAAAAAAAGGTGATCCAACCAAATGGAGAAATTATCGAACAGTAGCATGCAAACAATATTATGCAGAATTCCACCACTAAAGTAACATGTTGTTTCGTTGTTTCCTGGTACTTCATTTATTTTCATATAATATACATCTTCACTATAGTTATAATTACAGCGTACCTGGAGATTTTAACTGAATTTTTAAAAACTAATTCATCATTCACATGCAGTTGTAAGAAATAATACAGAGATCCCATGTACACTGACACTGCTTCTTCCAATGATAACATCTTACAAAAACTATAGTATAATATCACAATCAGGATATTGACATTGATACAGTTCACAAATCTTATCCAGATTCCTCCAGCTTTACTTGTACTTGTGTCTATGTGTGTGTGTGTGTTTAGTTCCTTGCAATTTTATCACCTGTGTAAGTTTGCATATCAACCCTCACAGTCAAGATACTGAATAATTCCAACGTTACAAAGACCCTTGCGTTGCCCTTTTATAGCCAACCACTCCCTCCTCTCTCCCACTCCCTGCCTTTCCACCCTACCCTGGGCTCTACCCCAAGGATCTGTCCTTCATTTCTGATTTTTTGTCATTTCAAAGATGTTACATAAATAGAATTATACAGTATATATTGGCTTTTTCTTCTCAGCATAATTTCCAGGAGATTCACCCAAATGTTTGCATGTATAAACAGTCTGTTCAATTTCATTGCTGAGTACTATTCTATGATATAAACGTACCACAGTTTAACTATTTTTCAGTTGAAGGCCATCTGGGTTGATTTCAAGTTTTAGCTATTATAATTAAACTGCTATAGATATCTATGTACAGGTTTTTGTGTGAACATAAATTTTTATATCTCTGGAGTAAACGCTCAAGAGTGCAATTGTTGGGTTATATGTTAGTTGCATGTTTATTCTTTTTAAGAAACTGCCGAAGTCTTTTTCCAGAGTGGCTGTACCACTTTACATTCCCATCAGCAATGCATGAGTAATCCAGTTTCTCCACATACAAGGTATAAAGAAATTATTCACTCATTAACAGCTCATCTGCTAACCAAAGGGTTGGCAGTTCGAATCCACCAGCTCCTCCTTGGAAATTCTGTGGGGCAATTCTACTCTGTCCTATGTGGTCGGTATGAGTCGGAATCGACTCAACAGGAACAGGTTTGATTTTTTGGGTTCACTATATAAGGTGGTATTCACATGTTCAGAGGATTAGTACAGGGATATAACTTTTTGGAGGCCACGATTTAGATCATATTTGTGTTGGTGTATTTCTAAATTCTCCATTTTGTTCCATTGATCTATACAACCATCCCTCTGCCAATATCATGCTGCCTTGATTACTGTAGCTATATAATAAACTACAATAATATCAGGTAGAGTGATTTATTCTTCACTGTCAAGATCGTTTTATCTATTTTAGGGATGTGTTTTATCTATATAAGTGTTACAATTTTACAAGCTTGTCTATGTCTGTGTCTACAAAAAACCTTAGCGGAATTTGACAGTCATTTCATTAAACTTATAGACTAATTTTGCACAGTGGTTAAGAGCACGGCTATTAACCAAAAGACTGGCAGTTCAAATGCACCAGCCACTCCTTGGAAACCCTGTGGAGCAGTTCTACTCTGTCTTATAGGGTCATTATGAGTCAGAATCCACTCGACAGCAATGAGTTTATAGATCAATTATGGGAGAATTAACATATCTACTACGTTGACTCTTCCAAACTAGGAACATGGTATGTCTATTTATTTAGGTTTTCTTTGATTTCTTTCTTCAGCAGTTTGTAGTTACAACATGTAGATCCTGTAGAGGTTTTGTTAACCATACAGTCATGCACCACTTAACATCCACGATTATGTTCTGTGAAATAGGACATCATGTGATCTGGATGTTGTGCAAACACCTAGGTCCACAGGGCACTACTGTGCAGTGTGTGGCCTTTGGACACCTCAGGTGAGTGCTCGGCTGGGTCCTGCCTGGCACGGAGCACCGCAGCCCCATGAAAGTAAAGGTAGGGAGGCTCTAGGAGTGGGCCTGGAGAGCAGGGGAGTGGTCTTGGTGACCTGGCACCCCAGCCAGGCTGCACAATGCCAGCTGACTTTGGGCGCTTGGGTGCAGGACCGGGAGCCCACTCCTCCCAGTGGCAGGAGGGCCTGCTCCTGTGTGAGGGGCAGCAGGGATGGCTCACTGCTAAGCTGGGGTGTCGGCATCTCCCAGAGGGCGCATGCTGGACCTTGGATGTGTATGCGGTTGGACGTTGCCTAAACGAACATTACACGGTGCATGACTGTATGCCTAAGTATTTCTTTTTTGTTGAATTGATAATAAGTGGTATTGTGTTTTAAAATCAGTATCTGCATGTTCGTTGTTATTATATATAAATATGATTAATTAGTGTGTATTGAACTTGTATTCCTTCCTCTTTCCAATTTTTTGAGTTCTGCTTTAATTTCCTTCCGCATTATTTCTAGGGCTTACAGTTGTACTCAGAGTCCATATGTAGTACAAAAGATTAACATGCTAGGCTGCTAACAGAAAGGTTGGAAGTTCGAGTTCACCGTAGGAAGAAAGGTTCGGTGTGATGGTTAAGGTTGTGTCAACTTGGCTAGGTTATGATTCTCAGTGGTTTGGCCGACATTGGACTGCTTGCTCTTCCATAATGTAATATAATGTAATCAACTCCATGATGTGATCTGATGTGATCAGCCAGTCAGTTGAAAGGGGAATTTTGTTGAGGGTGTGGCATGCCTCCAGCATATAAATCGATATTCCAGCAAGGCTCCTTCTCTCTTGACCCTGCACTATTCTCCTCATCTGACCTCTGGTTCTTGGGACATAAGACTGAAGAAGTATTAAGCTGCTGCCTGGCCAGTAGATTTTGGGTTCATCAGCCCCTGCAACCACGTGAGGCAGTAGAAGTCTTCAGCCTGCCACCTGACCCATGGATTTGGGACTTGGCAGCCCCCACAATTGCATGAGCCATTTCCTTGAAGTAAATCTCTCTATATATATTTATATATACTCTTCACTGGTTTTGCTCCTCTAGAGAACTCAGAGTAAGACATCCAGGAATCTACTTCCAAAAAATTAGTCACTGAAAACCCTACAGACAACAATTCTACTCTGACACACATGGGGTCGCCATGAGTCAGAATAAACTTGATGGTAACTGATACTGGTACTGATATAGCTGTACTTAGCAGGTAGGAGCAGGGAGAAATAAGTCCAGGCCATCATGTCTGGATGGTTATTTTTCTTTCAAAAGATCATTTTGGAAGCTGTGTAGAGAATGTGTTGATGGTCAGTGATGCTAAGGGACTAGTAAGTAACTATTGCAGTAGTCAAGGGACAAGATGCAGTGAGATGTACCAATGCAGATGAAAAGGAGATAATGATCCAAGATATATTTTAAAGGTTAAAACAAGAGAACTAATGTCTAATAATCTAATGCTTCACTGATATGTGTTTGTAGCTTTTTTTAAAAAAAAAGAAATCCAGAAGCTTTCTCCTGTAACTTAATAATAACAATAAAATGTAATATAAACAAAAATCATACATTGTTAATTATTGAGATGTTACTTTGTAATCAACATTGTGCTAAGTGCTTTCAACAAGTGATATCATTTCATTTTCTAATGATAACTGTATACAATAAGATGGCTATTATTAGTAGCATTATTTTAGAATTGAGAATGCTATGGTTTAAGAGGCTAAGAAACTACCCAAGTTCATCCAGCTAAAAAGTAGTGGTGGGGGGAGGCAGAGCCAAGATGGCAGTGTAGTAAGACTCTTCCTATATCCCTCTTACAACAAAGATCTGCAAAAACAAGTGATTTGATTATATACGAATATCTAGGAGCCCTGAACAAGGCAAAGTTGAGGAGTCGGACTGAGTGGCAGGAGGAGAGGGAGACAGTTTGGAAGAAGACAGCAGCACCAGAGCGGCAGCGGTGGGACGGCAACTCCTCGGCCGCGCCAGCAACTTCCCAGCCACACCGGGTCCACAGTGAAGCAGGCAAACAGCTGTGTGCACACTCGGAAAGCAGTTTCCACGTCAAAAGAGATCCGGCAGCAGAGATTCTGCTTGGACACTCCGAACCAGTGAAAAGCAGCTCCCAAGAGGCTAAGGTAAGTACATACATGCACCCTTTCACAGGGATTAAAAAAATTAAAGCCCATTTGGGAAAAACCTCTCTCCCTTTTACCTCCTCCCTCCGCGCTCTGCACCGGAAGTCCACTGGACCGGAACTAGATCCCAAAAGGTGCCCTGACTCATTCTCTTAGCCTTGGAGAGGGAACAAATAAGTTACTGGCTCCCCTAAGCCAGGAACACAGGGTCAGCACAGCTCCTTTGCTAGGCACAGGTATCAGGGGTCTGCAGACTCTGAGTGCCTTACACCCCTGTATAGACTTGTGGGGACCCATCTCAACAGTTAGTCCTCCCTATCACAGTACAACAGTGCAAACATCTGAAGTTTAACTTCAACTGCTTAAGCTGTGAACTGGCAGATTTGTGACTCTTGAAACAGCCCTGCCCCTTAAGTAGGCACTTTTATCGATCTGCAGAGGGGCTTGAGGACTGGTGATATCACCTAAAGTGCCTAGTCACCTGCTACAGGAGTCCAAGAAAAAGTGGTGTGCTCGAGTCTTTACAGCCAACAGAGTGGGGCACTCATAGTCTGGCTGCAAAACTCACCTACCTACTCAACCTAGAGAATAGGGACATGCTTTCCTTTCAGACTCTCAGGGGCAGCCGTCAGCCCCCTGCCTGGCTCAGCGTGTGATTCCCCTACCACAGCCAGAGTCCAGTCCCTGAACCAATCACCCATGCCTGTCTAGGACTAGGGGGGAAAGCCTGCATCAGACACTTGGTGACCGACTGCCTGAATACCTGAGCTGAATGCATATAGGAAAATTTAACAGACTCCTGTGTGCACATACATAGTTACAGAACTAACTACCTGGTGACAGGACGTTAGATATCCAAAGGTGTCAAAAATCAAACTAGTGCACATGAGCAGCCTACTTGGGCATATCAAAACAAAACAAAATAAGAAGCTAGGTCTCACTAAACAAATACAAAATAAAACTATAATAAATTATTGATGGTTGGAGACAACAGGCAATAGCAAGTCACATAAAGAGGCAGTCCATGATGGCTTCAGCAAGCTCCCAAAACAAAGAATCAATAAATTCTCTGGAGGAAGAGAACTTCTTGGAATTACCAGAGGCAGAATACAAAAGATTAATATACAGAACTCTTCTCGAAATTAGAAAGGAATTTTGACAGAATGCAGAAACAGCCAGGCAACATACAGACACAGTAGTATATTCAAGAACATAATGCCAAATTTAATAGGCTTCAAGAATCCATAGAGAGACAGCTATCAGAAACCCAGAAGATTAACAATAAAATTTCAGAATTAGACAACTCAATAGAAAGTCATAGGAGCAGAACTGAGGCAGTAGAAGTTAGAATTAGTGACATTGATGATAAAGCTCTTGATGCCAATTTATTTGAGGAAAAATCAGATAAAAGAATTAAAAAGAATGAAGAAACTCTAAGACTCATGTGGGACTCTATCAAGAGAAATAACCTATGAGTGATTGGAGTACAAGAACAGGGGGGATAACAGAAAATTTTTGAAGATTTGTTGACAGGAAACTTCCCTGATATAATGAAAGATGAGAAGATATTTATCCAAGATGCTCATCGTATCCCACATAAGGCAGATCCCAAAAGAAAGTCACCAAGACATATTATAATCAAACTTACCAAAACCAAAGATAAAGAGAGAATTTTAAGAGCAGCTAGGGATAAAACAAAAGTCATCTACAAAGGAGAGTCAATTAGAATTAGCTCGGACTACTCAGCAGAAACTATGCAGGCTAGAAGGCAATGGGATGACATATATAAAGCCTTGAAGGAAAATAATTGTCAGCCAAGAATTATATATCCAGGAAAACTTTCTCTCAAATATGATGGCAAAATTAGGACATTTCCAGATAAACGGACGTTCAGGAAATTTGCAAAAACCAAACCAAAATTACAAGAAATACTAAAGGGAGTTCTACGATTAGATAATCAATAACACAAGCTAACAACGCAAGACTAGAACAAAGGACAGAGCAACCAGATATTGACTCAGATACGGATATCGATAATACATCAAAGCGAAAACATTGAAAATAGGGAAACAGATATCAATATGTAAAAAACGATAAAATTAAAACAAAAAAGAGGGACTTAAAAAATTGAGACATTGATTTTTTCTATGGAGGGGAAGTTAAGGCAATTTAAAGCATTAAAAGACTGGTATAAACTTAGAAAAAAAGGGGTAAATATTAAGGTAACCACAAAGGACTCTAACAATCCTACTAATCAAAATAAAAAGTAGAAAAACATAAAGATCCAGCAAACACAAAATCTACAACAATGAAAATAATGAAAAAAAAAAATACATAAAGAAAAATGACTCAGCACAAAAAATTGAGGAGAACAAAGAAACTGTGAACAACACACAAAAAGAGATATCAGGATGACAGCACTAAACTCATACCTATCAATAATTACACTGAATGTAAACAGACTTAATGCACCAATAAAGAGATGGAGAGTGGCAGATTGGATAAAAAAGCATGATCCATCTA
>NW_004444108.1:1573716-1575221 GCF_000243295.1 Trichechus manatus latirostris | reverse complement strand
CATGATAAAAACTCTCAAAAAAATAGGAATAGAAGGGAAATCCCTCAGTATAATTAAGGGAATTTATACAAAACCAACAGCCAACATCATCCTGAATGGAGAGACTTTGAAAGCATTCCCCTTGAGAACAGGAACCAGACAAGGATGCTCTTTATCACCACTCTTATTCAACATTGTGCTGGAGGTCCTAGCCAGAGCAGTTAGGCTAGAAAAAGAAATAAAAGGCATCCAAATAGTTAGGGAAGAAGTCAAAGTATCTCTATTTGCAGATGATATGATCTTATACAAAGAAAACCCGAAAGAATCCACAAGAAAACTACTGGAACTAATAGACAATTTCAGCACAGTTTCAGGATACAAGATAAACATACAAAAATCAATTGGATTCCTTGACACCAACAAAGAGAACCTTGAAAAGGAAATCACTAAATCAATACCATTTACAATAGCCCCCAAGAAGATAAAATACTTGGGAAAAATCTAACCAGAGATGTAAAAGATCTTTACAGAGAAAACTACAAGACACTACTTCAAGAAACTTAAAAGAGACCTGCATAAGTGGGAAAACATACCTTGCTCATGGATAGGTAGACTCAACATAGTGAAATTGTCAATTCTACCCAAAGCAATCTATAGATACAATGCAATCCTGATCCTAATTCCACCAGCATTTTTTAATGAGATAGAGAAACAAATCACCAACTTCATATGGAAAGGGAAGAGGCCCCGAATAAATAAAGCATTACTCAAGAAGAAGAACAAAGTGGGAGGCCTTACACTACCTGATATTAGGAACTATTATACTGTCTAGGTAGTCAAAACAGCCTGGTACAGGTACAACAACAGATACATAGACCAGTGGAACAGAGTTGAGAATACAGATATAAGCTCATCAACCTATGAGCAGCTTTGACAAAGGCCCAAAGTCCATTAATTGGGGAAAAGACAGTCTCTTTAACAAATGGTGCTGGCATAATTGGATATCTATATGCAAAAAACTGAAACAAGACCCTTATCTCACACCATGTACAAAAACTAACTCAAAATGGATAAAAGACTTAAATATAAAATTGAAAACGATAAAGATCATGGAAGAAAAAATAGGGACAATGCTAGGAGCCCTAATACATGGCATAGACACAATACGAACCATAAGTAACAATGCACAAGCACCAGAAGAGAGACTAGATAATGGGAGCTCCTAAAAATCAAACACTTATGCTCATCCAAAGACTTCACCAAAAGAGTAAAAAGACAACCTACAGACTGGGAAAAAAATTTTTGGTTACGGCAAATCCGATCAGCGTTTAATCTCTAAAATCTATAAGATACTGCAAAACCTCAACAGCAAAAAGACAATAACCCAATTAAAAAATGGGCAAAGGATATGAACAGGCATTTCACCAAAGAAGATATGCAGGCAGCTAACAGACACATGAAGAAATGCTCATGATCATTAGCCATTAGAGAAATGCAGATCAAAACTACAATGAGATATCATCTCA
>NW_004444108.1:1570724-1572309 GCF_000243295.1 Trichechus manatus latirostris | reverse complement strand
GCTTCTGTCCAGAGGTGAGATGGGAAGGCAGAGAGAGTTAGGAGTTGGTTGAATGTTCATGGGGAATCAGGGGCGGAGGGGAGGAGTGTGCTGTCGCAGAATGGGGTAAGCGGTTGGGGTCACATAACAATATATGTAAGAAAAAAAATTTCTGTATGGGAGACTAACTTGAAATGTATACTTAATTTAATTACAACGATTAAAAAAAAAAGTACCGGTGCTGCGACTTGGACTCATTTCTTAAACTCTGTGCTTAACTGCCTCTGCTTTAAATCAACACATAATTCTTTACAGCTAATTTGTGCTTTACGTCTCACTTGTTAAAACCAAAATAACAGGTATATACTTATTAACATTTTGATGTTCACTGCTGAGGTTTCAAATATAAACTGTTAATATTCTTAACTCTACACTAAAATAATAATACCTATCTAGCTTTATAAACCAAAACAAGGGCATACTATCCACAAGAAACAATAAATTTGACCATGTTCTCATCATAACTCATGTCACTGCTTCTTGCATAACTAATGAATGTGTCACGTGGCATAAGTAAGAAGGGCAGGCAGGGAAGAGCTTACTTTATGGGCCCATGAAGAAGTCATTTTCAACACTAACTACTTCCATCCCCATTTCCTCTCAACCCAGCTCAGGAGTACTTAGAGGAAAAAGCACAATTTTGTGATCATTAAAGGACACAGTGTTACAAATTAATAATTACTACTGACTCCTCTTCTATATCTTCCAGGCAAAATAGGCTGCACATTCAAGAGAAATGGGACAAAGTTTTCCATTGAATAAGAAAAGCATTTGGCAGAAATTAGTTCTTTTATCATATATGGTATAACTTGATTTGATTATTAACTTAAGTTGTTAGAGACAGTGTGTTTGTTATACTGCTTAATGCTGAAATGAGGCTTTGAAATTCCAGTGCTATTTGCACTATCTTAAAAAAGAGTTTCTAGAATGTATGGAATGTTCCCTCATGTTAGCTCTTAAAATCCTTCCTGTTTATTTTAATGGGGTAGGAGACACATAAGGAAGCCCCAAGTCATCTGGCATAACATGGTCAAAGGAGCACTGCATTTTTGGTCAAATGAGATTTTATTAATATGTTTCAAAAATATTTAAATTTTTCACTATAAAATGGAGCAAGTATTAATTACACTATTAACTTTCCTTAAAAATTTCACAAAGTAATTTTGAGAAAGTATACCAAACAGCAGTTGAATGAAGGTCTTTTGTATAATTAAATCTGTTAGGAAATCACTTGGCAATTTTTTTGGTAATGATTAATACAAATATATTAAGGTATCATTTACCTTATCATGATTCATACAAATAAAATCTAGGTATTTTTAGTATGAATACAATTTAATCTTATTAAGAATTGTTTTGTTAATCTATAATGTATGTTAAGTAATTTCAAAATTGAAAGCTGGATTGAAAAATTCTGTTATGCACTAATAAAGAGATCTATTTTCAAAAGTCTGGAAGAGGAGTTCCGGCAAAATGTCGCTCTAGGCAGAAGCACCACGCCGTCCCTCCGCAGCAAAGATCCGAAAAACTAAGCCAAACAGAGAAT
>NW_004444108.1:1545315-1559254 GCF_000243295.1 Trichechus manatus latirostris | reverse complement strand
ACAAGGGCCAGAAGGCAGAAGGGGACAAGGAAGCTGGTGATAGGGAACCCAAGGTTGAGTAAGGATATTGTTGATGTGTTGTGAGATTGTTAACCATTGTTATAGGGCAACGTGTAGTAACTGTTAAATGAGAAACTGTTTTGTTCTGTAAGCCTTCATCTTAAGTAAGAATAACAGCACAATTAGAAGAGCATAGTCAATGTCACTGAACTGTGTATGTAGAAATTTTTGAAACGGTGTATCTTTGGCTACGTGTGTTTTCACCAAAAAAAAAAAAAATGTTGAGTATTTAGAGGTTTACTATGTTGTGGCGTTGTTAACCAATGTCATAAAACAACATGTGTACTACTGTTTCATGAGAAACTATTTGTTCTGTAAGCCTTCACATGAAGTACAATAAAATATTTAAAAGAAAAAAAAAAAGTCTGGAAGATTTGTTCAAGGTTAGAACTGCACTTAATCATCATGTTAATTAAACCAACAGAAAACAATTTGACTGATGGTAGTAATACTTTACTTCAAACATCTTTTCCTAATCACTAGAGTACCTGTTACTACATCATTGTACTAATTTATGTTTGTTTTTTTTTTTTTTTTTGTAATGTTCTTGGAAGAGTTAAGTCTCCCCTGAGGCTTTTTCTAAAGATTAATACCAAGGGGACTCTTCAGTGAACCATATAGATGCTTGAGATCCTAAGAGCCAAACCCCTGGATAATTTCAAAGGCAGTTACTTTTCTTCAGTCAAAATCAAATCTTTATTGAGCGCTCATAAGGTGCCAGGCATTGTTATAACCTAAGCAAACAGACCTAAGGTTGTCAAGAAACTTGTTCTGGTCTTACAATTGACTAGTGCCAGTGCTAGAAGCTACCTTGTGTTTGTTGGACTCCAAGCCCATGTTCTAATTATCCATAATGCTCAAAGGTTTATTATTTTTTTTCCTGAATACTAATCATTAAATATAAACAGGTGATAACCTATATATCTCATTATTTGTCTTTTACACATTTCTACGTGGGGAAGGCATTTTCTCCATTTTTCAGATGGAAAAATAAAGGTACAATGTGATTCAGGAAATTATCTCAGACTGTCAAACAAGTCTCTGTTGAGATAAATACAATAAACATATACTAGGGACCTCAACAATATTATTCACATGAAGAACTTGTGTCAGCAGAGAGGAAAAGAGATCCCTGGACCAGGATTTAGAAAGCTGGGCTCCAGGCCTTGTGCTGTCCCACAATAGTCAATAGGTGGTGACCTCTCCTGGGTCTTGATTCTCTCATATATAAAATAACTGCAATGGATCAGAAATTCTGAAACCATCATCCAGCTATAAGTTCTATAATTCTATAACTTCTAGGCAGAAATATATGCATTCAGAAATGCTATGTAAGCCATTTGGAGATCTCTGAAATAAACATTTTTATTACTCAACTTTTACTTCAAGAAAGAAGAGTTTTCTCATTACATAAATTTTTCAGTTGAAGAGTTGGCTTTTCAATGTTTCTGGAATGTATGAATATTGCTGCTTTTCTGGTGATAATGAAATCTGAATTGAGCCAAATTACTTTTTTATTTACATAATGCCTCCATATTAATAAGTTAAAATGAATATAGCTTAAGAACAAAAATTATGATTTTTGTGTGCTTAGACTAAGTTTTATATGGCAATAAAAATATTGTGAAGATTCATTTTTAAGAAATTACCACTGAGAGGATTAATAATTGTATATGGCAGATAAAAATGTGTGAGATTTTAAGAAAAAAATTAAATAATATCTATGCATATCTACGTGTGTATATATATATAGACATACACATACACACATATATAGTATGCTCAATGTAATTTTTGGAACTAGAATGTCTTTAATTTCCTGTTATTTAGTTTTCTGGACCCAAACTGATAGGAACCAAGATACATACAAAAGGCACTTGGGCTCCTAATTAGGATGAAGTGTTTAAACTGAAAGAAAGGTGAGTCATCAAATACAATCTTCAACTATGTTTTATTTTTCTCCCCTCATTTTTGACTCCTTTCATATCTTCTCGTTTCAGTGTGACTGTTTAACTTATTTTACAAACTGTTTAAAAGACACAAAGAACAGTATAGAGAACAAACATCATTCCTGTAAATATTTATCTCATCCTGCATATTTTTACCCATGGGAATGGCATCATGTTCTCATTATGTGTTAAATACACCGGAAATGTGAATAAAGTATTACAAATCAACCTGAAACTGTTTTATTGTCTTCTAGTTAAACCACTCCTTATTCTGTGAGCATATTTATTTTTTTTAATCTGTGACTCCTCAGGTACTAAGTCTAGACTTGCTTCAGTGTCTTACATGCACTACAATTTCCTGCCTCCCTGATGCATTTGAAATTAGGAGTTAGTTCTATACATGAAAGGAATAACAAGGACCTAATTTATAAGGACCTAATTTTAATCTGTTTGTTTTTAAATCATGAACTTTTAATAAATGTGGCTACGTCATTGATATCAAAATAGGAACGATAAATCAAAATGTCACAGAGGATGTTTTCTTTCGTAAATGTTCCAAAATGCATATTGAAGCAGTAATTTCTGCCAGCAAATCACGCCATGTTTAAATCTGACTAGCAAGATATGCTATTTGAATTTTATTTCCACTAATTTTTCTGGAATGCTTATTTCATTATGGTATTTCTCTTGCTGAGAAACCTTAATGCCTTGCTCCCTCCTAGTGCACTCAGTGACTAAACCCTTGCACTCAGGCTCCTTCATCTTCAGGGCCTGTCCACTTTCCCAAGTGGTGTCTCCACCACAGACTTCCATTCTTAGTAGGCTAGTCTTCTCACATTCTTCATTCCCCACCCACACACATGTATGGACCATGAACAATGCTCATGATCACCTTTGATCTTCTGCCCTTGCTCTCTCTCCCCTCTGTTACAGTATATAATCCTATCTATCCTTTCACCACTACTGTTCTGACCAGGAATGGGAATCTGTTTGGACCATATTGACCCCCACTGCTTTCTCCCTTTTCTTGATCAATTACAGAGATTTTTTAACTTGGTGACTGTGAACTTGGGACCATGGAATTCTATATATTTTATTGTATGTATTTAAAACTATTATTCTAGATATAAAATGTTTAAGAACACAACTCCTATGGTACCGTTTCCAATTGTTACACATGTATTATGACAGTTAGCTTGTCTCTCCAATTAGATTGGAAGACCTTTGTAGGCAGCTCTCACATTTTATATTTGTTAAACCAAAGTGCTTAGGTACTGAGGATAAAAATTAAAATAAAACTCATTCCCTGCCTTAGAATCTATTATAATTCAGTTTTTATTATTCATGTGAACTTGCACAAAGTGTGTTGGGGGCAGGACCTGATAAGGAAGAAGATTATGGACCTAGAGGGGAAAAAGGCAATAACTTGTCTAAAGTTGCAAGGATATGAATGCATTTTGTAATGTCATGAATTATGTAATAATTCCTTAGGAACAAGGATGAGTGTGTGTGTATGTGTGTGTGTATGATGTGGCATGAGAAATATATAGCTTTGCTTCTCAGCATGTCATCTTTGGGTTAGTATTACCAATACTACCTGGGAGCTTGTTGGAAATGCAGAACCTTCAGCCACACCCCAGACTTACTCAATCAGAATTGTCAATTTGAACAAGATCACACCCCCTAGCTCCACTGCTCCCATGATTTATACGCAAGTTAAAATTTGAAAAGCTCTGGTCTAAAATGTGTGTGGTGTGGTGTGATGTGAATAGTTTAAGTCATGTGGTATTGGCGTAGATAAGGCTGAAAACGTAATCTGGAGCACAACATAAAGAACATAAAGCTCTGCTAAGCAGTTTAATAAAGCTAGAGTACCAGAAAAAAATACATAAATCCACACAATTTGGCATAAATTTCAGGGAGTTTCACAGTCCTTCTAAAGCTCAGAAATGGAGTGCAACAGTTAGTTGTTACACAGGGAAGTGCAAGATTGGATTTCTGTTGCAGAAAAATAAATGGCAGTGGTGTGGAGGAGGGAGAAATAGAGGTAGAAGAAGTAGCTGGAGGCTATTTCTAGGATCTGGATAAGAGAAAAATAATTTTCCAAAACATATTAAGTACGTTTAATATGCAAAATCCAGGAAAGAGCATCCAGAATTTAAGTCTTAATGAAAGTGCTAAATATTGAAATTGACAACTGAGGACAGAAGGATCTACCTAATTGCCAAGCAGAAATGTGCATACTTGATCTAATCCTGTTTTTGGCACCAAGGCTTGACTAGAACAGCTTTTTCTTTGACTCATCAGGAATCTTCATGGGTCTTTCTACTGCTCTAGAGATTTGCAGCTTTACCTGGTGCCAAACCCTCGGCAGCTAGCCTTGTGCCACAAGAATCAATTCCCCTACCAGTGTCTCTTACTGCCACAAGGTCTTTTTCTTCCAAGGGGTCTCCCTTTCCCCACTCTGGGTTTGATCTCCCTTTCGCTCTTGTAGGATAAAGAAACTGCCTTTCCCGTAAACAAGGCAGTGAATTCTGCTTATTGCCCAGAAGGATCAAACTACATGATTATTCTCCCTCCCTTTTTTTTTTCCAGAAAGTTTCTGTCTGTCCTTTTTCTTCTGAAAATTTTAGGTGATATCTTTCCATCTCTTCTTGTGCAGCTAGCTACCCAGTCTGACTCAAAAAAGCATTTAAAAAAAAAATATAAAGTAACTCCTGAAAGTGGCATTTGAAGCAAAATCTTTGCAGGAGGGATACTCTCTCTTTGGGCAATTTTACATCCTGTGATAGCTGCAGGTGTTGCTTCTAACTGCCATCATGACTTTCTCGTTTAAACTCAGATTTACAAATGATTTTCAGTGTCCACTAATGTTCTTGAGTGCTTGGTCTGTGGCACTACTCTTCTTAAGTACTTTAAGTGCATTCACTCGTTTAGTCCTGACAACAGCTCTGATAGGTACAATTGCTATCTCCATTTTATAGGGGGTACAACTGAAGCACACAGATATTTGATAAGGTTTCCAAAGGCATGCAAATAGGATGTGTGGGAGCCAAGACTTCAGTGGAGGTAACGTGGCTCTAGAGCCCATGTTCTTGCCATCACTCCACACTGTATCTCAGTGGGCACCTCAAACTAGACATGTTCAAAGATGAACTTGTTATCTCCCTGTCTATCTACACCCAAAACCCATTACCACTGAGTCAATTCCAACTCACGATGACCCTATAGGACGGGATAGAATTGTCCCATAGGGTTTCCAAGGCTGTAAATTTTTACAGTAGCAGACTGCTGCATCCTTCTCCCGTGGAGCTGCTGGTGGGTTCAAACTGCCAATCTTTTGGTTAGCAGCCAAGTGCTTAACCACTGCACCACCAGGGCTCCCTCTTTTTACATCACTCCACCCCAAAGAGGCTCTTCCTCCTAGGTTTTTTCTTCCTCTTAATGACATCGCTATCTACCTAGTTATCCAAATCAAAAGACTCAGTCATCTCCAACTCTCCCTCTCTTTCCCAACTCCTTTTATCTCTTCCTCTGCAATATTTATTCAGTATCTTTAATAAAATTATTTAAATGTATTTTAATTATATTAACCCTTTGATATAATAACTATATTATGCAGAGGAAAGAAAACATGAAATGTTTTACAGGAGACTTTAATTTTCTGTCTTCTTAAACAAGTTACTTTATGTAAATAGAGAATGAAAAGATTAAAAAGAAATAGACAGGTCACTAGGTATTCCACAACAATGATATAAAAATGAACAAATTATGGCCACATAATATTTCCTGCAATCTTATTAATCATAATAAAATACTTCTGAAAGATTTTTCTTTAAGTGGCAATACTTTCAAGTCCTAAAGGTAATGCAATCAAAGCTCACTATGTTCCTTAGGAATTTATATAGCAGGACAATGCCAAGCACTGAAGATTCTTTATTTAAAAGAACCAGCAAACTTGAGTAGATCTTAATGTTACAGGAAATACTAAATAGAAGACCATGCTTCTTCTTGGAATCATAGTTTCCTAAATTGCAATGTGGTAGCTGGAAAGCATCTGTAAATGAGAATAATGTTGTGAATCTTTTTTAAAGTTTTAGGTCAGTTTTGCCACGACACAATGCTTGCTATCTGTCAGGTTGTTGGCATGTGAAATGTCTCCAGAGAATAAAGAATCTTTAGCTGGAAACAGCCTCCTCCAATTTTCTCTTCAAATAATGACTTCATTCAAAATCATTCTCACTAGGTCACTGCTGAACAATATTTCTGATATGCTCGACATGTTACTCTGCATTACATCAAACCGGATTTTGATCAATCTTTATAAAATTTCTGATATGTCTAATGCAACCCCTTTCTCCCTACAAGCACTGAAGTATGGTGATTAACTATATGCAGGACCTATTTCCCAGTATTTTAGTTTGCTTTAAAATTTTTTTTCTCTAGACTACGACATTATTCCACAATGTATTAGTAACTGTGATCGGTTACTTAGCTTCCTTACCAGTAAAATGGGTCATTATAGGATTATTATGGAGTTATTATAAAGATTAAACGAACTAGTATGTATAAGGGCTTAAAGTAGTATTATTAAAATGGCGTCAGACATGAACTTGTTTCTCTGAGGAGGACAGGAACGCTAACTTATGGGGAATTATCTAAGTTCCTTACCTATTTCTATTCGCACACTGCAGGAAAATGTCTGCATGTTAAATGGCTAGCATGACTTAATTCACTAATGTACATACTTACAGAAGACTCTTCATGGCCCCAGAAATGAATTTAACTTTTCTCATACATTTTTCCTGCATATATGGAGTTTGTTTTCTCCCTTTTCACATATTGCTTTATACCTGGTTCACATTACACTTTCACCTATATAATATACATTAAAAATATAAAGATTTTTACTCTTTTAAATTACCAAGTATGACAAAATTTTTGTAATATGAAAAGTTAATAGGTAACAACTCAAAAATGTGTGAGAAAAGATATTAAATAACAGTAGCTGTAGGTAAATCATTCCCCCTACCTGCCCCCTGTGTTCCCAAACAAGAAAAGTAATCAATTTTTCCTCTGACCCCATATTCTTTCCTTCAGTTGTGGAGTGTTCCAGATCATATCATTCGAGTTTGTTATTGTGATTGCCATCTGGAACAGAATCAATCCTTGCCGAAGTTCAGATAAATGACATCACAAAAACAAATTGTATTAGTCTGACATGATTGTTTTTCATGCAACCATTCCATTTATAGGGATGAACGGGAAGTTTCATTAGTGACTAATCCAAGGCTCCTCCTTCTTTCAATCTAAACTGATACACTACATTAGGGTTATCATATGATCTACTCTAAATGATATAGCTCTTACACTGCCTTTACTTTCTGGAGGGGCCTTATGGAATGAAAGGGCAACACTGCTGCAGTGTGAGACTTCTAAAAGCCAAACCTAACCATGTTGTTGTATCTTTAAAATCATTCAGTGATTTCCTGATGTTTACAGGATAAAGTCAAATGTCCTTTACATGACAACGTGGACCTCCCTGATCTAGCACTTGCGGGTCTATACAACCTCAACTTCCACCCTTCCCTGACATACGTCCTAGACTCTACCCTGGTCATGGTGTGTCTTAGGCTGGGTTATCTAGAGAAGCAAAACCAGTGAAGTGTCCATATCTATCTGTCTGTCTGTCTGTCTATCTATCATCCATCCATCCATCTAATCTATCTATCTGTATGTGTACATATATATATATATACAGAGATTTATCACAAGGAAATGCACACATGGTTGTAGAGGATGTCAAGTCCCAAGTCTGTGGGTCAGGCGTCAGGCTGTAGGCTTCTCCTGACTCATGTAGCTGCAGGAACTGATGAACCCAAGAATGGCAGGTAAGATGGCAGGCTTCTGGCTCATAGGCTGTGGAGGTTGATGAATCCCAAGATCGGCAGTCAATGCAGCAGGCTGCTGGCTCAAGTCCCAAGAACTGGAGGTCAGATGATGACAAGCTGGATGCAGGATCCAGAGCAAGCAAGCAAGCCTTACCAGAATGTCCATATATATATATATTGGACGTGGGTCACACCACCAAGAAAACGCCCCTTACATCTGATTGACTGATCACATCAGGTCACATCATGAAGGATGACTACATCATTACACAACTGCCAAATGACACCATTACATAATTGCCAAACTACATCATTACATAACTGTCAAACTACATTGCTAAATAACTGTGAGACAACTGAGAATCATGGCCCAGCCAAGTTGACATACAACACTAACCAACATAATACATCCCTTGTCAACTTGGCACCTGTACACAGCTCCTTAAACCATACACAATCCCTAAATAAAGTCAAATACAAAGTCATACTTGTGCCTAACATGATACAATGAACATGCGTCCAAACAAAGATGCACTAGCCCTGTTTACATCTTTTATTTTATAAGTGAAGGAAACAAAAATATTTGATGGACATATACAAAGAAGAAATACTCATAACAATTAATTATAGTCCTTGTTTCTGCAACTGCTCATGTGGTTGTAACTGGCATTTAGAACTACCTTCTTCCACCACCCATTCCATACTCCCTCTGCCCTCAGTAAGCACTCAGCTGGTCATGGTTCTTTGCCTGGGGGCTGGGGGGAGGGTGACCCAAACCTTCATTATTGAAGGGTCTGTGCCATTAGCAGTCATGTCAGAATTGGGTTGCTGTAGTTTTCCATTGACTTTGAATCATAGACCATGGTAATACTAACAGATGCCCTAAGGGATCTCCTGTATTCCAGACATACTCTTTTTTACCTCCATTATGCACCATCAATCTGATTTCCCCTCGGTAGTCAGGGTCAATCACACCAGCCAATATGGTAACACCCTTCTCTGCCTGTTGATCCATAGGCATGAGGAGTCCAAAGTGGCTAGGTGGCATTCTTAACTTCCATGTTGTGTCTCTGGTGGGAGCATGCCTTCCTTTGGAACTAAGACCTCTAGACCCACAAAGCATAGGGTCATGGAGACAGGAAGCAAAAATTTTGTGAGTGGATCACTAGAAGTAATAGTGAGTGGTGCCACTTCCATCTCCACCCCTTGATTCCTGGAACCTTGAATCCTGGCTATGGGAAAAACAGCACCATAGACTGAACGCTAGTTTAGAGCATATACAGCTACCTGGAGAACATTACCCCAACCCTGTAAAGTTCTGCCACCTAGCTGGCACCATAATTGTGTCTTTAGAAGGCCATTCCATTGTTCTATCAAGCCAGCTGCTTCAGGATGATGGGGAATATGGTAAGACCAGTGAAATCCATGAGCATGGGCCTATTGCCATACTTCATTCGATGTGAAGTGAGTCCCTTAATCCAAGGCAATGCTGTGCGGAATACCATGACAGTGGATATGACATTCTGTGAGTCCATAGATGGTAGTTTTGGCAGAAGCACTGCATGAAGGGAAGACAAATCCATATCCAAAATAAGTGTCTATCCCAGTAAGAATGAAATGTTGCCCTTTCCATGATGGAAGTGGTCCAATGTAATCAACCAGCCACCAGGTTGCTGGCTGATTGCCTTTAAGAATGGTATCATAATAGGGACTTAGTGCTGGTCTCTGCTGCTTGGAGACTGGGCATTCAGCTGTGGCTGTAGCTAAGTTGGCCTTGGTCAGTGGAAGTCCATTTTGCTGAGCCCATGCATAACCTCCATCCCTGCCCCCATGGCAACTTTGTTCATGAGTCCATTGGGCAATGACAGGAGTGGCTGGGGAAAGAGGATGACTGGTTTCCACAGAATGTGTCATCCTACCCACTTGATTGTTAAAGTCCTCCTCTGCTGAGGTCACCCTCTGGTAAGCAATCACATGAGACACAAATATCTTCACTTCTTTGTCCCATTCAGAGAGGTGTATCCACATACCTCTTCCTCATACCTTCTTATCTCCAATTTTCCAATCATGTTCCTTCTAAGTCTCTGACCATCCAGCCAAACTATTGGCTACAGGTCATGAATTAGAATACAATCACACATCTGGCCATTTCTCCTTCCAAGCAAAGTGACAATCAGGTGTAATACTCAAAGTTATGCCCATTGGGAGGATTTCCCTTCACCACTGTCCTTCAGGGAGGTCCTAGAAAGGGGCTGCAGTGCTACCACTGTCCATTTTCGAGTAGTGCCTGCATATCACGCAGAACCATCTGTAAACCAGGCACAAGTTTTCTCTTCCTCAGTCAACTAATCATAAGAAACTCCCCAATGAGGTCATAGGTGCACACTGGGAGAGGGCAGGTAATATGACAGGAGTGGAGACCATGGGCACTTGGGCCACTTCCTCATGCAACTTACTTGTGCCTTCAGGTCCTGCTTGAGCCTGATCTTGTATGTACCACTTCCATTTAAGGATGGAGTGTTGCTGTGCATGTTTGACTTTATGTCTCTGTGGTTCAGTTCAAACAACATCCAGTTCATGATGGGTAGTTCAAGCCACATGGTGACTGGGTAGCCCATGGTTAAGCATTCAGTCTCTATTAAGACCCTGTACCAAAACAAAAGCTGTTTCTCAAAAGGAGAGTAGTTATCTACAGAGGGTGGCAGGGCTTTACTCCAAAATCCTACGAGTCTGGCTGTGATCACAAGTAGTGGCCTGCCAAAGTCTCCAAACAGCATCTCTATGTGCCATGGACACTTCAAACACCACTGGATCAGCCTGATCACATGGCCCAAGTGACAGAGCAGCTTACACGGCACCCTGAACCTGTTGTAGAGCCTTCTGTTGGTCTGCGCCCCACTCAAAACTAGCAGCTTTTTGAGTTGCTTGATAAATAGGCCAGAGTAGCACACTCAAATGAGGGATACGTTGTATCCAAAATCCAAAGAGGCCCACCAGGAGTTGTGTCTCCTGTTTAGGTGTTGGAGGGGCCAGACATAACAACTTAACCTTCACTTTAGAAGGAATATCTCGACATGCCCCACACCTCTGGACTCCTAGAAATTTCACTGCAGTGGAAGGTGCCTGAATTTTTGTGGCATTAACTTCCCAACCTCTAGCATGCAAATGTTTTACCAAAAAGTCCAGAGTCATTGACACTTCTTCCTTACTAGGTACAATCAGCACAACGTCGTCAGTGTAATGCACCAGTGTGATGTCTTGTGGAAGGGAAAGGCAGTCAAGGTCTCTGTGGACTAAATTATGACATAGGGCCAGAGAGTTGATACACCCCTGAGGTAGGACTCAATGAAGGTGTATTGCTGGCATTGCCAGCTGATGCAAATTGCTTCTGGTGTTCCTTTGAAACTGGAATCAAGAAAAAGGCAATAGCTAGATCAACAGCTGCATACCATGTACCAGGACATGTATTAATTTCCTCAAGCAATGAAACCATATCTGGAACAACAGCTGCAATTGGAGTTACCACCTGTTTAAGTTTACAATAATCCACCATCATTCTCCAAAATCCATCTGTTTTTTGCACAGGCCAAATGGGCAAGTTGAGTGGAGATGTGGTGGGATTCACCACTCCTGAATCCTTCAAGTCCTTGAGAGTAGCAGTAATCTCTGCAATCCCTCTAGGAATATGGTATTGATTTTAGTTTACTATTTTCCTAGGTAGAGGCAAGTCTAGTAGCTTCCACTTGGCTATTCCTACCATAATAGCCCTTACTCTACTTGTCAGGGATCCAATGTGGAGGTTCTGCCAGTTGCTGAGTATATCTACCCCGATTATGCATTCTGAAACTGGGGAAATCACTACAGGATGGGTTTGGGGACCCTCTGAACCCAATGTCAGATGAACCTGAGCTAAGATCCCATTAATTATCTATCTTCCATATGTCCCCACTCTGACTGGTGGGCCAGTTATATTTTGGGTCTCCTGGAATTAGTGTCAGTTCAGATCCAGTATCCAGTAATCCCTGAAAAGTCTGGTTATTTTCTTTTCCCCAGTGAACAGTCACTCTTGTAAAATGTGGTAGATCCCTTTGGAGAAGGCTGGGAGAAAGATTAACAGTATAAATTTTCAGCAGTGTAATGTGTTACTTCCTTAAGGGGACTTGGCCTCCCCTTCATTCAAAGGGTTGTGGGTCTTTAAACTGGCTCAAGTCTGGAAATGGATCGAGGGGCCGTGACTTTCTATTCTAGTGACTTGAGATAGAATGCTGTTCACTTGACCTAGAATTCTTCTGATTGTACAGATCAAATAAATACTTTGCAAATTAGATTTCCCATCTCTTTCACTCCTGGGGACACCATGACTAAGTAGCCAATGCCATAAGTCCGTATAAGTCAGACTATTCTGATTACTGCTTTGACTCTGCTGTCCATTATGGTAACCATGCCCACCTTGTCTTTGTTGATTGAGTGCCATCATTTGGCCCCTGTCAACACAGAGTCCAATCATACCCACTGTACTTAGGTGTCTTCATTCAGTTATGGCAATTCCCACTGTCAAATCTGACTTACAAAAAATAGCAACCACAGTAGTCTTCAAGGATGCCAGGGCTCCCTTCACAAATTTGTTCCTCACTACTGTGGCAAAAGGTGGATCCTCTGGAAGTCCATGTGTGGCTCTGTGGGTCTAACCTGAACAATCCACTCTAACATGCCTTTGAATACCTTCTTCTATAGTATAGCAAGGCAGGTCTGGTATTTCAGCTTGATTTAGTATACGCCAGTGCATAATCCATGCTTCAGCGATCCTACCAGATTAACTATTAGATCCTTTCCTAACCTTTCGAGGTTGAACACTAAATGAATAAACCATGCTTAGTGGGCCCATTTCAATAAACTCAGATTGGTCCAACTTTATGTTCCTTGCACCATTATGTCACATCTTTAATAGCCATTTCCACACATATTTCCCAGGTTTCTTTTTGTACATACTAGAAAAGTCAAACAGTTCTTTTAGAGTATAGCGTACCTCCTCCTGGGTCACAATTTGTACTTCATCTTTTGGGGCTCACTAGGACATAAGTCTAGTTATAGATCTAGAAGGAAAAATGGGTGGTGGGGGTTGGTCCTGAGAACATTCAGCAATGTCTTGTAATGCATTCACCTCTGGCAATTCCCCATGCAATGCCCCAGGCACCATCCCAGGTGGTATCTCAGACAAAGACTCTTCAGGCACAGCTGGGTTAATCTCATCAGACTGGGGTGGAAGGGATAATGGTATTACCGGAGAGGATGGCTTAGCAGATAAAGATGGAGTGACCTCTTCAGATAGGGTAAGAGGGCTGGTTTGTTGGCAGGAGTGATTCATCAGAATTTGGTTCTGCAGTGTCACCAGCTTCCTGATTATCTGCCCACATGTACCCATTCCAAGTTTCAAGATCTCACTTCTTCCCAATCAATGCCCTCAGTTTAACTTCAGACACCATTTGAGGTTGGGAATTCAATTGCTGTTGTAATTCAGCCACTCTTAAGACAAGACTCTGGGTTTGGTTTTTGGCAATCTCAGCTGTGTTACTACGAGAAATAAGGCTTTTTTTTCAGGGCACAAGTGGCAACTTTGAGGTCTTTTATGTGGCACTTGTGCTGTGACTCTAAAGCCCTGAGCTCATCTCTTTCACCACTTTGTCTAGTGAAAGTAGGACCAACAACCAACCAGCTCCCCTAAACTTCTCATTCTGAAAAAATTTTAGAAAAATATCAAACATGTGCTCACCCAGAGCCTTGCTTCTCACCAATACTTGATCTAACAGTAGTGATATTTTGCATATTAATACTGCCACCTCACACCATGGATTAGCAGTACCCTCTTTACTATTTGAGGCAGAGTCATCAGTGCCTTTAAGACTAGTCAGACTTGAGAACCAATTTAGAAAACTCATCCTTAAGATTTTGTTTCTCTAGAACCGCTCTTGGTACTAAATGTCTTAGGCTGTGTTCTCTAGAGTAGCAAAATCAGTGAAGCACATATATATATATATATAT
>NW_004444108.1:1517303-1545215 GCF_000243295.1 Trichechus manatus latirostris | reverse complement strand
ATATACATACATATATATATACATACACATATATATATAGAGAGAGAGATTTATCTCAAGGAAATGGCTCATGCAGTTGTAGAGACTTGTAAGTCACAAGTCCATGGGTCAGGTGTCAGGCTGGAGGGTCCCGATTCATGTAGCTGCAGAGGTTGATGAACCCAAGACTGGCAGGTCAGATGGCAGGCTGCTGGCTCACAGGCTGTGGAAGCTGAAGAATTTCAAGATTGGTAGGCAATATAGCAGGCCACTGGCTCAATTCCCAAGGACTGGAGGTCAGATGATGCCGAGCCAGATGCAGGGTCCACAGCAAGCAAGCAAGGTTATATATTGGATGCAAGCCACACTCCCACAGAAACGCCCATTACAACTGATTGGCTGAGCACATCAGATCACATCATGCAGGATGACTACATCATTACATAATTGCCAAATTACATCATTACATAACTGCCAAACCACTGAAGATCATGGCCCAGCTTAGTTGACACACAACCTTAACCACTACATGGTGCTTGAGTATTCCTGAATGTACCACATTGTTTCTGCATGTTGCTGTTATGCCTGTAACCTCCTTTATCTTCCTGGAGAAACACCAGACATACTGCTTCCCTTCATCCTCCTAAGTAAGAAAACTTCACTGATCTTTCAGGACAGAGAACATTGTCAAATTTTTGCTGTAGCATTTATGTCATTATTTCCTTCATGTCTCTCACAGCCACTAACTGTGAGCCCCTTGAGATATGGATTAAGTTCTTTGTCAGAGTTGTTAAAATTGGTAAATTATTTTTGTCTATGGATTGCTACAGAGAACAAAAGGAATTTTTGTAAATTTTAGAAGAAACTAAAGAAAGGTATTTAAGGATTTTTTTTTCAATATTGTTAAATAGGCAAAGATAATGTTGAGAAAATGTGGGGGAAAAGCTAATAAAGTAAGATGGGATCTAAGGAGGTTAGTTGGATAACTGACAGTTATTTACCACCTTCTATATGTGAAGTGGAAACCCTGGTGATGTAGTGGTTAAGAGCTACAGCTGATAACCAAAAAGTCGGCAGTTCGAATTTACAAGGTGCTCCCTGGAAACCCCATGGGGCATTTCTACTCTGTCCTATAGGGTCACTGTGAGTTAGAATTGACTCGACGGCAGCAGGTTTTCTTTCTTCTTTTTTTTTTTAATATGTCCGGTATCTTACTAGATTATTTTTTAGGTGTTAACTCTTACAATTAGATAGTGTTGTAAAGAACTTCAAAAATCATGATCAAAGCTTGACTGTCAAATAAAAAAAAAAGTAGTAATAGTTATTAGTTTCTTAAATGGGAACCCTTACCAGTGATGTCACTAGAGTTGGTATCATCCAGTGCAGTAACTCATAGTGTCACCCCCCCCATACTAATTACCACAATATTGTAGCTAAAACACCAGAAAATTGGATAAAATCAGCAACTATAAAAACACCGGCAGCAATGAACACAGCACATACTTGTATTACGTTCAGAAAAAACCACGTGATTCAAAGCATCATTGTAATTGGATAATAATGACAGCTCTGACAGGAGCGCATTAGAAAGCTCAAAAAGTTAAATTAGCATAGAGTCTTAGCTTTGTCGGTATACTGATACATGTAAGCTGGGCTTACAAAAAATTTTTTTGTTGTTGTAACTATAGGAATATTTTTATAAAAAATAATAAATTTCTGCTGAAACACTGCACAAAAATTTTACAGACACTCATTTTAGTGTCACCCCCTCTGACAAAGTCACCCACTGTGGTATGCACCCCCTGCACTCCCCTAGTGACATGACTGACACAACCATGTTGTCTTTATACTCAACAGAATCCATTGCCGTCCAGTCAATACCAACTCACAGTAACACTATAGGGCAGAGCAGAATTGCCGCATAGGGTTTCCAAGGCTGTAAATCTTTATGGAAGCAGACTGCTACATCTCTCTCCTGTGGAATGGCTGGTGGGTTCGATCCGCCAACCTTTCAGTTAGCAACTGAGCACTTAACTACTTGTGCAACCAGGGCTCCTTACACTTAACAGATGATGAAATAAATAAAGCACAGAGAAAAACAGACTTTTAACATCAAACTCTCATGCTTAATTTAGCTCTCAGGACTCAGGTCTGTTTAAGACTGCTAACTTGGATAGAGGTGTGATAGGAACTATATTAGAGTATATAGATTATGAAATCCTATATTATAATAAATTCATATATATTATGGTCAGACTTATTAAAGATGGTTAGTTTGAACAACACTGACATTTTTAGGCCTTCTTATAAAATAGCATTATGGATTGTGTGTTAAAAATCATTAATCATTTTTTGTTTTTGTATCTTTTTATATAAAAATAAGAAATATTTAAGTAGTAAATTCTTCAATATACTATTTTAACCAAATTTAGTATAATCAACTAACATCTGAATTGAAAATTCATGCTATTTGTATGCATATATATATAAATTGAATACAATTTTAAATATGACTTAATTTAAAACTGATATGATAAGTAATCAGGCTTAAGTATTTACATTCCAAAACAAACAAACTCATTGTCGTCCAGTCGAATTCTGACTCATAGCGACCCTATAGGGCAGAGTAGAACTGCCCCCATAGGGTTTCCAAGGCTGTAAATCTTTATGGACGCAGACTGCTAATCTCTCTCCTGTGGAATGGCTGGTGGGTTTGAACTGCCAGTCTTTTGGTTAGCAGCCAAGCCCTTAACCACTGCACCATCAGGGATTCCTTTAAGTATTTACACATTAAGTATAAATTTTATAAATATATTCCTGTGTATGTGCACAAATAATCTACCTAGCATCCAGCACAGCATGAGCCATAGATAACATCCAGTAAACCTAACTTGAAAGAGTGAAAAACTATATTATACAAGTATTGTTACTTAGCAGATCAAAAAAATAGATAATCTTTTAAAATTAAGTTACCTGAAGTGTAATTATAGATTTAAGTTTTTCAGTATAAAAATTAATTTTATGCTTGGGATGCTGCCTTAGATTGAGAATCAGGAAATCCTTTCAAGTAGAATTCTTCTGAAAGTCAGAGACACATATGTGGAAATTGTTAAGATCTTGTTTGCTCCCTCCATCATGTCTTGAGATCTTAATATAATATTTAAAGTAGTTATTTGGGTGATCAGTTGTATGAGAAGATATCAGAACTCCTGTCCTTCAGAGTTTTCTGGTTTGTATAGTGCTAAGTAACAGAGCTTTTATTCAATAGAGATTAAGCCACTATATACATTATCGTTCTCAAAGCATATGTTTCTAACCCATATATTCTGCAATAAGAGCATATGATAATTTAGCAAATTGTTCTATCTCCAATTTTAAACCACACAAAATTAACGTGTGATGTTATACCTATGGGGGAACTATCATATTAACAAGAAAGAAAAATATTTTCACCTGAAGAAATAATGATCACTTTAGACATGAAATACTCTGTTGAACAAAATTTAACTAGGTTCTTTCTTGATGTATAAAAATAGTTGAATTTAAAGCCAAAATATAGGTATAAACTGAAGAATTTTAAATGAATTAACATATGTCATCTTAATTAAGCTGACCTGAATAATATTAATAATTGGTTGACTTTTGTCTGCTCTTGACATAGTCTCTAGCTAATGTTAATTAAGATATGATTAAAGTAAATTGTATACAAGTGTAGAAATGGAGAATACTATAATTCATTCATTATTTTAGAATATATTTCTGCAGACACCAGTAATAAAAGACTTACTATTTTAATTTGATAGCCCCAAGACTGATGGGAAAAAACAACACATGTTTAAGTAGGTCAGTAAGTATTACAAAGCTCTGCCAAAATTGAGTCTTCTAAGACCTTCAACGTCCACACAGACTTTTATAATGATGCAAATTTAAAATTCTAATATTTGCAACTAATAGTTTTGTAAAATGTTCACACCATTTATACATTTCTAAATGGATAAAATTCTGGCACTTCAAGTTTACTTTCATAATGTTTCTACCTTGGATAAAACACTGGCATTTCATAAACAGACCCTACTACTGTTGCTCACTGAATTCAATACTGCTATTGCTTCTTCAATTAACTTGCACAACTCATGCCTATTTACACAGACTTTTCATTCTTCCCATCTCTTTATGTATATCTTCACTATCATGAAGCCCTTCTCTAGAGTCCTGAGATGGATGTAATCTCTTTCTTCCTTAATCTTGCAGCAATGTAAGTGAATCTCTTTTTTGACATTTACTGTTTTTTAACTAGCATTAAAAAATGTTATGTATATATCAGCTCCTTTATAGCCAATACCAGAGTACCTGTGTTTTATTGACTATGCAAAGGCATTCAACTATGTGGATCATAACAAATTATGGATAACATTGAGAAGAACGGGAATTCCAGAACAATTAATTGTGCTCATGAGGAAACTGCACATAGACCAAGAGGCAGTCGTTCCAAAAGAAAAAGGTGATACTGCATAGTTTAAAGTCAGAAAAGGTGTGCGTCAGGGTTGAATTCTTTCACCATACTTACTCAATCTGTATGCTAAGCAAATAATCTGAGAAGCTGGACTATATGAACAAGAACAGGGCATCACGATTACAAGCATTAACTTGAAATACGTAGATGATTCAATCTTGCTTGCTGAAAATGAAGAGGACTTGAGGCACTTACTGATGAAGCTCAAAAACAGCCTTCAGTAAAGATTACACCTCAACATAAAGAAAACAAAAATCTGTGCAACTGGATCAACAAGCAACATCATAATAAATGGAGAAAATACTGAAGTTGTCAAGGATTTCATTTTACTTCAATCCACAATCAACACCCATGGAAGCAGGAGTCAAGAAATCAAATGACGTATTGCATTGGGCAAATCTGCTGCAAAAGTCCTCTTTAAAGTGTTAAAACGCAAAGATGTTACTTTAAGGACTAAGGTGCTCCTGATCCATGCCATGGTGTTTTCAATCGCCTCATATGTATGTGAAAGTTGGACAATGAATAAGGAAGACTGAAGAAGAATTGATACCTTTGAATTATGGTGTTGACAAAAAATATTGAATATACCATTGACTGCCAGAAGAATGAACAAACCTGCCTTGGAAGAAGTACAGCCAGAATACTCCTTAGAAGGGAGGATGGCGAGACTTTGTCTCATGTACCTTGGACATGTTATCAGGAGGGATCAGTCCCTGTAGAAGGACATCATACTTGGTAAAGTAGAGGGTCACTGAAAAAGAGGAAGACCCCCCAGTGAGATGGACTGATACAGTGGCTGCAATAATGTGCTCAAACATAAAAATGATTGCGAGGATGGTGTAGGACCAAGCAGTGTTTCTTTCTGTTCTACATAAGGTCGCTATGAGTTGGAACTGACTCAGTGGTGGTACCTAACAACATCAGCTCTTCTGATACAGTTTGACTGTCTTTATATCTATATGAGTAAATATTTATACTTGTATATTTATATTCCATCTCCCCTCCCCCATCCCCCAAAAAATTCTGCAGCATCAGCTTGCGAAAAACCTGCTGTACTGGTTAATATAGATGTTGTGATTGAGTTAAAATTAGTTTTCTGGGTAAAAATTGATAAATTGCATCATTCATTTTAGAAAGCAAAATGTAAACAGTTCCTCGGGGAAATAAAGTTTTCATTGCATTAAATTTTAGAGGAAATTCTAATATGAGATATTATTTAAAATTACACAATGGGACGATCACGTTTGTGTTCTGGCAAATATAAAAGAAAATGTGTTGGTCATTGTTCTATAGTACAAGGAGCATAGGTTTGGATTTTACTTCTGATTCTGACCCTTCCGTGTTCTGTAACTATGAGAATAACTCTTTTGGTCTCAGGTTCAGTACCTATAAAATAAGGCTCCTAATACTTATCCAAAGGGCTTGGATTTGAGTGAGGAAATATATGTATAGCATTTGGCATACCTTGGGTGTTGAGCAAATGTTAATTCACATCAATTCTTTATAATGATTTTCAATGAAAACTCAAGGACAATCTATTAAAGTGTATTCCAGTGAAGGTAATTCCATAAAGTGCAAGAAAATATTTCCAAGGTCCATACCCTTCTGGGAGTTTAACATAAACCAAAGGGAAAATTTAAGTCTGTCCCTTAAAAGTAGATAAATACGTGTACCTTAGAGTATCTATCTTGAACATTGTTCATTCAGTGATATGCCAAAATTTGGTTAGCAGTGTAAGAGAAGTTATATTCCCTAACAATTAATGCTCATATTTAATAACTGTTTATTTTATGCCAAGCACTGTTCTAAGGACTTGTGATATATATCTATTATCTTTTTTATTTCTCACAACTACTTACCTAAAAAGATAGTATCATTATCCCTATTATAGACTTAAGAAAATTGATGCCCAGAAAGGCAAGTAAAGAATCGTATACCTACTAAACGTGAAAGTCAGGAATTGAACTCAAGTAATCTATTTCCAAATCTGTGCTTCTAATCAAAACACTCTACTGCCTCCTGATTAGAGACCCTGAAGCTGGACTCTCCTTGACGGCAAGATCTTTATCTTGTAACATTTTGTATTTTCTTCATTCTTGTATTCATTCATTAACAAATATAACCTAAAATACACATAACACTATGCTTGTCTGTACCAGCTGTTTAGTAAATACTTGATAAAATAAATGAACGAGTAAATAATATATTTATGAGCATGTAAGCCTTATCCGACTTAGACAGAAACTTACGTCATAATTAATTTAGACTGCAGTTTCAAGCACTAATTTCAGAGGCAACAAAAATCAGTTGGGCACATATTCTCTACCGATGATAGAAGAACAGTGGTAAGCAAAATAAATATGAGCCCTAATTTCAAAGAGTTTATAGACTAATGTGATGGAGACAGACATTAATAAGGTTAATAGGATGATCACACTAATGCATGAGTAATTGAAAACAGTTATAATTGCTCTGAATAAAAAAAGCAATATTATATGACAGCTTATAACAAATTAATCTAGACTGGTGGCTCAAGAAAGTTTTCCCTGATGAAATGTTGATTGAATTGAAATCTACTGTAGAAAAAATAGCAGCTAATTTGACTTTGGAAGGGGGTGGGATTCTGTACTTATTTTTGTACTTATAATAATATGTACAAAATCCATGTGACAAGTTCAAAACGTGTACAGAAAGCCGATGTGGCTAGAAGGCAGACAGGAAGGAAATGAAAGTTGCAAGACGAAGTTGGAGGATTAGGACCTTGTATGACATGCCAACTTTTTTTTTAGCCTGAGAACAATGGCAGATTTTTGAAGGCTTTCAAGGGAAGTGACAAGAACAGATTTGCCTTTTTAAGATCACTCTGACTGTGATGTGTGCAATAGATTGGGGGAGAATAGAATGAATGCAAGAAAACTAGTTAACAGGCTATTACTACAAAAGTCCAGGTAAGACATGGCTATGGTTTGGACTTTGATGCAAAAAAAAAAAAAAAAAAATTAAAAAGATGGATTCAAGAGATAAAAATGGCAGGTCTTGGTGATAGGTTAGATGTGGATTTTGTGGAAAAGAGATATTTCAAAGAAGCCTAGGTTTCTGGTTTGTATAACTTCATGGATATGTGTGGCATTCAATGAAAAAGGAAACCCTGGAAACAGATTAGATTAGAAAAGTGAATAGCATAGATTTGATCTTGGATACATTGAGTTTGCTGTGATTTCTGACAGTGAATGCATGCAGTAGATTAGATTACCAAAACCAAAAACCAAAACTGTGGCTGTGGAGTCCATTCTGACTCAGAGCGATCTTATAGGACAGAGTAGAACTGTCTCACAGAGTTTCCATGAATGGCTGGTAGATTTGAACTGCCAACATTTTGGTTAGCAGCTGAGCTCTTAACCACTGTGCCACCAGGGCTCCTAGATTAAATTAAACCCATTGCCATCAAGTCGATTTAGACTCTATAGTGACCCTATAGGACAGAGCAGAACAACCCCAGAGGGTTTCCAAGGAATGGCTGGTGGATTTGAACTGCTGACCTTTTGGTTAGCAGCCAAGCTCTTAATCATTGTACCACCAGCGCCCCTAGATTAGATTACAGAGGTGTGATTGTTGTCACTGCTGCTACTATCTCCTGTGCTTGTTTGATATTGCCTGAGAAAATACACGGAAATCATGATAAAGGAGGAGGAATTAGGATCAAGGTTTGAGGAATTCAAGTATCTGTTGTTGAAATATAATAATAAAATGGCACAGAAGACTTTTAAGGAATGACTAGCGAAATGACCATGAAATAGGGGAAAAAAGGCAAGGTCATGGAAGCTTCGTAGACACATCCAAACTCCCTGAGGGACTGAATTACTGGGCTGAGTGCTGGGAACCATGGTCTCGGGATATCTAGCTCAACTGGTATAACATAGTTTATAAAGAAAATGTTCTACACCCTACTTTGGTGAGTAGTATTTGGGGTGTTAAAAGCTTATGAGCGGCCATCTAAGATACTCCACTAGTCCCATCCCATCTGAAGCAAGGGAGAATGAAGAAAACTAAAGACATAAGGGATAGATTAGTCCAAAGGACTAATGGACCACAACTACCACAGCCTCCTCCAGACTGAGTCCAGCACTACTAGACAGTGCCTGGCTACCACCAACAACTACTCTGACAGGGATCACAACAGAGGGTCCCGGACAGAACTGGAGAAAAATGTAGAACAAAATTCTAACTCACAAAAAAAGACCAGACTTACTGGTCTGACAGAGATGGGAGAAATCCCGAAAGTCAGGCTCCCGGACACACTGATAGCTCAGTAATTAAGTCACTCCTGAGGTTCACCCTTCAGCCAAAGAATAGACAGGCCCATAAAACAGACAATAATACACATAGCTCAACCATGTCTACGAGACTAAATGGGCACACCAGCCCAGGAGCAAGGATGAGAAGGCAGAAGTGGACAGAAAGCTGGACGAATGGAAATGGGGTACCCAAAGTTGAGAAGCGGAGAATGTTGACATGTCATGGGGTTGGCAACCAATGTCACAAAATAATAATATGTGTATTAATTGTTTAATGAGAAACAAATTTGCTCTGTAAACCTTCATCTGAAGTACAATAAAAAAAAAAGAAAAATCAGGAAAAAAGAGGTATTATGGAAATCGAGATAAGACAGTATTACAAGCAGTAGGAAAAGTTCAGAAGCCAGGTCAAGTATAGCAGAATGATCAGGCAAGATTAAGATAAACTCTACCTAAGATAAATAGTACATTTAGGATAGAACTCTATTTGATGGATTATCTTCAATAATAGAGGGCAAAACCTCAGATAAGGAGTATAATCTCTAACCACTCAAGAAAAGGCAGATGATTAGAATCATAATCAGAATATAAACACTAGTTCTCCAAAGAGTGAATGAATCACAGAAATACAACAGAATATTAAACTCTTTCCTAATGCCTACAACCGATGTTAAGGCCATGCTGATTCCTGTTAGAAGAGCACAGGATTGATGAATCATGTGAGAATATTTGGGAACAATGTGAGAAACAGTCATTATTTTTGGATAAATACATATAATGACATGCATTACTAGTGTCCTGGAGTATAAAGATAGGATTAAGCTCCAAAAAAGTGAACAGAGAAGAGTTAGTAGTATGGTGGTATTCAAAATTGGTGAGTACTCAATTCTTGTATTTTGCTCCTTCCTTTGTTTTCATGGCAACATTCTCTCCTTATGCTCTTCTTAGTCTCTGTTTCTGTTTGTTAAGCCTTGGATCTTTATTTCCAATACTATCCGTCTAATGTCAAATGGATCTTGGCTGAAAGCAGAGAATACCAGAGAGGTATTCACTTGTGTTGTATTGACTATACAAAGGCATTCCACTGTGTGGATCAAAACAAATTATGGATAACATTGTGAAGAATGGGAACACTTCATTGTGCTCATGAGGAACTTGTACATAGACCAAGAGGCAATCGTTTGAACAGAACAAGGGGATACTGCGTGGTTTAAAGTCAGGAAAGGTGTGCATCAGGGTTGTATTCTTTCACCATACTTACTCAATCCGTATGCTGAGCAAACAATCTCAGAAGCTGGACTATATGAACAAGAATGGGGCATCACGATTGGAGGAAGTCTCATTAACAACCTTTGTTATGCAGTGACACTACTTTGTTTGCTGAAAGTGAAGAGGACTTGAAGCACTTACTGATGAAGATCAAAGACCACAGCCTTCAGTATGGATTACACCACAACATAAAGAAAAACAAATCCTCACAACTTGACCAATAAGCAACATCATGATAACCGGAGAAAAGATTGTAGCTGTCAATGATTTCATTTTTCTTGGATCCACAATCAACATCCATGGAAGCAGCAGTCAAGAAATCAAAAGACGCATTGCATTCGGTAAATCTGCTGCAAGAGACCTCTTTAAAGTGCCAAAAAGCAAAGATGTCACCTTGAAGGCCAAGGTGCGCCTGGCCCAAGCCATGGTGTTTTCAATAGCCTCATATGTATGCGAAAGCTGGATGATGACTAAGGAAGACCGGTGAAGAACTGATGCCTCTGAATTGTGGTGCTAGTGAAGAATATTGAATATACTATGGACTGCCAAAAGAATGAACAAATCTGTCCTTGAAGAAGTACAACCAGAATGCTCCTAGAAGTAAGGATGGCAAGATTACGTGTCACATACTTTGGACATGTTATCAGGAGGAATCAGTCCCTGGAGAAAGGCCCACGCCTGGTAAAGCAGAGGGTCAGTGAAAAAGAGGAAAACCATCAACAAGATGGATTGACTCAGTGGTTGCAACAATGGGCTCAAGCATAACGACTGTGAGGATGGCGCAGGACCAAGCAGTATTTCATTCTGTTGTACACAGGGTCGCTATCAGTGGGAACTGAATGGAGGGCACCTAACAACAACTAGCAAAAACCAACAGCCCATGAAGAGCAGTAAAAGTGCATAGAATTTTAAAAGTATCCGGGTTTTAAGAAACATAAACAATCATCTATATAATATTCATTCAATGATCTGTAGGATTGTGTATTAAAACGCTTTACTGAATTTTTATTCTATAATATGTATTTAGTTTATTTTTCCCAAGGAAATATTATGTGTGTGGTCTGGCTTTCTTTTTAGCAATGTTGATTCTTAAAAAATCAAAGTTTAAAAAAAATGCTAACCAACACAGCACTTACATATTTCATCAGCTTTATCAATATGGCTATTCTATTTGAAGCTTTAAAGTCTAGTGGCAGCTTTAATGACAGAAAAAAAAAAATCCCCTTTTAAATAAAAGCCAGCTTTGTTCACTGTAGAAGGTTTTTAATTCTCAGTTCACATTTTTTCTGTACAGCTTTGTACAACTGTGGCAAACAGCTCTCAGTGTTTGGCATATTACTCTATCCTTATCCCAAATGAATTGGATTGACACAGTGGCCGCAACAACAGGCTCAAACATAGCAACGATTGTGAGGACAGCACAGGACCAGGCAGTGTTTCATTCTGTTATACACAGGGTCACTATGAGTCAGAACCAACTCAATGGCACCTAACAACAACATCCTTACTAAAAACCCTAACACTTTGCAATGGAGTTGATTCAGACTCATAGCCACCCTGTAGGACAGAGTAGACCTGTCCCATAGGGTTTCCAAGGTTGTAATCTTTACAGTTCAAAGTGATGACCTTTTGATTAGCAGCTGGGTGCTTAACCACTACACCACCAGGGCTCCTTCCCCTATCCTTACCTGGCAACAATTTTTTCTGTAATACGTAAGGTTGCCATGAGTCAGAGCCAACTCCGCAGCAACCAAGAACAACAACAACCCTTACAGTTCTTACATCAGATAAGGCATTCGTGGTTCGGTGATAAAATTCTCTCTTTCCATGTGGGAGACCCAGGTCCCGGCCAATGAACCTATATGTCTATCAGCGGAGGCTCGCTTGTTGCGATGATGTTGAACAGATTTCAGCAGAGATTCCAGACTAAGACAGACTAGGAATAAAGGTCTGGCAATCTATTTCTGAAAATCCAATTAAAATCTTATGGATCACAATGGTCAGATCCACAGTCTATCACAGACCGAGCAGTACTTTGTTTAATTATGCAGGGGGTCGCCATGAGTCTATGGCAGCCAACAACAATCTTACATCAGTAATGGCAATTCTCAATAAAGTCTAGAAAACCTTAACTTCAGCATAATATTTGCTTAGCTTCTGACTCCAAAGTGGAAACATGAATGTTCAGCCATAATGGGTGGCTTCTAGTTGCTAGGAAGCTCTAAGAGAGATGGTATCCAGGGAGGGTTTTTTTTTTTAACACTTTACAATTCCATGTCTTGACAGGCAAATATACTACAGTTAATCCTTTGAGAAACACTCACCCAAATCAATTTTATTGCAATCTGAACGTTTTATTTTTTCCTCAACAGAACATTTTTTGAGTGATGTCATGAATAGGATTAAGTCCTGAGACAGCTGAAAAAACATGTGAGGCACTTTACTTTTTTTTAAATTACCATATCATATCTATAGAAATTGACACAATTCATTTTAGAAATAAAATTTGGGATAATTTGCAACTATGTAGTCTTAGGACACCATGTAAAAAGTTTTAGCTGCAATATGTTGTTCTGAACAATTATAATAACTGAGCATAATAAACAGAATATTTTTTATACTATGATTCATTTTCTAAATGGAGTCCAGTGACCTTCCATCCTGGCAAGTGGTCTAAAAGGATATTGCCTAACCTGAAAGTCACTGACTAGAGAGAACGAGTTTTATTACGATTTGCATCTAATTTATTTTATGGACAAATAATAGTCAATATACCTTCAATTAACTGAGCTGGCTTATAGTCAAAGTAAGAGTAATAATTTTTCTAAATACAATACTTTGTGAATGTGATTTTCAAAAAGAAAAACTAAATATTATTGAGAAATATTACAATAAAGGCAAAATTTAAAGAGTGACCAAGAAAAACTTTAGTCTCCAGAGGGAGAGTAAAATGAGTTGTTCAATAACTATTTATAGAAAGTTTATTTTTAATGTATACTCAACCACAGATTTATCGTTTGGCATCCAATCAAAAATGTTTGAAAATTAAGACTGGCTTTTTTTTCCTATGAAATACTCCTGGCAAATTATTTTTCAAGTCATTTTCTTATGCTAAACAACACAAATAATTAAACTCTTTTGTGAAAACAAATAAATTTGCATTTTATACATAAAAGAAAATTTTGATGAATTTAATTATTTAGCTAATTTTGATACTATTTTAAAACACAATTTGTGGTACCAAAAGGGTTTTTTTATTTTTTATTTTTTTGCTCTCCACAGCATTAATGTAATACTTAGGTAAAAGTTACTGGAGTGAACAGAAAGGAAGGGATAATCTTAGTTTTTTTACAATATTTACTTCTTTGAAACTAAAACCTGTTATTTTTCCTTCCTTTTTTACTAACTCTTCTTTTTGAATGTGGTTAGCTATAGGCACTAATGATATCTTGTATTTTATAGTGCTTTACAATTTATTAATGTACTTTTACAAGCGTTATTCCCTTTCATCTTCACAACAACTTATGAGGGGGTATTATTAATCCCATTTTACAAATGAAGAAACATAAACTAAAAAAAACCCAAACCTGTTGCCATCGAGTCCAACTTATAGTGACCCTATAGGACAGAGTGGAGCACTGTTGGCACAGTAGTTAAGAGCTACAGCTGCTAACCAAAAGGTTGGCAGTTTGAATCCACCAGTCGCTCCTTGAAAACACTATGGGGCAGTTCTACTCTGTCCCAAACGGTTGCTATGAGTGGGAATTGACTTGATGCCAACGGATTTGTTTTTTTTTGGTATTAAACAGAGTAGAACTTCCCCACAGGGTCTCCAAGGAGTGGCTGGTGGATTCAAACTGCCGACCTTTTGGTTAGCAGTCAAGCTCTTAACCGCTGCACCACCAGGGCCTCAAGTAAACATAAGGACAAGTTAATCTTTAATCTTTCCTAAGGCCAAGTAATGACTCATTTTGTACCTTAGGGAGAAAAGGACTGAGCTGGAGGCTGGAACCTTGATATTTTGTCTCCAACGACAGTCCCCTGAACCAATAATAACATTTGCGATCTGATAAGGACATTACTTGGTCAACTTAAACTGCAGTAATTTCCAAACTCGAATGTGGAAATGAATTTATGGAGGTACAAAAGGTCACTAGGAAAATTTTATTTTAGTCAAAAAAAAGAAAAAGAACCTATCTGGGATTTTTTTATACACTAGCCTTACATAAGCACTGTCACATGATGTCAGTGTTTTTGTTTGTGTTGGTAGTTATGACATACCAATTAGTCCATTTTTAATGGCCCCAGAGAAATTAAAGAAGTGTAAATGATGTGTTATCACTAAATGAAGGCCAAAAGGCATCTTGGAACATTGTACAAATGAGGGCTTCATCATAGTTCAAACAGAGAATAACAGAGAGAACACTGAGGCATATGCAGTGTATGCAGGTAAAACAGAAGAACCTGCATTGTAGAGTTAGTACCGTATTACATTGTGAACAGTGACATAATGTCAGATAAATATCATGTATTGTATTAAATCATAATTGTATTAAATAATGTTGCAAATTTGAATTTTGCTAATTTTTATGTTTTCAATTTTTAAATTTATTTTGGTATTATAACTGTATAATACTCACAAGCTTAAACTATAATAGATTTATTCTCTCTCTATATATATACACATGAATTTGTCACCTCTGAAATAATTCATTATAAAAAAAACCAAACCTGTTGCCGCTGAGTTGATTCTGAACCAATTCATTATATTGTCATATAAATGAAACTGAAACCAAGAAATATTTTATTCAAGAAAATTTGATAGAAATTAACTTGATTGACATAACAAAAAATGTGCTTCCTGCATCACAGTCCAGGTTTCTTTCTGATATCGACTTCTTCATTTATAGATGAGGAGACATATGCAAAGAGGAGCAAAGAAGTCAATACCGCAGAACAAGCTATTGGCAGAGCACGACCTATACGTGAGTTCAAATCCTCTGACTCCTAATTCAATTAACAATTCAGGAACCATTAGGTTCCTTCCCCAATAATCAATGATGCTCTAAGGCATTATATCTATAGATGCATTTCCAGTTTAAGAGAGGAATTCTGGTATACAAACATCTCAGCTTAAAGTAGAGGTCTTCCACTGTGTTTTGCTTAAAAGAACCTCTTTTAAGTGGGGACCTCCTCAGGAAAGAAGGTAACAAAGTAATCAGTTAGCAGGGCTTCCATCCCCTCTGCTTAACCAGAGCAGCTTTATTATATTTGTTTTATATATTAAAGTTACACCTACCATCTCATTTGATAAAAATGTTCCAAAGCTTATCAATGTTTGTCAACTACTGCCTTAGGGGAATGCACATAGTGAAGATACTTTTCATGAGGTAGAAAATCTTATTCTGTTGGTGACTTCTTCATCATTAAATCCTTGTGAATATTTGCCATACTGAAATGTCAGTAGTGTTGGAATTGGTAAGAATCACAACGAACTAACGGCTAAAAAGAAAGGAACAATTCAGTGTGTGCATCAAGTTGTGGGCAAAAAGGAACAAGACATATGTGTCTTTTTCAGCACATCGAAAATGTGGTGAAACCCATGTGAAACTGTGCACTATAGATTAGTAAGTAAACACAAGTAAGCCTGTTTGTACCTTGCTTATTGGTTTATCTGCCCATTTAACCAGGACTGTGTTCCGAGGCACCTCTGGGTGTGTTCCAAACACCAACATTTTGGCTAGTAGTAGAATGTTTAAACATTTGCACCACTCAGGGATCCTCATACAAGGATGTTGTTGTTGTCGCTGTGTGTCACTGAGTCGATTCTGACTCACACTGACCCTGTAAGACCGAGTAGAACTGCCCCATAGGGTGTCCTAGGCTGAAATCTTTACAGGAGCAGATTGCCAGGTCTTTTCTCCTGAGAAGTCACTGGTAGGTTCGAGCTGCTGAACTTTCAGTCAGCAGCCAAGTGCTTAACCATTCCTTATACAAGTAACTAAAGCAAACCAAAACCAAACTTATTGCCCCCGAGTCAATTCTGACTCATAGCAACCGTATAGGACAGAGTACAACTGCCCCATAGGGTTTCCAAGGAGAAGTTGGTGGATTCAAACTGCTGACCTTTTGGTTAGCAGCTGAGCTCTTAACTACTGCACCACCAGGGCTCCATATAAGGAACTAGTCAAGTAAAAATCCATTTTCAAATTTTCTTATCATTTTTAATAGAAGACCTCATCTGTGCTTTATTTAGTATAATATAAATGTTCAATAAGAGAGGAATTATTAAGCCATTCATATAACCTTTTAGAAAACTGAGAAATAACTATTGATTTCATTAATCGTGATTAATCCTTCATTAAAATATAGTGTAGGCAAGCAAAGGAGAGGATATACTTACAACACATGTATTAGTATTAAATAAACTCCCAAACCACATAATATTTTTACATATTTTCACTAATTTTTATATTTTTTGAAATGCAATTAGTCTTAAATTGCAGTGGAATAACAATCTAAATTAATTGAAACAAAGTATTTTTTCTAAGGAAGATGAGAAGACTATAACAGCATTATTTGAGACATAGAGTATTTCTCCACCTAGACACTTACCTTTAATATTTTCCTATAGAAAATTCCCAAAATCCAATATAAATCAGCAGTTTACTTGGTATTCAAAATTAACTGATGGGAATATCTTCATATTTAGGTGAACTGTAAGTGGCAACACTATTATCATGACATAAGCTTTGATTGGAATATAATTTTGATTCAAATAAAGCCTGATGGTATGCAGGCTATTTGCTACATATGTTTTTAATTTTTGTATGAGTCTCATTACTGTGTAATTGAGATTGTATTCTTATTATAACTACACCTTCTACTTATCATTAAACTGGAATATAGGAAAATATAGCTAAACAAATATTTCAATTGTGTTTATTATCAGTCAGTAAAATAAGTTTCAATAAAATTGTTGTTGTTGTTCTTCGGTGCTGCTGAGTCAGTTCCAACTCATAGTGACTATGTACAACAGAATGAAACACTACTCAGTCCTGTGCCATCCTCACAATCGTTGCTATGCTTGAGCCCATTGTTGCAGCCACTGTGTCGATCTATCTCATTGAAGGTCTTCCTCTTTTTCGCCGACCCTCTACTTTACCAAGCATGATGTCCTTCTTCTGGGACTTGTCCCTCCTGATAACATGTCCAAAGTACGTGGGACGAAGTCTCCCCATCCTTGCTTCTAATAAGCATTCTGGTTGTGCTTCTTCCAAGACAGATTTGTTCATTCTTTCAGCAGTTCACGGCATATTCAATATTCTTCACCAGCACCACAATTCAAAGTATCAATTCTTCTTCTGTCTTCCTTATTCAGCGTCTCGTGCATATGAGGTGACTGGAAACATCATGGCTTGGGTCAGGCTCACCTTAGTCCTTAAAGTGATTACAGTTATTGAAATAATTCAATTTTCTAATGTATATGAATGTACATGAATATACAGGTTGGATAAATCTGAAATGTCAGAAATATATATTAAGTAGAAAGAAATGTTTTCTCTTTCATGTTATTGAACTTCTGACAGTTGAATATACAAATGGTGTCATTTTTATTTATTGAGAAAATAATAGAGAAAACGGTCAAGTATATGTAACCACTTTTGCCTCAGGCACAACAAGCAGGCGATACATCAAAAAACAAGTTGCCATCCAGTTGATTCTAACTCATGGTGACCCCACATGTGTCAGAATAGAACTGTGCTCCATAGGGTTTTCAATGGCTGAATTTTTGGAAGTAGATTACCAAGCTTTTCTTCCAAGGCATCTCTGGGTTTGGAATTTATTCTATCATTTGTTATCTATTTTGCCTCAGGCAACATACTACCTAAGTCTCCTCTTCTACACGTTTGGAATATTAATATAATACCTCATAAAATTGGTTAATAATTGAGATAATATACAAGGAATTAGTGCCCTATCTGGCAAATAGTAAGTTATGATTATTATCATGAACGTCAAAATCATATACTAGCTTGAGATGTCAATTTCCTTTTATCTTCTATCAACAAAATTCTTGAGTTGCTCTTCACTATAGTTCCTTTTCCTAGGCCCTACAGAAATAAATCATAAGGAGGGTGGACCAGAAGATAATTTGAAACAATTGTTACTCTGCTCTGACTGTAACCATTGTCCTAACACTTCCACTCTCTATAGGTACAAGCAGGTCTGACAGCCTCTGAAGTTTTACTTATGACTTTTCTTTTGAGACTCCTCAAGCCTTCAGGTAAATAGTTCCCAAATTGTCTTCACCAAACACCTCAGTGAGAAGGCCTTAGGTTTTTTATTAGCACTGCTTATGTGGCCTACGCCCTACTATATATACAATGGGTGAGATGGGGAATTCAGGTCACATACAACTTCATCAAATTATTTTCTCATCAACTCAAAAGCTGTAAGTAAAGTCTGGTTTATTTAACTCAAAAGGTTTCCTACCTTTCACCATTCCCTCCAGCATCTCTGCAATCCTGACCATCCTGTAAACTACTGCTAGATTAAATGTTCCTAAAATATCATTTTCATTAATATTACATTACTCTAGTGAATTCTTAAGCATAGCATGGATCATATTCAGATTCCTCATTTTGGCACTCAGAGTTTGTCCCCAATGGCCTTCCATAAACAGCTGACTTTATTTATGAAGCTTTCCGCTATACAATTCCACAATAAGGCCAATGGCTTCATCTTTAAAATAATACTTATCCTCATAATCTTGCTTTCAAAATCAAATGAGATAGTGTATGTAAAATATTCATCATGGTGTATGGGATACAATCAATGCCCAGTTAATTGCTGTTATTCTAATTATTCATTATGACCCCTGCACATGTCTTTTTTTTTTTTTTTTGATGCAACTCGGTAATTTTTATTGCAACCGGAAGACAATACATCACAGAAACTTTATGGTAGGTCTGCGGAAAAGTGTTATTTACAATAAATGATGAAATAGTTTGTCTTTGGCAATATGATTACATATGGAGAATGCAAAATGCAAGTATGGACACCTCCAAAGCAACACCGAGTCCCTAAGGTTCGGCTGATCGTGCCTGCCTCCACACTGCTCCTGTAGGTAACACGAAAACAACTGCACATCACTTTCCTTCTCCTTTATGGTTCTCCCTTTCTAGTCATGATATTGGCAGTTTCATACAGAAAATACAGGAAAAAAAAATTGGCTTCTGAAAAATTATTACTCTAGTAAAATGAATTTGGCCATCTAGGTCTATCGGCCAGCCAAGGTCAGACGACCTTAAGCATCAAGAGTAAACCTCTTGGTCTTCTGATTGCTTAATCACTGTTTTTATTTTTATTCTTCTGTAAAACAAAAATAAAACTCAGAAATGTTACAGAATCAGAGTATAAAAAAAAATTTACAAGTGTATAATGCTTCCCAGACACACACGGATACGTGTTTCCTCCACATTTTCACCATGGCAGTATGTAAGTAGTGAGTGTGAATGACACAGTATGAGACTGGTTACTGAATCAGCTGTGAGCGCAGATGGCCTCAACATACAAACTCAAGACATGTTGGATGTTTCCATAACCAAAACTGTGCTAAGTCTTATCTAAAAAAAAAAAAATAGGTTGGGGTGGGGAACTTAGTCCACAGTAATGAAAGGATGTAATACAATTTCAAGGTTTGATAGGTTCACCATATCAAAGTTTTTGTGAATCCAATATGGAATATCAATTCTTTGCAAAAGGCAGAGAAAGCCGTTCTCAACTTTTGCAAACAAAATACAGTGGAGAAACACTGCTGTATACATTCCAAATAAATAGTCTTGATTTCAACGCCAACGATACGAACAGGAAGGGTCCTTGTGAGCACATTACAGTAAGTCAGAAGGGATCTTTCACACGGGTCTGATTTCAAAAGTACAACAGCAAGATGCAGCACCATAGACACACAAGTTTCGGCCGTTAAAAGATGGATTGGCTTACAAATTGTATTCTCCTTCCTTAATTTTTCGTCAGTGAAGCTACCACTTGTTTGCTGAACGGTGGAAGAAATGCAAGGTCACACACATTATTCGTGATAAAGCAACCGGGCTGACGAGTCTGTGCTTAATTCAAGAATAACCAGTCCGAGAGAGAGAGAAAATACAAGGAGCTCGCCACCATGGCTGGTGCTCTCTCGAATGAACCGGGGTTGACAGGTGAGTTCACGAAGGTAGGCAGACCTATACAGAACACTGAATGTGATGTGTAAATCCTCATGAAAACTCCAGAAATAGGAACCCTACACAATGTATATACTTTGATTTACACATTCTGTTACAAAGGGGGGGAAAAAAGACACCATTACAACTTTGTAACTGTGTTAATTGCAATATAAACCAAAGTCCAGAGTTTGGCAGCTAACTAAAAGAGGGTTATCACTTAGGTTATATAGCGAAAGTGTTGATGTATATTATATATAGTAGTATAAATAATAAAAAAGTATTATTTAAATTACATCACAGTGTTGCATTTATGTGCATAACAGTGTTTGATATAGTATTGGAGGGCTGGACCTACGACACTAAGGACTTACATGCCAACACTGGTAAGCCACTATCAAGAGGGGGCACCGAGCTCAAATGTTTTCTTTTGGTGGCAGAACTCTTGAAGATGAAAGGAAAATACTTTGCCTACAGAAACCTAAGACTAAATCGCAACATCTGGGCAGCTGTGATCCACCGGAAAGAAACCATTCCCAATCTGAAGGAAGTCTAAAGGGGAAAAGAAATCACATTGAATTGAATCCAACCCCATATCGAAAACCCTCTCATTTCAGTCACTTAGACATAACTCTGATTCCTTCCCAAAGAGCCCTTCGGTGCGAGGCTAGTGGCCCACAAACACAGTGTAGAGTTATAGAAACTTCAGGCTTTCTGCATGCGAGTCGGCACTACTCGGTGCTGAGCTGTCCTGGTGTTTTGTAGGACTCTGAACTGGCTACCAGAGCCATCCCAGCAGTCTTCACTCAACAGGCCACCACCTGAAGTTGTCCCCCAGGCTCAGAGCAATGGCCTTTTCCAGAATGCCATAGGGTAGTAACCACTGTGCCTGGCAAAGGCTACCCCTCCTGAATGCCTCTACAAGAAAAGTCAGTTCTTGGGCAAGGCCTCTGACACATTCCTTCTTCACAACTCACCCCTTGAGACTGAAACCTGCCACAGTTGTCTTGGCCCTGGATTTCTGAAACCACCATCTAAAGGCGGGCTTCGTTCATTTTCGATTCAGCAAGAGAGCTTTACCAGAGAACTCCTGAAAGTATACTGATTAGAGAAGGGGAAGGAAACGAGGAGCTTATGGTGCATTATAAGGCTGGGGAAAAAAAAAAATCTATGATGCAAACCCTTTCCACGTAGTACTAGATAAAGATAAAAGACATCTGCAATAGGATTAAAAATAACTGTCTATGTGTATATCATTTAAGGAGAAAGATCTACAGTCTTCTTTCTCTTAAATGTGTCTGAGGGCCAATAGCAACGAGTTGTAGACGTCACGGTGCTGATGTGTTCATGGTTGTTTCCAAAGCATCTCTGAATATTGCTATAGTTCCCCATCTCACCCTCCCCCCGCCCCATGTGAATATATGAGATACTGGAATGACACATGAAACGCCGCTTCTCCCGACCAGAGAAATGAAAGCAAAAACACCACGCCCCTTAGCGGTGTTCAGCCATCTGTCAGACTAATGGATGGACGCACAGGCTAGTTTGGAAGCTGAAAGGACACTTGACATTTGGGAAGGAATTCCAAGACTAAAATGAATTACACTTAAGCAAAATATTCTTTCATAAATAGCACATGCCTTATTTTTTTCTAATAATAATAACAGATATTTATTGACAATTTAATATATACTAAAATTTAGTTTCAATTTCAATTCTGTGAAAAGGTAGACAATAGGTAGATACTATTACCTTCCTCATTTTATACATGTGGAAACTGAGCTAAAGAAAGTTTATGTAACTTGCCCAAGGTCACAGGGAAAGAACAACAAAGGATTTGTACCCAAGCAATGTGGTTCCAGAACCTGTATGTGCAATTACTTCCTTTACTGCCTCCTCTTCTCTATTTATTCTAACTGCTGTCTCACATTTATTCCAGAATATTCCTAAAGAGTCTGATTTCTCTTTTTATAAAATAAAATTTTCTTTAATGTGGGGTCAGAATTCATCTATTTCACCATACCTCAACACACTGGTTTTCTCCTTATTTCCCATATCCCTTATGTAACATCTGAACACTAGTATCATATAACATTTACTGATACATCTTTGCAAGTATATCATCAAATGTTCTTCAATTTTAATGTAAGTTTCGAGTGGTATGGGCCACTGTATGTTTTTAAAATTCCTAAAAGCCATAACCGTTAAAAAAAAAGTTCATTTGGAGTACATTAAAAGGCATATTTTTTGTTTTTCAAAATACAAAATTAAAAGAGTAAATAAGGGAAGCCAGAGTGTGGGAGAAAATATTTTCAACACATATAATTGACAAAAAGCCTGTCTCCAGAATATACAAGAACTATCTAAACTCATCAGAAAAGACAGACAACCTAATGGTAAATTGAGTAAGAGACATCAACAAGCACTTCACAAAATGGATATCATATTGGTCAATAAACATATTAAAACTGATCAACCCTATTAGTTATCATAAAAATGCAAATTAAAATCACAATGAATAGAACTACTTATCCGTCAGAATGGCTAAAATTTAAAAAGCTGACATAACCAAACATTGGTGAGAATCTGCAGCAACTAGAACTCTCAACTTCTGCTAGGAGCAATTACATTGATAGGTGTATACAGGTAGTCCCCAACTTACGACCATCGGAACAGAATCCCACTGTAAGTCAAGGACTACCTGTATTACTTTTATATTTTACGTGTATGCATGTGTTGCTTCCACCTTTTTGGCTATTGTGAATAGTGCTACAATGAACACTGGTGTACCTATGTGTGTTTGCATCACTGCTTTCAAGTCTCTTTGGGTGTATACCTAGATGTGGAATTGCTGTGTTATAGAGTAGTTCTATGTTTTCTGTGTTTAATTTTTGAGGAACTGCCAAACTATTTTGCACAGCAGCTGTTCCATTTTGCTTTCCTATCACCAATGGACAAGTGTTCCAATGTCTTTACATTCTCACCAACATTTGTTGTTTTTCAGGTTTTTTTTTTTTTTTTTTAATCTTAACCATCCTGTTGCTGTTGTTGTATGCTGTCAAGTCCATTTCTACTCATAGCGACCTTATGTGACAAAGTAGAACTGCTCCATAGGCTTTTCTAGGCTGTAATCTTTATGGGAGCAGATTGCCAGGTCTTTTTTCCCATGGAGTCACTTGTGAGTCAAAACCTCCAACCTTTTGGTTAGCAGCCCAGCACTTAACCATTGCATCTCCCCAATGACTAATGAGGTTGAGCATCTTTTCATGTACTCTTTGGCCATTTGTAGATCTCCTTTTGTCAATGTCTATTCAAATGATTGTTAGATAATGACACTGAAAGCACAAGCAACAAAAGGCAAAATAGATCAATGGGATCTCATCAAAAATAAAAACTTTTGCACACCAAAAGACTTTATCAAGTAGTGTCAGCAACATGGTGCTATAGACAGAAGCACCACGCCATCCTCCATAGCAAAGACCTGAAAAACAGAGACAAACATCAATCCTGGAGCCCTAAGTGTCAAATGAAGGGATAATGAACTCAACAAAGCAACAAATGGAATAAGAAACTGACAGAGAACAGACAGCAAGGAGAGCTACAGAGTGGAGGTCCCTAATGTGGCATGGATTCACCATCTTGGACCCCTAAGCCACCAAGAACGGCGGACAGGAGTACATGAAGGCAGCCTCATGGAGCTCCCAGCAGGAGAGAGAGCACCTGGTAACTGGCAATACACGCTTTTCCACCTTTCTTTTCCCTGCTTGGCCTCTGTCACTTTCCAGCAGACTGCAGTCAACTCAGCCAAGAGACGCCGACTCCTTGCCACTTGGATTTGCCCTGCCTACACCAGTCGGCTCCTTCAGTGACAATTTCTTGGTTGCTGTTGTTGCTTTTTTTGGTTTCTTTTGTTTTTTTTTCCTTCTCTTTCACCTCCCTCCTTTCCTTACTCTCAAACACCTGGCTCCATGTGCCATCTCCACTCCTTGACAGGCTGTGCAGCACCACTTGGCTGGGTAGCCACTTCCTCAGTTCGGGCAGCCACGCCCGTGGGCTCCCTGATGGTATTTTTTTTTTCTTTTTTGTTTTTATTTGTTTCTCAGTTTCTTGTCTCTACCTTCCTTCCTTTCTTTTCCCCTGAACACTTGGCACTGTGTACCATCACTGTTCCTTCTAGACGGGCTGTGCAGTGTTGCTTGGCTGGGGAGCCACTTACCCAGTCTGCACTGCCAAGCCAGAGGGCTCCCTCAGGTTTTTTTTATTTTCTCAGTTACCTGTCTCTCTCTACCTCCCTTCCTTTCCATTCTCCCAGACACCTGGAGCCTTATGCCATCTATGCTCCTTCCATACGGGCTGTGCAGCATTGCTTGGCAGGGGAGCCACTTCCCCACTTCAAGCTGCCAAGCCAGTGGGCTCCCTTGGGGCTTTTTTCCCCCCTTGGTTTCTTGCCTCTCTCTACCATCCTTCCTTTCTTTTCTCTGGAACACTGGCACTGTGTATCATCTCTGCTTCTTCTAAATGGGCTGTGAAGTGCCTCTCAGCTAGGAAGCCCCTTCCCTGGTCTGCATCACCATGCCAGTGGGCTCCCTTGGGACATCTTCTTTCTCTTCTTTTCTTTCTTCGGTTTCTTGTTTATCTCTACCTTCCTTCCTTACCCATCCGTCATGGCTTAAATTACATTCCCCCAAAAATGTGTGTATCAATTTGGCTGGGCCATGATTCCCGATATTGTGTGATTTTCCTATATGTTGTAAATCCTGTTTCTATGATGTTAATGAGGGAGGATGGTGGGTGGTAGTTGTGTTACTGAGACAGGACTCAGTCTACAAGACTGGATTGTATCTTGAGGTAATCTCTTGAGATATAAAATAGAGAAGCAAGCAGAGAGATGAGGGACTTCACACCACCAAGAAAGCAGTGCCAGGAGCAGAGCCCCAAAAGAAAATCACCAACGCATACCATTATCACACTTGTTAAAACCAAAGACAAAGGAAGTATCCTAAGAGTAGCATGAGAAAAAAGGAAAGTTACAAACAGAGGTGAAACAATAAGACTAAGCTCTGATTATTTGGCAGAAACCATGCAGGCAAGAAGGCAATGTGATGACATATATAAAACCCTGAAAGAAAAAAATTGAAAACCAAGAATAATATATCCTGCAAAACTCTCAACTCAAATATGATGGTGAAATTAGGATACTTTCAGATAAACAGAAATTAAAGGAATATGTAAGAACCAAATCAAACCAAAATTACAAGAACTATTAAAGGGAGTCCTTTGGTTTGAGAACAAACAATATCAGATGACAGCCTGAGTCTAGGATGCAAGATCACACCAGCCAGATACCAACCTAGGTAATAAATTCTCAAGGATAAAACAAAGCTAAAAGATTTACAACAGGGAACCAAAGAGGTTAATCTGTAAACGACAACAATGTCAGAACAATAAAAGAAGGAATAAACGGTGTAGATACAGAACTTTCAAACAGAGAGGAAGTCAAGGCGATACCAAGTAATGAAAGACTGGTTCTAACATAGGAAGATAAGGGTAAACTTCAATGTAAGCACAAAGAAAGTTAATAAACCTACTCATTAAAATAAAGAAGGAAAGGACTTCCAGGCAACATGGTGCTATAGTCAGAAGCACCACACTGTCCCTCCACAGCAAAGATCAGAAAAACTAAGTCAAATAGAGTCACACAACAGTTCTGAAACCCTACGCATCCAAATGAAGAGATAAAGAACTCAGCCAAGCACCAAATAGAATAAGAAACTGACCGAGAACAGAGAGCAAGGAGAGGTCCATGCAGAGGTCCCCTATCAGCTAACGCAGCACGGTTCTGCCATCTCGGACTCTTATCAGAGACCAGTGAACAGGCAGTATGAGAAAGCAGCTTCATGGAACTTCCAGCAGGAGACAGAACAACCGATACCCAGCGATATAGGCTTTCCCACCCACCACCCTTCTTCACCCCCACTTGGCCTCCTCTGCTTCCTGTAGCCACAGTCTCTTGGTCGGTAAGCACCCTGGTGTTGCTTGGACACCACCTGCCCACACTGGCTGGCTCCCTGAGTGCCCTTTGTTGGCTGCTGGTGTTGCTTTTTTCCACTTCTTTAGATTTCTTCCTTACCTGTCATCACTTCCTCCTCCTTTCTTTCAAATACCTGGCTCCGTGCGCCATCGTTGCTTCTACCTGAAAGGCTGTGAAACACCGCTTGACTGTGAAACTGCTTCCTGGCCCATGCTGCCATGCTGGTAGGACCCCCAGGGCTTTTTTGTTCATTTGTTTGTTTACTCTGATTTGTTCTGTTTTGATTTGTTTGTTTGTTTTCTTTTTCTTTTCGCAGCTTGGGAGCCCCTTCTAGCCGGGCAGTACCACGCAGCTTGGAAGCTACTCCTTTACTTTGCACAGACGCACAGGGACTTCCCTGCGGGCATTCCTTTTTTCTTTTTTTGTGTTTTTTGTTTTGTTTCCTTCTCTCTCTTACTCTTTTTTCTCTTTATTCATTTCCGGTTAGGGTTCATTTTTTTTTTTCACCCTTTTTCTTTTTTTTTCATTTTTGTTTTTCCTCATTTCTGTCTCTCATCTCTCCACTCCAATACCAAGCTCCCTTAGCACTCTTTTTTGTTTGTGTGTATGTTTTTGGCTCCTGTTTCTCTCTCCTCTCTCTCATCTTTCCCACACCCATCTTTGCTCCACACATCACATTCGACCCCCTTCTTCCTGCCTACCTGCACCGTGCACTGAACATCACACTCCCAAACAGCACAGGCACAGCCTACTGGAATCTGCCCTGCACTGATTTCTGGTCCGCACTGTCAGCCCTGGTATGTGCCACAAACAACCCATCCCAGCAACTCCCCTTCAGCTGGACCTGCTCTACTGTACCATACCTGAGTGACTGACCCTGCCCATTGGAGTAGGAGGTGAAAAGTATTGTGCCCACAGAGGATCAAACAACAAAGAATGCACAGCCCGCCTGCTCAGAGATAAAGAAATAAAACAAAAAAGCAGGACAAAACAAATAAATCTACAATCAATAAATGAGGAAAATAACCACTGAATGCCGCAAAGACAGCAGACCATATGAAAACATTTACAAAAACAGGACAGGATGGCTCCAGTAGGTGTGCAAAATAAACACCAGATGACGTTCCAGTAGAAGAAAAGGCACTAGACCTAACTGATAGGGAATTAAAAACCCTAATATTCATAATTATCCAAGAGTTGAAGCAAAAAGCAGATAAAAATGAGGAAAAAATAGACAAATTACATGGAAAAGCAGACAAATTCATGAAAAATAAAGACAAAAAATTGGAAGAATTCAAGAAAATAATACAGGAACAAAATGCTAAAATAAATTCACAACTACAAATCACACAAAAACAACAATTAGAAATCCAAAAGATAAACAACAAGATTTCAGAAATTGACAGTGTCATAGAAGCGCTGAGGAGCAGGTTTGAAATGATGGAAGACAGGATCAGTGGAGTTGAAGACAAACACCTGGATACAACTTTGTTTGAGGAAAAATCAGAAAAAAGAATGAAGAAAAATGAATAAACCCTGAGATTTATGTGGGATACAATCAAAAGCAAAAATCTGCAAGTAATCAGAGTTCCAGAGCAGGAA
>NW_004444108.1:1500767-1512581 GCF_000243295.1 Trichechus manatus latirostris | reverse complement strand
CCTTTATCACCACTCCTATTTAACATTGTGCTGGAAGTCCTAGCTAGAGCAATAAGGTAAGAAAAAGAAATAAAGTGCATCTTAACTGGTAAGGAAGAAGTTAAACTGTTCGTATTTGTGGATGATATGATACTACACATAGAAAACTCAAAAGACTCAATGAGAAAACTACTGGAACTGATAGAAAGATTCAGCAAAGTAGTAGGATATAAGATAAACATATAAAAATCAGTTGGATTCCTATACACCAATAAAGAGAACAATTAAAAGGAAATTAGGAAAACAATACCATTTATAACAGCCCCTAAAAAAAAAAAAACAACTTAGGAATAAATCTAACCAGGGATATAAAAGACCTATACAAAGAAAACTACAAACTACTACTGCAAGAAACCAAAAGAGAACTACAAAATGGAAAAACATACCATGCTCATGGATAGGTAGACTCAATATTGTGAAAATGTCTATTCTACCCAAAGCAATCTACAAATACAATGTAATCCTGATCCAAATACCAACAGCATTCTTTAAAGAGATGGAAAAACTAATCATGAACTTTATATGGAAAGAGAAGAGGCCCTGGATAAGAAAAGCACTACTGAAGAAGAAGAATAAAGTAGGAGGAGTCACACTACCTGACCTCAGAACCTAGTATACAGCTACAGTAGTCAGAACAGTCTGGTACTGGTACAAGGACAGACACACTGACCAATGGAACAGAAATGAGAATGCAGATGTAAATCCATCTACCTACGGTCACCTGATCTTCAACAAGGGCCCAAAGCCTATCAAATGGGGAAAAGACAACCTTTTTAACAAATGGTGGTGGCAAAACTGGATGTCCATCTGCAAAAAAAAATGAAACAGGACCCATACCTCACACCACACACAAAAACGAATTCAAAATGAATCAAAGACCTATATATAAAACCAAAAACTATAGAGTATAGAAGAAAAATAGGATCAAAGGTAGAGGACCTAATACACAGCATTAACAAGATACAAACCATAACTAACAACACATATACTCCGGAAGATAAGCTAGATAATTTGGATCTTCTAAAAATTAAACACTTATGCTCATCAAAACACTTCGTCAAAAAGAGTAAAAAGAGAACCTACAGACTGAGAAAAATTTTTGGCTATGACAAGTTCGACAAAGGTCTAATCTCTAAAATCTACAGGAAAATCCAACATCTCTACAACAAAAAGACAAATAATCCAATTAAAAAATGGGCAAAAGAAATGAACAGACACTTCACCAAAGAAGACATTCAAGCAGCTAACAGACACATAAGGAAATGCTCATGATCACTAGCCATTAGAGAAGTGCAAATCAAAAACACAATGAGATACCATCTCATCCTGACATTACTGCCACGAATCAAAAAAACAGAAAATAACAAATGTTGGAGAGGCTTTGGGGAGACTGGAACTTTTATGCACTGGTGGTGGGAGTGCAAAATGATACAACCATTTTGGAAAACGATATGGTGCTTCCTTAAAAAGCTAGAAATAGAAATACTACATGATCCAGCAATCCCACTCCTAGGAATATATCTTATGGAAATAAGAGCTGTCACATGAATAGACAAACGCACACCGATGTTCATTGCATCAATGTTCACAATAGCAAAATGATGGAAACAACCTAGATGCCCATCAACAGATGAATGGATAAACAAACTATGGTACATACACACAATGGAATACTAGGCAACAGTAAAGAACAATGATGAATCTGTGAAGCATCTCACAACTTGGATGAATCTGGAGGGCATTATGCTGTGTGAAATAAGTCAATCACAAAAGGGCAAATGTTGTATGAGATCACTACTATAAAAACTTATGAAAAGGTTTACACACAAAAAGAAACAATCTTTGATGGTTATGAGGGAGGGGATGGGTGGGGATGGAAAAAACACTAAATAGACAATAGATAAGCGGTAACTTTGGTGAAGGGAAAGACAATACATAATATTGGGGAAGACACCGCAACTTGTCCAAGGCAAGGTCATGGAAGCTCCATAGATACATCCAAACTCCCTGAGGGATCGAATTACTGGGCTGAGGGCTATGGGTACCATGGTCTCAGGGAACATCTAGCTCAACTGGCATAACATGGTTTATAAAGAAAATGTTCTACATTCTACTTTGGTGAGTACTGTCTGGGGTCCTGAAAGCTTGTGAGCAGCCATCTAAGATACTCCAATGGTCTTACCCCATCTGGAGCAAGGGAGAATGAAGAAAACCAAAGACACAGGGGAAAGATTAGTCCAAATGACTAATGGACCACAAATACTACGGCCTCCACCAGACTGAGTCCAGCATAACTAGATGGTGCCTGGTTATCACTACCGACTGCTCTGACAGAGATAACAATAGAGGGTCCTGGATAGAGTTGGAGAAAAATGCAGAACAAAACTCTAACTTACAAAAAAAAAAAAAAAAAAAACACCAGACTTACTGGTCTGACAGTGACTCGAGAAACCCCAAGAGTATGGCCATGGACACCCTTTTAGCTCAGTAATAAAGTCACTCCTAAGGTTCACCCTTCAGCCAAAGATTAGACAGGTCCATAAAACAAAACAAGACTAAATGGGCACACCAGCCCAGGGGCAAGAATGAGAAGGCAGGAAGGGACAGGAAAGCTGGTAATAGGGAACCCAAAGTTGAGAAGGCAAGAGTGTTGACATGTCGTGGGGTGTTCAACCAATGTCACAAAACAATATGTGTACTAATTATTTAATGAGAAGCTACTTGGCTCTGTAAACCTTCATCTAAAGCACAATAAATAAGAAAAAAATGAAAAAATAGACTTCATCAGCAAAATAAAGAGACAGCCTACAGATTGGGAGAATAATTTTGGGAACCATATATGGACTAAAGGTTTATAATATCTGGAATATATAAAGAACACCTACAACTTAAAAAAAGGCAAACAATCCAATCTATTCAATTTTAAGCTTCAGAGAAAATAGATGTATAGTAGTTGCTTGGTAAATATTTGTTGAATGAATAAACGAAACTCTTAGAGCTGAAATTCATTGGGTCAAAGAAAGTAATAAAGGAAAGAAAATAATCAAGAAGTAGCTGGATAATAGCTTCTGATTTAACATCAGCATGGCATTCTGTTACAAGAGCATCCTGCTTATAGCTAGTATGCACATGGTAGGCAACCAGGATTGCTCGACTTTCCAAAAGCCTTAGCAGGAGCTCCACATAAACTTTACAAGGCGGAAGGGGATATGTTCTTTAAGCACTGCCAGCAATTTTAAGTATATTCCTTTACTTCCCATGACTGCCACTTTCCACTTCCTTTGATATTTTCATGCAGAAACATCTTTGTACTGAGTAACTTTTAATATATTCTATTAAAATACTTTACAGACTAACTTGTATCATGGACATTTCCTGTTGGTAGGATACAATCACTAGAAATATTACCATCATAACCTTTTGTTCTAGAGGCCTCTCATTTTGGTAGTATTAAAGCTTTTACTGAAACTGAAAGTTATTTCAAGAAAAGTAGTGAAATTATTCAAGATGTTTAGAGAGGATATTAAAAGAAAATATCTCAACAAAGATATTTTTTCTATTGCTAATGAAATATAGAACATGAAAAGAGAGGGTCAAATTTCCTAAGAAGAGAGGCAGTATAAAAACCCTTCTTAAATTATAGCACAAGTCTCTAAAGGACATCCACAATTATTATTCCAATCGATCCTCAAGAGACCCTGGAAGGCAGCTCGGAAAATTATTATCCTCACTCTGCAGATGAAAAAATTGAAGCTCTGAAATGCTTAATTATTACTTTTTAAAAGTCAGAAGGTCACTTAGTGACAGAATCATACTTTAGTAGAAATAGTTGTTTATAGATGCCACCAAACATTAAAAATACTACCTGGAAAATGAGGAAAAAATTGCCTTTGCTAATTTTTAAGTCAGTGATTATTAAAATAAATTTAACTTCTTAATTTTGGTGAAAATTTCAAAGTAAATGTGTGCGGGAAAATAAAACATATATTTTAAAATTGCACTAAAATTGAACCTATTACAGATTTACTTCAGGTGGTACCAATAATAATTATTGTGATAATTAAATAAACTGCATTGAAATAATTACCTAATTTATCAACAAAACTTGTGGGTATTAGAGTGAAGCAAGAATAAAGTATAGTGAATGTAAATAACTCAAAGAGTATACAAGCATAGATAATTAGGAGAATAACTAGATCTCAAAGGAGCTAGCATTTATTAAAGACCTTAATATATGCAGATGATTACACAAATATTTTGTTTTCACCATAGCCCTAAGAAATAGCTAACATTATCTATGATTTACATTTGCGGAAACCGAAACTCAGAAAACAATTGTATAACTTGCCAAAGGTCACACAGCTCGTATATGATAAACCTGACATTTAAATCCAGAACTGTCTGATTCCAAAGTCCCTGCTCCCCCTCCTATATTATACCAAAATATCTCTTACTAACCCGCCTGAATTTCATAATGTCCTAACCCATCAAAAAAAAAAAAAAGCCAAATCCACTGCCGTCAAGTCGATTCCAACTCATAGCGACCCTATAGGACAGAGCAGAACTGCCCCCTGGGGTTTCCAAGGAGTGGCTGATGAGTTCAAACGGCTGACCTTTTAGTTAGCAGGTGAGCTCTTAACCACTGTGCCATCAGGGCCTGTCCTAACCACAAATCATCCTTAATTTTGACAATTACCAGTTAGTTGCACCGGATGGCTCCTCTTCAAATTTCCTAACTGCAGATAACTGAGACCACACCCTCCATGCTGACTGACCCTTCTTCACCCATCCTCCTCAGGTATAACATCTAATCTCTTCCAAGAGTTCCCCCAGTAAACTCTGTGTTAGAGGGAACTGCTAGGGATCTGTAAACTCTCCCACTCCAAACAATTGACTGGGTAACCACTCTCAGATGAATGAAAACTGTCACACTCTGGTAATATCACTCAAAAAACAACTATTCTTACAACCCAAAGCCCAGTTCTATAGACCTGTCATTCAGGCTTGATCATCCCTTCATGGGACAACCATGGCATTCCATTTTCTTGTTTGTTGATCATATTTAATATTCTGTGGATTATTTGTTGAATAAAAAGTCCAATAGAGCACGACCACCTCCAAGTCTCTATTTCCCATTACTGTCCAGTCAATTCCAATTCATAACAACACTATAGGAGAAAGTAGAGCTGCGCATAGGGTTTCCAAGGCTGTAAATCTTTTTGGAAGCAGACTGACACATCTTTCTCCGACTGAGACTGGTGAGTTCTAACAGCGGACCTTTCAGTTAGCAGCTGAGCACTTAACCATTGAGCCACCAGGGATCCTGAAGTCTCTATTTAGAAATATATGATCGTCTATCTCATCAATCTCATTAAGAGTCTCAGGTTTTAGTGTCAGCTCTGCCACCTTTTCTGGGCTTCATTTTTTCTCATGTTTAAAATGAGGAGTTTGACCTTTCTAATAATTATGGAACTTTGCTGTTTCTAAATGTTTTAGAAACATTATATCATAAGTTATTCATAATAATCTTATGAGGTAGATGAAATTTATTACAAATTGCACTTGACAGAAGAGGAAAATCAAACTTAGAAAGGTTATGTGACTAGCCCAAGGTCATACAACTAATAAATTAAGACAAAATGCCAAAAGCAGAGATTTTAAAAGTATATTCTAACTATAAAAGTCTCAAATCTATTCATCTCTGCAAATTTCCATCAAGGTAATTATATAAAATATAGTACTTTCTTTTATCCTCCTTCAAAACTATGCCTAAGGAAAACTCCACAACCTACAATTTGTTACCTGAACACTAAAAAAATCAAGCCAAGAATTTTCCATGTTTCTCACGAGGTGTCCTTGGAGCGTATTTTCAATTTCATGTACAATTGCCTCGCAGCAACTGGACAAAACGAGTAAGTATCTTCAGAACTGGATAAACTTTTCAAGTGTAGGAGAATAACGTGATACCACTAGGGAAGGACTAGTTTTGATGCGTTTGATATAAAACTCTAAACATGTCTTTGCAGATCTTTACCACTAATGTTCATCTTGAAAAGTAATTACTTGCCCTTTACAGGAATAAGCCTACATAGTAAAAAACCCTCTGGGTCAAGAATCTCTCATGTAAATACTTGTTTCAGAAATTTTACTAATAGGCATTATTTGTTAATGTCATATAATTCTTTCCTGAGGTTACTCTTCATTAGGAGTACCAGGTTAGGATTGGTAAATGGGCTTGTATTAAGACAGCTAGCAAATCTTAGGTTGCCAATATATGTTCTAACTTAAGTCAGTGGTAATCAGAAGTGCTATCATTTAGTAGATGCTCTGTCAGCAGTTGCCTGGACAAAATGCTGCAGTTCACCGTTTGCGGGTTTGAAAGTCAAGTGCCCATAGCTGATGGAAATTACTTTCTGACAATCAGAGAGTAAAGTCTAAAGATTATATGAATGCAGAAACTCAGAAATTGCTGAAGGAGGTCCCCTATGAATTTGTTTTGAGACACCTCAGTAGGGGAGAGTGCTGGAGGCTTAGCCAGAGCTACACATGCTGGGTCTGTGTTATGGAAAAAGAACTTCAGGCTTCAATACATCGATTTAATGCCAGCCACAATTACTCTACTCAGCTTGTGAAAAGCAGAGTTTTGATTCAAGAGACGTGAAAAAGCTTTTTAAGGAGTTTAATGTAGTTGCTGTTTTCTATTAGTGTGCCGAGTTCAATTTTACACTGAGATGAAAGAGGAGATGGCAAAACCATACTTTGGATTGATAACCGGCCATAGTTTCATTTACTCATAAAAGAAGTAACAATAGTACGCTTTGTCATCCATATGTACAACTTATTCATACCTAAAATTAGAAGTGCAAAAAATCCTGTGATGAAAATATCTGACACTGAATAGTACACTTAAAAATGGCTCAAATATCAAACTTTTTGTTATACATATTTTACCACAATAAAATGTTTTAAAATCTTCAATTCTCAATTTCTGTAACATTTTAGAGAAAATAAATTTAGTTTTCCTAAATTTATGAAACTATTGACATTAAGTAATGGCACAATCTACAAATGATGCTCTTAACAAAAAATTAGACATTCATAATGTGTTGTTTTACTAGAGTTTTTGGACTTAAACTCAATGAAATTGGCACCTCTCCCTCATTCCTTTAGAAGTAAGCAAGAAAGCCAAGCTGCCTGGCTACACCTCTCTGTATCTTGGCTCCAAACCCCAGAAATAATCATCATAATCACACCCACATCACTTGCTCAGTCATGTAGAGAAGAACTTGAAAAGGGAAAAGACAAATTTGGCTCTCATATTTGTCAGTTGCGCTCAAACAACCCAGGGAGTGGAATTCTAAATTCCCACTTAAGTATATCATGTTGATATGAACTTCAAGAATCCCACGTCGAGTGGGGGCAAACCTCCCAAAGACTGGATTTAAAGTCCCGATCCTTCCTTCCCAAAAACAAAACCAGATAAGGGTTTTTTTTCTGCAGTAATGCCAAGAAATCCCAGATATAGTAGGTGTGACAATTTAGGTTATGACTCTCTTGAGAAATTCATCAAGCTGCAGAGATTCTTTCTAATTATATCACTGTCCTCCTCAGCACGTGTTACTGAATTTATGGGAATAACATTATTTAAATCCTTAACCATTAGGTGGGATTCTCATTCTTATAAATCGTGTATTTTGATATTCTAGATTTATATCTGGGGAAACTAGAAAAGAGAAGGTATTTTCCACCTTTTTACCTTCTTTCACCTTAGGGTCAGGAAAGACAGTGAATTTTCCTCTACTGGTGTCTCAGGTGACTTAGAAGTTAGGATAAGGAATAAAACAAAGGAGAAGGCGTCATCTTGGAGGGCAGTGAAGGAAGAAGTGTGACTTAAGAAAACATCAAACTTTGGAGTATATATTCCTGTTAAAGAGTTTGAGGTCCACTTATTACAAGATTTATGGCTTTAAGTTACTTAACCTCTTATGCCTCCATTTCGTTTGAAAAATGGAATTAACACATCCGCCTTGCAGTGTTATTGTGAAAATTACAGGTAATACCTATTAGTTACCAATACAGTGTGGGCCCAGAACAGACAATAAATAGTAATTACTAGTTTTATTCTCATATTACGTATAATAATGTTGTTGCTGTTGTTGTGTGCGGTCGAGTCCCTTCTGAGTCATAATGACCCTATATGACAGAGTAGAACTGCTCCATAGGGTTTCCCAGGCTGTAATCTTTACTAGCTACCCTTTATTGAGCACTATTTATATAAGAAGGGCACTGTGGAAAATACATTCTTAATCTCATTTAATTCTTACCATAGTGCCTTGAGTATTTGATAATATTTTTCCAATTTCATGCACATAAAAGCTAAAAAGCCCTGTCCAGGTCAAGTAACTTGCCCAAATTCAAAGAGCTGAAAGTGGGTGAGTGGGAATTCAAACTCCAGTTCCATGCTATCAACCAGTAACCTCAAAAGGGCTTTTGGTTAAGTGCAACCCAAGATACTTGCTGAATTTTAATTAATTACCTAGCCCCACTAAGTAATATAATAGAACAAAATGTTTAGTATGTATTTGTTGATGGTGATTGCTGATAATGTTGAAATGAGGATTTACAAAGACAAAATATATACAGTTAAGAAACGACAAAACGAGTCAGTCTATTAGACACTTCTGTCCACCTTAGAAAACCACTGCTCTGTCTTACGTTCTTTTCTTCCTAGTCCCAGAGATACCCATTGCCACTGAGTTGATTCCAACCATAGCGACCCTATAGGACAAAATTTTGGAAAAGCTATAGTCTTTATGGAAGCAGACTGCCACATCTTTCTCCCAAGCAGCATCTGGTGGGTTTGAACCACCAACCTTTCAGTTAGCAGCTATGCATTTAACCACTGTGCCACCTGGGCTCCTCCCAAAGACACCTTGTTTTTTTCTTCCCTTCTACTTTTGGTCTAATCTAGAGTTTTCTTGAAATTTTCTCCCATGCCCCAGGAAGTCATTCTTATTGGTTTTCAAAGGACTTATTTAGATGGTCCAGTCCAATATAATCACCAATATCCACCACCTAACAAAGTAGTCCGTGTTTCTGAGTCACTACTGGCCTCTATAGCAGGCACGGTTTTCATGTCCTTAGAGGCTTTATTCCATAGGGTCAACTTTGTCACTCTAGGCTTGGCATTCCATCTGCCTGGTAAGCCTCAAGCACATGAGCACCCCTGAAATGTGGTCTTTTCAAAAACTTACAGAATCAGCCAAGTCTCTATCATGTGTCCACTCTTACGACTGCCATTATCTCGATTTGGATACTGCCCCAAATACTAGAGCAGTATTGCTGAAGGTGTGGCTATGCAATGCCCCTATCAGGACCTATTATGGATTGAATTGTGCCCCTAAAGAAGATATGTTGAAGTCCTAACGCCTGGTTCCTGGGACCATGATCTTGTTTGGAAATAAGGTCTTTGGAGACAGCAGTTAACATGAGGTCTTACTCAAGTAATGTGGGTCATCATAATTTCTTCTGAGTAGTGTCCTTATAAAAAGAGGAAAAGACAGACATATAGAGGAAAGATAGTCATGTGATAATGGAGTTACGTTGCAGCTATAAGTCAAGGAATGCCTGTGGCTACTGGAAGCTAGTAGAGAAAAGAAAAGATCTTCACCTAGTGCCTTCAGAGAGAGGATGGCCCTCCCAACACCCGGATTTCAGATTTCTAGCCTCTAGAACTGTGAGACAATAAATTTCTGTTTTTATAAACCACTCAATTTGTGGTACTTTATTACAGCAGGCCTAGGAAACTAATACAGGCATTTGTACAACACAGAACCCTGGGTCACATGTAATCAGAATGTCTGGGGATGAGGCTCAGGAATCTGAATTTAAACAAACCCACCAGGTAATTCATAAATACACTAAAGTTTGAAAACCAGAGCCACAAAACTATCATCTGCCCAACACTTACCATCAGCATTGTCAGGAGTCTCCTGCTGGAATCAGCAGTGATTTCTTGGACTGTGGATCTGGACACTCATCCCAATCAATACCCAGTTAGTCACACTCCTTTATGTAATCTATTGTCTGTCTACTCACTGTCCATCCTGGGCCAGCCCTGCTTTCCCCTTCTCCCCTGTAGTAGATGCTGTCACAGCCTCTACAAACCCAAGTTCGAAACTGCTCTATAACTCTTGATGCTCTTCCCCCAAACCACTCCTCTTTTTCATTTTAATTCTCTGGTTTCTCTTGCCACTCTAATGTTTGCATTCCCTTTGCCTTTTGAACCTATCGTTTAGCTACCAGCAGCCAGGTTTTCATAGTTTTGTGATGCCTGTTACCAAAAGGAAGACATGACACTGTTTCCACATGTCCATGGGGAAACTCTTCCAATTCAGAAGTGTAGCCATAAATATCATCACAGAGAATTTTCTTTGTCTATTCACACACAGAAGGTATTAAACAGAATGTGGTTTGTAACTCTTTACAGAGATTCCACACATTTGGATCTCGATGCTATTTACCTTTTTGTTATACAAACTAGCTTGTGTCTCAAAATGCAGGTTATGAGCATTGGTGGGTTACAGAATAAATTTGTAAGGTCCCTGGCTAGCTCAAACGGTTTGCACTCGACTGCTAACCTACAGGTTGGTGGTTCAAACTCATCCAGCAGCATGTGGAAGAAAGGTGTGGTAATCTGCTTCCATAAAGATTACAGCCAAGAAAACCCTATGGAGTAGATCTATTTTGTAACATATGAGGCTGACATGAGTCAGAATTGACTTAGTAGCAATGGGTTTGGTTTAGCAGCACTTAAAAAAATATGATAAAATAAGTCACATCACAATATCTCACATGTAGTGAGAGTAAGTAATGAGAAGTTTTTAATGAATATGTGTGCATTTGTGTGACTATTAGGTCAAGATGGAAAGTGTTTTAATTTTTGTTGTGATCCATGGTCATAAAAAAAAAAAGTCCAAGCCACTTTGTATTTCAGAGGATTAGAATTGACTTCTGCATGCTATGAGGTCAGAGTGTGTTTGTTTATGTGGAAGTTGTCTCTCCAGGGAATCAGGCTTCACTATTTCCTTTCCTAAATAAAGTATATGTCTCAACAGTTTCTACAACACAATCTGAGCTTAAACTCTACATCTTGATGGTACCCTACCTAATTTAATAGAAATATAAAATGTTGCCACAAACTTCATTTAGTCTAGTGTTAACTCTTCTCAGTCTCAGTTTTATCATCTGTAAAAATGGAGATGATAACGATGGGGCTCTTATAAAGATTAAAGGAGATAACGTACATAAGGTGCTGAGAATAAGTGTTTAACATATAGGAAGCATCAAGAAATGCCAGCCATCATTACTGTTATCATAGTCAATGACACAAACAAGATGGAATTTTTAGCCCACATCAGTGCAAATAAAGAATAAAGAAAGCATCTGGCACCAAGATCTTGAGAGTTTAAAACTGCTGTAAATTTGTCCAAAGATTGTTGGAAAGGCTGGGTCTTAGGAAGCCTCAGAGGGAATTTCAAGGAAAGAGCCTCCATTCAAGCTCTTACCAAATAGTTTAACTCTAACTAGCTATTGAGCATCAGACAAAACAAATGTGGATCCCCCCTGGAAATCTAAGAAAAGATTATCTTACAAACTGAATATTTGTGGCTATTCCTCCATATAAGCATGGAATGGAAAGAAGGGCAGAAAAAGAGAGGGAGCAGAGAGAATGGGAGGGAAGAGAGAGAGAGAGAGAGACCTAGCTAATTTTTA